>NC_041382.1:341396279-341523671 GCF_002162155.2 Triticum dicoccoides
CCCGCCACTACCTCCACCCTCGCCGCCGCCATAGATCTCGCCGCCACCCCCCGCCTCCTAACTCCGGGCGCGCCTGCCCCCCCTCAGCAAGTCCGCTTGCGTGCCCCATGGAGTCGCTGGCCATATCCACGGGGGAATGGCTGGAAGACAGGCAGATGTACAAGATGGATCTCCCACATGTCTACAAAGCCTTCCCGCGGATGCTCCAGCCGCTCGACTCCGTCGCGCCGGTGGTGCTGCGGGAGACTCGAGGGAGGAGATGGAGGGAGCGGGCAATGCAGATCCGCGACGACACTCTCTCCTGGACCCATTGCATGTGCGAATGGAGGGAAGCAGAGGAGGAAGCTGTGGGGGAGGAAGCCAAGGAGGGACCGAATCCGTTCTCTCACTCGCGTAGGTATGCTCGGATGTGCAAGGATCATGTGGATTGGGAGCTGATGAATCTAGCCCTGCGGATATACATCGAAGGAGATTTCTCGGAGAAGCACAGGATGCCCCACCCCAGTGAGCTGCCAATTGCATTTGTTCGATGGGCGAAAGGAGAAGTGAATTCAGGAGATCCACGCCATGCTGCGAGATGGGAATGCTTGACTGGTCTCCTGCCCACCAGCACGCCACCGGAGCCGAAGCAGGTGGATCCCCTACCTTACCTCTCCCCCAAACCTGCAGAAGATTGAAATTAGGCTTGCAATCTGCTTCAATTGAGCTGTCTGGTGGTTATTTCTGCTTCCTGAGAGACAACATCTGGCTGGAGGATGAGAAGGAACCAGGAACTCCGATGAATTTCCCCTATCACAATGGGGGGAGCGCCGGTTGGGCTGTGGTACGGCTCACCTCCGCCCCAAATGGGGGCACAATCTGGGCAGGCTCTTGTAATTGCCCAAGATCAATCTGCTGGTGGTTCTGACTCTCAGATCAGTGGGAAATCTCAAGGCAAGAATCAGCAAAAGAAGAGATAGGACATCCAAAAAACTGCTCCTACCCCTTCTTGGGGCCTTATGGCACACTCTGAGGTGATCTGCTACAACTGTGGGGAACCAGGGCATCATTTGGATAAATGTGTCAAGCCCAAGAGTTGTTTTATCTGCAAAATGGTCACCCATAAAGTTGAGAATTTCCCTATCAGAAGGAAACCCCACAGTTCTGCTAGATATGTTTGAAGTGCTACTCCAGGATTATGTCCACCATTGACAGAATTTTCTGTGACACAGAATTAGATAGTTTTTTCCCCTTTCTAGTTGTAGAGCTCTGCCGAGATGTGGTAGTGACCACACTCCTTTGCTCTGGGACTCTGGTCTTAACCAAACTCCAAAGAGCAATAGTTTTAAATTTGAAAAGTGGTGGTTGCTTAGAGAAGATTTTACTGAGCTAGTCAGGAAAATCTGGAATGAGCCTACTGGGAGTAGTTGCCCCCTAGAAAATTGGCAGATCAAAATCATGAGATTTAGAAGAACTACCAAAGGGTGGAACTTCTATGAGGAAGCTAATCTTAGAAGATACAAAAGGCTTCTCCTCCTTGAGTTTGATTCTCTAGATATTAAGGCAGAAACCACTGACCTCTCTGAGACTGAGACTAATAGATTAAACTTTGTCCATGGAGAGCTCAAGAAAATTTGGCTTCAAGAAGAAATCAAAGCCAAACAAAGGTCTAAAGATAGGAACATTAAGGAGGGTGATAGAAATACTGCTTACTTCCATGCAGTAGCTAACCAGAGGAGGAGGAAAACCCTCATTCACTCCCTTGATTGCCCTAATGGCCCTGTTATTAAGGTAGATGAGATGCTGAAAGTGGCTAGTGACTTCTACAAAGACATGTTTAAGAAATAAAACCCTTCTGGGTTCTCTCTACGAAACATTTTTTTCTCTGCTTCTGAAAAAGTCTCTCCTGCTGAAAATGAGCTGCTAGAAGCCCCTTTTTCAGAGACAGAGGTGAAGGAAGCCATTTTTAGCTCTTATCCTGATGGGGCTCCTGGTCCTGATGGGATTCCCTTCTTGTTTTACCAGCATTTTGGGACTTGGTGAAAAATGATCTCTTAGATCTTTTCCAAGCCTTTCATAGAGGAGAGTTGGATCCAGCAACTTACTCATGGGGGGTCTGTTGGGGTCAAGTTAAATAACTATGAAAGTGATTTTTTCCTTGCTGGTAAAGGCCTTAGGCAAGGTGACCCCATCTCCCCGCTTTTGTTTAATTTAGTAGTGGATGTTCTTACTAAAATGCTGAGCAAAGTTGCTGATCATAGTCTGATTGCAGGGCTCTGTCCTAAGGTCTGCCCTGGTGGCATCATCTGCCTTCAATATGCAGATGATACCATCCTTTTCTTAGACAATGACTCCACACATGCTAGCAATCTGAAAAATGTTCTAATTTGGTTTGAACAAGTCTCGGGCATGAGAATCAACTACTCTAAAAGTGAACTCATCCCTATCAACATGGATGATCAGGAGTTAGCTGACTTCCTCTCTATTCTAGTATGTAATAAAGGTAACTTCCCCACTAAGTACCTAGGTATCCCTCTCCAGTATGATAAACTAAGGAGAGAGGATATCCAACCCCTTCTGGATAGAATCATTAAAAGGATTGTTGGGTGGAGGGGCAAACTTCTCTCTTACAGAGGTAGATTGGTCCTCATACAAGCTTGTTTGGCTAGCATTCCAGTGTATCTCCTCTCCTTCTTCAAGTTCCCTAAATGGGCAGTGAACCTCATCAATTCTCAGATGTCTCATTGTTTGTGGAATGATTTTGAGGGAAATAGGAAGCTACACCTTGCTAATTGGGCCCTAGTCTCTATGAAAAAAGATTTTGGAGGCCTAGGCATACCTAACCTCCAAGAAATTAACATATGTCTTCTAGGGTCTTGGATTAAAAGATTCTATGAGGAAGACCTGAAACCCTGGAAGCTTCTTATTGCCCATAAATACCTAGGAAATAAACCTAATATTTTTGTCCCTTCCTCCAACCCTAATACCTCTAGATTCTAGAAAGGATTAAAATCTATTATGCATGCTGTGAAATTTGGCTACAGATGGAACATAGGGGATGGGAGCAGAACCAGGTTCTGGGAAGATACTTGGTTTGGCACATCCCCCCTAGCAGTCCAGTTTTGGCCTATTTACTCTGTCCGCAATGAGCTTAACAAAAGTGTCAATGAAGTTTGGGACGGTCAATGCCTAAAACTCTCTTTTAGAAGGAACTTTAGTGATAGTCTCATAGAACAGTGGTTCCAGTTGGAGGAAATTGCCAAAAGCATTACCTTTACTGCCGAGCCGAATGCCCTGATTTGGCAGCTGGACAATAAGGGGAAGTATTCCTCCAGCTCCCTCTATCATGTTATCAACTTTAGAGGGGTTCAACCTGTGTTTATCCCTGTTGTCTGGAAATTGAGAGTTCCCCATAAAATTTATGTATTTCTCTGGCTTCTCTCCAAAAACAAATTGATGACTAGGGATAACCTTAGGAAGAGACACATCATCAAACCCCTTGATTGTGTTTACTGCTTGGAACAAGAGTCTTGTTGAGGGAGTCTTGGATTAGGGGGTCTCTGGACAGCCGGACTATCTCCATTGGCCGGACTGTTAGACTATGAAGATACTAGATTGAAGACTTCGTCTCGTGTCCGGATGGGACTCTACTTGGCGTGGAAGGCAAGCTAGGCAATACGGATATGGGTATCTCGTCCTTTGTAACCGACCTTGTGTAACCCTAACCCTCTCCGGTGTCTATATAAACCAAAGGGTTTTAGTTCGTAGGACAACAACCATAACATACAATCATACCATAGCCTAGCTTCTAGGGTTTAGCATCTCTGATCTCGTGGTAGATCTACTCTTGTACTACTCATATCATCAATATCAATCAAGCAGGACGTAGGGTTTTACCTCCATCAAGAGGGCCCGAACCTGGGTAAAACATCGTGTCCCCTCCCTCCTGTTACCATCCGGCCTAGACGCATAGTTCGGGACCCCCTACCCAAGATCCGCCGGTTTTGACACCGACATTGGTGCTTTCATTGAGAGTTCCTCTGTGTCGTCGCCGTTAGGCTTGATGGCTCCTACTATCATCGATAGCGATGCGGTCCAGGGTGAGACTTTTCTCCCCATACAGATCTTCGCATTCGGCGGCTTTGCACTGCGGGCTAATTCGCTTGGCCATCTGGAGCAGATTGAAAGCTACACCCCTGGCCATCAGGTCAGATTTGCATGTTTGAACTACACGGCTGACATCCGCAGAGACTTCATCTTCGACGGATTCGAGCCACAACCGGGCACGCCGCACTATCGCGATGGGTATGACCTAGCTCTGCCGCCGAATAGTACCCCAGAGGCTGCGCCCACATCAGCTCCGACCCTTAGCGCGGAGCCAACTGCGCCAGTCGAGGACGGGTGGTTAGACACCGCCTCGGGGGCTGCAGTCTCAATGGCGATCGAGCCGAACACCAGCCTAACCCTCTGCGCAGCCCGTGACTCCAAGGTGCCGGACTCTTTTCCAGACTCCGAACCATCCGCGCCCCTGCCAATCGAATCTGATTGGGCGCCGATCATGGAATTCATCGCCGCGGATATCTTTCAGCACTCGCCCTTCGGCGACATTCTGAATTCACTAAGGTCTCTCTCTTTGTCAGGAGAGCCCTGGCCAGATTATGGCCAACAGGATTGGGATGCGGACGACCAAAGAAATTCGACGCCCACCCACCACCCACTTTGTAGCCACTGTTAGTGATTTAACCGACATGATCGACTACGACTTCGACTCCGAAGACATCGACGGTATGGACTATGATGTAGGAGACGAACATGAACCAGCACCTATAGGGCACTGGAAAGCCACCTCGTCATATGACATATACATGGTGGATACACCCAAAGAAGGCAATGGCGACGGGATAGCGGAGGATGAGCCCTCCAAGAAGCAACCCAAACGCCGACGTCAGCGGCACCGCTCTAAGTCCCGCCAAAGCAAAAGTGGCGATACCGGCACAGGAGATAATAACACTCCAGATAGTGTCGAAGAAAACAACAAACCCCTCCAGCAAGATTTAGAGCAGGAGGATGGAGGAGCCAGCTCTCCTGAGAGAGCGGCAGACGGAGAGGAGGAGGATGAAAATCACATGCCCCCTCCGAAGACGAGGCAAGCCTCGGCGACGATGAATTCGCCGTACCAGAGGATCTCATCGAACAAGAGCGCTTCAAGTGCCGACTTATGGCCACGGCAAATAGCCTGAAGAAAAAGCAGCAGCAGCTTCAAGCTGATCAAGATCTGCTAGCTGACAAATGGACTGAAGTCCTCGCGGCCGAGGAATATAAACTCGAGCGCCCCTCCAAGAGTTACCCAAGGCGCAGGTTACTACCCCGACTGGAGGAAGAAGCGTATGATACGGCTGATCCGCCACCTCGTGGCCGCGATAGAGAGGCATTCCAGCCAAAAGCTCAGCCTCCACCCCAACACCATTCAAATAAAAGGGCATGGGGAGATACGCCAGACCTGCGAGACATATTGGAGGACAAGGCAAAGCATTCAAGATCAATCTACGGATCATGAGGGCGCACCACTCTGCGAGACGACAAACGTCACGCCAGATACAGTAAAAGCAAATTCGGCTGGGCCGAACACAGCGGGCAAGACCCATTCGAGCTGCGTCGTGATATAGCCCAATACAGAGGCGCCGCACACCCCTTATGCTTCGCAGACGAAGTAATGGAACATCAATTCCCAGAAGGTTTCAAACCTGTAAATATTGAATCATACGATGGCACAACAGATCCCACAATATGGATTGAGGACTTCCTCCTCCACATCCACATGGCCCGCGGCGATGACTTACACGCCATCAAATACCTCCCACTAAAGCTCAAAGGACCAGCGCGGCATTGGCTTAACAGCTTGCCAGCGGACTCCATTAGCTGTTGGGAAGATCTGGAAGCTGCATTCCTCGACAACTTTCAGGGCACTTATGTGCGACCACTAGACGCCAATGATTTGAGCCACATAATTCAGCAGCCAGAAGAGTCGGCCAGGCAATTCTGGACTCGGTTCCTTACAAAGAAAAATCAATCGTCGACTGTCCGGATGCGGAGGCCTTAGCGGCTTTCAAGCACAACATCTGAGACGAGTGGCTAGCCCTGCACCTTGGTCAGGAAAAGCCGAAATCTATGGCAGCTCTCACGACGCTCATGACCCGCTTTTGTGCGGGAGAATACAGCTGGCTGGCTCGCAGTAATAACATATCAAAGAACCATGGTACCTCAGATACCAAGGACGGCAATAGCAGGTCACATCGCAACAAGCATAAGCGCCGCATTAACAGCGAAAATACTGAGGATACGGCAGTCAATGTCGGATTCAAAGGCTCTAAACCCGGTCAGCGGAAAAAGCCATTCAAACAAAGTACGCCGAGTCCGTCCAACTTGGACCGTATACTTGATCGCTCGTGTCAAATACATGGCACCCCAGACAAGCCAGACAATCACACCAACAGGGATTGTTGGGTGTTCAAGCAGGCCGGCAAGTTAATTGCCGAAAACAAGGACAAGGGGCCGCATAGCAATGACGAGGAGGAGCCCCGGCAGCCGCACACTAAAGGACAGAAGAGGTTTCCCCCGCAAGTGCGGACGGTGAACATGATATACGCAACCCACATCCCCAAGAGGGAGCGGAAGCATGCGCTCAGGAACGTATATGCGTTGGAGCCAGTCGCTCCAAAGTTCAACCCTTGGTCCTCCTGTCCGATCACCTTCGATCGCAGGGACCACCCCACTAGTATCCGTCATGGTGGATTCATCGCACTGGTCCTAGACCCAATCATCAATGGATTTCACCTCACTCGAGTCCTTCTGGACGGCGGCAGCAGCCTGAACCTGCTTTATCAGGACAGAGTGCGCAAAATGGGTATAGACCCTCAAGGATCAAACCAACAAAAATGACCTTTAAGGGCGTCATTCCAGGTGTAGAGGCCCATTGCACAGGCTCAATTACACTGGAAGTGTTCTTCGGATCCCCGGATAACTTCCGAAGCGAAGAGTTAATCTTCAATATAGTCCCGTTCCGCAGTGGTTATCAAGCGCTGCTCGGGCAAACCGCATTTGCTAGATTCAATGTGGTACTGCATTATGCATACCTCAAGCTCAAGATGCCAGGACCTCGCGGAGTTATTACAGTCAATGGAAACACAGAGTGCTCTCTCCGAACAGAGGAGCACACCGCAGCCCTCGCAACAGAAATGCAAAGCAGCCTCTCAAGGCAATCAACTAGTTCGGCGCTTCACAGCCCGGACACCTTCAAGCGCGCTCGGGGCAATCGGCAAATAGACCGCCTGGCGTGATCTGAGCTCGCATAGCAATACGGCGGCCACCCCAATCCCAGCCCAGCGGCGAAACTCGTGCCGCGCGTACATAATTACGCATTAAAAATACCATGGGCACAGGTGGGGAGGGGGCACAACTGCGGCATGCCCTAAGACGCGGCCAAAACCGCACTAGGGGCTTCCCATTCGGTTATTTTTTTCTTTTTCTTTCAGGACATTAATCTCCGGAAACACTGTCCAGTAGCACTATTGCCGAACACATGATGCAGCAACCAAGGAGGCAGACAACTATGTTATACCACGGAATTCCCAGGTTGATTACAGTAACGAGTGAAATATTCAATTTAACATCATTCCTCAACTTGCCCTAGGAAGGGACATAGTCCTACTCTTTGCTTATCGCACTATCTGTATCACTCTGCTTTAACACAATTTTTTAATAAACAATGCATGACATTACGACTATTATTGCATTCTTGTTATATATATATATATATATATATCTATGTGTTCATTAATGACGCCTTGCAACCGTACACTATGGTACGGCCAATACACCAGGGGCTTACGTACCCCACAATACGGTGTGAAAAGTCCAAACACTTTCACAAGTGCGGCACCCCGAACTTATAGCATTATATGCATCAGCTCCGAATCATGTCTTTGGTCAAATGTTGGGTTTGCCCGGCTCCTATGTTTTGGTACCTTACGTTCCGCTCTATCGGCTAAGGTAGCGCTAGGAGAACTACTGCGATTGTGCCCCAGTTCTGCTGGGTTCAGCACCTCAGTAGAGAAAGCTAAAACTGACTGTCATGATAAGGCGAGAGACTGGTCGCTGTTCGGCGAGGTTTTCAAGTCCCTAAAGACTTATGCCGCTTAGAGCGAGGGGCCGACCCTGTCCGGCTTAAAGGCGTGTATCGCGCCCCGAATTCGGCCTTCGGAATACCCGGGGCTTCGCCGAAATTTAAAATTATAGAATTCTATGGCTAAGTGAGAGTGATAAAGCATCATTAGTCTGGTTGCCTTGTTCGCTGTGCTGAGCACCTCCCTTGAAGGACCCAAACATGGGAACAAGAGTGCTCAAGTTTATCCCGAACACCCCAGCACTCGTGGCATGGGGGCAGAAGCTGAGGACTAGCCATCTGTCAGATTGGATAAACAGCCAAACAGAAGGTAATATCTTAAATTCCAACAAGTGTTGCATAGCGCATATGAAACAAGTTTTCATACATACAGGATAAAACGAGCAAGTCTCATTCAAATATTACATCTTTTGAACACTCGTCTGCGATAAGACGGGCACCCGGCAGAACACCCTCGTAGTACATCTCGGGGTGGCGGTGCTCCTTGCCCTCTGGCAGCCCCTCCTTGATCAGCTTCACGACGTCTAGCTTGACCCACTGCAATTTCACACGGGCAAAAGCCCGACGTGCACCTTCAACGCAGACAGATCGCTTGACGACCTCCAGCCGCGGGCAGGCATCCACAAGCCGCCTCACCAGGCCAAAGAAGCTGTTTGGAAGGGCGTCGCCAGGCCACACCCGGACTATAAAGCTCTTCATGGCCTGATCGGCCACCTTATGTAGCTCGACCATCTGATTCAGCTGGTCGCTCATTGGCACCGGATGTTCGACCTCAGCATACTGAGACCAGAACAGCTTCTCCGTCGAGCTTCCGTCCTCGGCCTGGTAAAATTGTGCGGCATCGGACACACTATGGGGCAAATCTGCGAATGCTCCTGAAGAGCTCCGGATCCGGGTAAGTAATCGGTAATTTACTTTTACATGCTTACTTTGCATATAGAAAGCCTTACCCGCCGCTATCTTCTTCATCGCGTTGATCTCTTGTAGGGCCTTTTGGGCTTCGGCCTGGGCACTTTTTACACTCTCAAGGGCCGCGGCAAGCTCAGACTCCCGCGTCTTGGAGTCAAGCTCCAACACCTCGTGCTTCGCCACAAGAGCCTGGAGCTCTTGCTGCACCTCGCCCACCCGAGCCTCGTCCTTCTCTCGCTCAGTGCGCTCCTTGGCCGCTGTATCTTTGGCCTTGGTTAGCGCTTGCTTCAGGGTCGCCACCTCGGTCGTGGCCCCTGGCAAACATACGATGGTCCTGTCATTTTGCAGTCGCGTCCTCTTTTATATATATACATAAGACAGGGTATTACTTACCCTTTTTCTCCTCGAGCTGCCTCTTGGCAAGGCCGAGCTCTTTCCTGGACCCCTCGAGGTCCTGCTTCAGTATGGAAACCTCCGTAGTTAGTGCGGCGGACGCCAGCAGCGAAGCCTACATATGCATATTGACATACTTATATTAGACTCCTGCGATATTATTTGATCCTTTGTTCGGCTTTTCTTTGTGAACATCGAACAAAGCATCAGGGGCTACTGTCTATGCGG
This sequence comes from Triticum dicoccoides, assembly GCF_002162155.2. Classification (NCBI taxonomy): domain Eukaryota; kingdom Viridiplantae; phylum Streptophyta; class Magnoliopsida; order Poales; family Poaceae; genus Triticum; species Triticum dicoccoides. The sequence goes on from NC_041382.1 coordinate 341,405,971, forward strand.
TAATATTTCTACTACATTTTAAAACACTTACCTCGAAGCCTGTTAGAAGGCTGGCACAGGCTTCAGTCAATCCGCTCTTGGCGGACTGAACCTTCTGGATCACCGCACTCATGATAGTGCGGTGCTCCTCGTCGATGGAAGCGCTGCGAAGCGCTTCCAGTAGATTGTCCGGCGCCTCTGGATGGACAGAGGTCACTGGCACAGGCGTCTTGCCCCTCTTAGAAGGAGGCCGCCTGCTCGAGCCTAGAACCGCTGGAGATTCCGGAGCGGTGTTCGGCTGAGGGCCGAACTCGGAGCTCTCAGGGGCCCCGTCCCCTCAGCTCCCGGAGTCTGGAAGGTCGCCTTGAGGTGCCTCCAGGACTGTCTCCCCTCAATCCGGTGCCTCTTAAGACAACACCTCGGCATCGTTGGCAGGATGAGGGGAGGTGGCGGTCGGGACTGGATCGCTATCCATGTCCGACAAGCCCAAGGAGCCGTCCGATGATACATCGATGCTGGCTCGTGGCGGCCTGCATAATTGCGCTTGGCGTTAGGGAAAGCAGTCGACAAAGGAATCCTATGAGTTACTCTAGTATCTGAATACTTACGATCTCCCCGGGGGCTTGACCCTGGGCAACCACTCGTCTTCGCCTTCATCCGCGGCGGTGGAACCGTCTGGAAGGAGAGTCATTCCTTCTTGGACCCTCCGGCCTCCCCGGTTGGGGCGGCCTTCCTTTTCTTGTCTCCCCCAGTCGGTGGGGGAGCATCTTCTTCTTATTCTTCTTCTTCTTCTTCTTCTTCTTCTTCTTCTTCTTCTTCTTCTTCTTCTTCTTCTTCTTCTTATTCTTCTTCCTCGCCTTCGGGGGAAGAGTGCGCTGCAGAGTCATCAGACGGTGAGTCCGATGACGCCTGGCGTCGGGAACTCTTTCGGGTTCCCTTGGCCTTCTTGGTCTTCTCCGGCACCGTATAAGGGGCCGGAGTCAACATCTTCGCCAGAAGAGCGTCTGCGGGGCCTTCGGGCAAAGGAGCCGGACAGTCGATCTGTCCGGCCATCTTCTGCCAGTCCTGTCAAAGGTACGGGAGTTTAGATCCCGCATAGAGTCAATCTATATAAAAAATAAGTATCCTATGAAAGGTAAAGCAGCTTATCACATTGGCTTGGCGCTTCGCGCTGAATCCGCGATCCTTAGTAATAGGGGGGGGGGCCTCGGCACTTTTGAACAGCACCCTCCAGGCGTCTTCATGAGTCGTGTCGAAGAGCCTGTTCAGAGTTTGGTGCTGCGCCGGATTGAACTCCCACAAGTTGAACTCCCGTTGTTGGCACGGGAGTATCCGGCGGCTGAGCATAACTTGGACTATGTTGACAAGCTTGAGCTTCTTGTCCACCATGTTTTGAATACATGTTTGGAGTCCGATTAGCTCTTTCGAACTACCCCAGGACAGGCCCTTCTCTTTCCAGGAGGTGAGCCTTGTGGGATGCTAGATCGGAACTCGGGGGCCGCTGCCCATGCAGGGTCGCGCGGCTCGGTGATATAGAACCACCCCGATTGCCACCCCTTTATGGTTTCCACAAAGGAGCCCTCGAGCCATGTTACGTTGGGCATCTTGCCCACCATGGCGCCTCTGCAATCTGCCTGGCGGCCGCCCACCACCTTCGGCTTGACATTGAAGGTCTTCAGCCATAAGCCAAAGTGGGGCTTGATGCGGAGGAAGGCCTCGCACACGATGATAAATGCCGAGATGTTGAGGATGAAGTTCGGGGCCAGATCATGGAAATCCAGGCCATAATAAAACATGAGCCCCCAGACGAAGGGATGGAGAGGGAATCCCAGTCCGTGGAGGAAATGGGTGAGGAATACTACCCTCTCATGGGGCCTGGGGGTGGGGATGAGCTTCCCCTCATCTTGGAGCCGGTGCGCGATGTCGTTGGGCAGGTATCCGGCTCTCCTCAATTTCTTGATATCTCCCTCCGTGACGGAGGAGACCATCCACCTGCCTCCCGCTCCGGACATGATTGGAGAAGGTCGAGGTGGGAAGTGGGGACTTGGGCGCTAGAGCTCGAGTGTGCGAAAATGGATGGGTAAGGGAGGAAGAAGGCGTGGATAGAAAGGTGAATCCTTATCCCTTTATATGGGTGGACAAAACTAAGCGTCCCCACTTGCCTGGTAAAACTCGCTTATCCCCCAAGCGTCGCAATTGATGGCGCGATTGGGTTACCCACGCCCGTATTAATGAGAATCCCGTAATAAGGGGAGACGATCTCTGCTTTGACAAGACGTGTCGAAAAACTGCCTCGCGATATGTGCGGGGCTGGTTAAAAGAAACGGTTCGAATAATCACCAGGCCATGATGTAACGTCATGCTGCCAAAACAAGCCGGAAAATTAGATCTGCGAAAATATTATTCTCTCTACGGTGGAATGTGGAACTTATTTTGCAGGGTCGGACACTATCCTCGTATTCAAATTCTTCTGTGATGTATTTGGAGAAGGAACCAGCCTTGCAATGCCGAAGACAATACTGCGCGCCAGACTCATCGTCATTGAAGCCTGGTTCAGTGGCCACTGAGGGAGTCCTGGATTAGGGGGTCCCCGGACAGCCGGACTATCTCCATTGGCCGGACTGTTAGACTATGAAGATACAAGATTGAAGACTTCGTCTCGTGTCCGGATGGGACTCTACTTGGCGTGGAAGGCAAGCTAGGCAATACGGATATGGATATCTCCTCCTTTGTAACCGACCTTGTGTAACCCTAACCCTCTCCGATGTCTATATAAACCGAAGGGTTTTAGTCCGTAGGACAACAACCATAACATACAATCATACCATAGGCTAGCTTCTAGGGTTTAGCCTCTCTGATCTCGTGGTAGATCTACTCTTGTACTACTCATATCATCAATATCAATCAAGCAGGACGTAGGGTTTTACCTCCATCAATAGCGCCCGAACCTGGGTAAAACATTGTGTCCCCTGCCTCCTGTTACCATCCGGCCTAGACGCACAGTTTGGGACCCCCTACCCGAGATCCGCCGGTTTTGACACCGACACTTGTTCTCACCTATTTTTTGAATGTATAGTTGCTAAACATCTCTGGGCCCACATTGAGGAATATTTCTCTAGTCAGATTGGCTCATCCTTCGAATCTGTCGCCAGATTCTCGATTGCCACAAAAAAGTCCCCAGTTTTAAACACTGTTAGCTCAGCTGTCCTTTGGTGCCTCTGGAAATATAGAAATGCTATGATTTTCAGTAACACCTCCTAGATTTCCATTCCGCAGGTCTTGAGGTTGATCAGGAACATGGTGAGGAACTGGGCGATTCTCTCCTCCGGATCGGACAAGGACAAGTTGATGAGCTTCGTGGAAACCCTAACAAGATCCCTCTAGAAACCGTTGGCCATCACTTGTGGCTGAACAAGGCTCGACCTGCTCTGGGGCTGGACCCTTGGGCTCGTCTCAAGATCTCTGATGAAGATGATGGGCACCTGGCACCGAAAAAGAGGGACATCCACCATGCTACGCCTTCCAGCCCGGTGTCTCCACTTGCTTACTGGTCGCCGCAGGCTGACACGGCCCCTCGGCTGAAGACCATGAAGGCTTCGCTGGACCCTCCTTGTGTCATTTGAGTGCTCTATCCGCTCTGCCTTTGGCACCGCTCGGGTGATTTGTGTTATTCAGAGAACTTGTTCATCCACCCCCCTAGTTTGTAGCTTTTCTACCTTTGCTTTCGAACTGCTCTTTGAGCTACTGTATCCGAATATGTTGTGGTTTCGTTCTCAGCAATGGAACCGGGGAGATGCTCCCTGTTTTTCTAAAAAAATTATTTTATATGTTATTATATAAAGCTTGGTAAGACTGTAAATTTAAGGACGAATGTAATAATATCACTTATTATTTAAATATATTTATAACAAAATGCTCAGCCCCTTTTTATTTTTTGATAACATTGCTGGCCCAACCCAACATTATAATTAGAATCAGCCCAGCAAAATCATGTATTTCGAGAAAGTGCAAATGGGTTGTAATTTTTTAGGAAATAAAATAAACGGGCCGCATGGGCGCTACATTATTTGTTCAACCAGCCCAGCTAATGGCTGTAATTAAAAAAAGATCAAATAGACTGTAAATTCTACCGCGCAAAAAAAGAGTGTAAATTCTGAAAAAATGGGTTGAATACATGCCACATTTTTGGAGGCTGAAATGTGGGCCAATAGGTCGAAGCCAATGCAAGTCGTTGTCAATTTAGTCAACAAATGATTCTGACATGTTAGCCGTTGGATTTACATCCAACGACCGGCATCCATCTTCAATCTCTCGTCTTCTTCCTCCAGCGCCGCCGGGACCACCTCCCGCCTCCTGCTGCTAGCATCTCTGCTTAGCATGCTTCGCTATGAAGCGCTACTCCATCGTTAGCCAGGCCATCCTTCCACACCTCCTGTTCTTCTCCACCGACTGTCGAACCACACCGCACTAGAACCAGTTAACCCTCGTACACCTCTCTGTCTGCGACTCTACTCCCGCGTCTTCCCATCTTCGGCTCGTTGCTGTCCGGGGCCTCGCCGTCGTCCACCACCTTGGATGCGCTCGGCGCGGCATGGTCAACGTGGTCAACGAACGACACCATCGGAAGTAGACTATGCATGGAGAGGCTGACAGCTGGGTCCACGGCCGCACACAAGGAAATGCCTCCTTATTACGTGCAAAATAATGATTCCTCCACCTGACATCTGGGACCCATCGGAAGGGCCTCTGTATTTCGCAAAATAAAGTGCCCCCCGCTAACATGTCGGACCCACCAGCTATCTTCGCACGCAAGGAAGTGCCTCCTTATTACGCACAAAAAATGAATATTCCCCTTGCTAGCTGGAACCCAGCATAGTGGGAGGCTGACTTATGGGCCTACCAAGTTGACGGGGATGGAGGGCTTTGTCAACTTAGTCAATATGAACGATTCTAGCTCCTGTTACCGTATGATGTTCATCCAACGGCCGTAGTGCTTCTTCAACCTCTGGTCTTCTTGCTCCACCCGCCCAAACCAGCGCCGGTCGTGCCGCGTGATCCTGCCTCCCATGGCCGGCTGTGATGCCGCGGAGGCCTCACCGCCCCCTACTACTCCCACCGCTGGCCAGGCCATCCCTCTACTCACCCACACCTCCTGTCATTCTGCAGTGACAGCAGCCTCACACCGCAGCCGAACCAGTGAACCCTCGTACTCCTCTTCGTGTGGGCATCCACTGATGCGTCTTCCCCGGCTCTAAGTCGTCCCCTTCCTAGTCCTCGCTGTCGTCCACCGCCCTGGTGCTCTCGGTGCGGCGTGGTCAACGTGGTCAATGACCGACTTCCATCGGAAGAGTACTGTACGTGGAGAGGCTGACAGCTGGGTCCACGGCAGCCGCAAGGAAGTGCCTCCTTATTACGCGGAAAATAATTATTCCTCCACCTGACAGCGGGGACCCACCGAACGGTCCACTAGTATTTTGCGAAAAAAATCGTTTCCCCTGACTGCTGGGACCCACCGGACGGGCCATCGTATTTCGCAAAAAAAACATTCCCCCCGCTGTCAGCTCGGACCCACCGGAAGTGCCTCCTTATTACGCACAAAAAGATGAATACTCCCCTGGCTAGCTGGGACCCACCTTGCTGGGAGGCTGACTTGTGGGCCTACTAAGTTGACGGGGACGAAGTTCTTTGTCAACTTAGTCAATATGAACGATTCTAGCTGCAGCGACCGTACGATGTCCATCCAACGGCCGTAGTGCTTCTTCAACCTCTGGTCTTCTTGCTCCAGCCGCCCAAAGCAGCGCCGGTCGTGCCGCATGCTCCTGCCTCCCATGGCCGGCTGTGCTGCCGCAAAGGCCTCACCGCCCTCTACTATTCCCACCGCTGGCCAGGCCCTGCCGCGACGGCAGCCTCACACCGCAGCCGAATCAGTGAACCCTCGTAGTCCTCTGCGCGCGGGCTTCCACTGCCGCGTCGTCCCCTTCCTAGGCCTCGCTGTCGTCCACTGCCGTGGTGCTCTCCGCGCAGCATGGTCAAGGAACGACTTCCATCGGAAGAGTACTGTACGTGGAGAGGCTGACAGCTGGGTCCATGGCCACAACCTAGTTTTTTTGTGATTTACCAAGTAAGTCGCTTTGTCAGGCCTGTTGGGCTGCAAATCTTTCAAGACGAGGAGAGCTTTCATTCCGCTGGCTGAGAAAATGGCCCATCAGTAATGGGCAATGGGTTGTACATTTTTAAAACACATCAAACCGACAATTAGTTTCAAATATCTTTTTTTTCATTTCAAGATTTTAAATTACATTAATTTTTATGCATGGAGAATTTGTTTGATTTTATATTGATATACATTTATTTTTAAAATCAGTTTGAATGTGAGTCGAAATTTCGGGATTAAAAATAGTTCGGACCGCACCGAAATATGCAAAATTTCGTATCATTTTTAACCGTTGCCACAATATGGGCTGTAATGCTAACAAAAAGAATATGGCCTCCAAAAAAACCTTAAGAATTAGCAAATGGGTTGTAAATTATTAGAAATAATGGCAGATGGGTTGTGTGCTATTTTCCACAGATTTGACGCTTTCCTAAAAAAAGGTTGACGCACAAGCACTAACTGTTGGATGTCCATCCAACGGCCGTCGTGCTTCTTCAATCTCTGCTCTTCCTGCTCCAACCGCTCAAACAAGCGCCGGCGGGACTGCCCGCTCCCTCCTCCTCGCGGTCGGCTGTGCTGCCGCGCAGGCCTCACCTCCCAACCGTACTCCCATCGCTAGCCTAGCCATCCCTCTACTCACCCACACCCGCTGTTATTCTCCGGCGACGGCAGACGAACCAGTAAACCCTCATACAGTCGTACTCCCCTCCGCGTGGGAAACAACTGCTAAGTCTTCCCTGCCTCCGTGTCATCCCCTTCCTAGGCCTCGCCGTCATCCACCGCTCTGGTGCTCTCGGCGCGGCGTGGTCAACGTGGTCAAGGAACGACTTCCATCGGACGTGGACTGTACATGGAGAGGCTAACAGCTGGGTCCACAGCCGCAGCAAGGAAGTGCCTCCTTATTACGCAGAAAATAATGATTCCTCCACCTGATAGCTGGGACCCACCGGACGGTCCACTGTATTTCCTAAAAAAAACGTTTCCCCCTGACTGCTGGGACCCACCAGCTACATCTTCGCACGCAAGGAAGTGCGTCTGGGCAAAAAAAAACATTCGCCCCCTGACTGCTGGGACCCACCAACTACATCTTCGCAGGCAAGGAAGTGCCTGACAGTCGGGACTCACCTGGTCGAAGCATACGTAGCGTTGTCATTCTGGTCGCGAACGTGTACGTACATACTGCTCGATGTAGAGGCGCGCACGTGTCGTAGTAGAGGCGCGCACGTGTCGTAGTAGAGGCGCGCACGTAGCATTTACACGTATGTACAGCGGCCAGGGTGCAAGAAAGAAAATACGGCCACGTATGTGTACATACGGGCGGGGTCTCGAACGCCTACTCGTGCATACGTATGACCAGGGCTCGTGTACATGGCTGGGTCGGAACGGAGAAACAGCGTCGTCGTCGTGTTCATGGGGAGGCAACGGAATGCATCGTGTTCATGGGGACGCAACGGAATGCGTCGTGTTCATGGGGAGGCGACGGAATGCGTCGTATTCATCGGGAGGGCTTGGACGGAACAGGCGATGGAAACGAGGCCTGGTGTACCACAGAACGAAGGAAACGGCCTTGTGTTTGAACGGCCATGTTCGAAACGGGATCCTTTTCATCGGGAGGGGTCTGGTGTACCGCAAAACGGAGGAAACGGACCTCCTACGGTCGAAACGGGGGTCCTGTTCATCGGGAGGGGTGTGGCGTACCGGAAAACGGAGGAAACGGACTTGTGTTGGAGCGCCAGGGTCGAAACGGGGTTCCTGTTCATTGGGAGGGGTGTGGCGTACCGCAAAACGGGACTCCACGGGATACTGTTCATCTCCACCGTCGACCTCCTCTAGCCTCCACGGGCTCCTGTTCATCTAGCCTCCACGGGGTCCTGTTCATCCAGCCTCCACCGCGCGCTACTCCACCGGCTACTGTTCAACCACCCCTCCACCGTCTACTGTTCATCCAACCCTCCACACCACGGGGTCCTGTTCAACCACCCCTCCACTGTCTACTGTTCATCCAGCCCTCCACACCACGGGGTCCTATTCATCCACCCCTCCACGGGCACCCCTCCACCGTCTACTGTTCATCCAGCCCTGCACCACACCACGGGGTCCTGTTTATCCAGAGGCAACGCCGCCGCTCACTGTTCATCCCATTGATTGGCTTCAGTTAGCAGCAGTAGCGAAGGAATCACTCGATCGGGTTCAGTTAACAGCCATCGATCAATCGCTCGGGTTCAGTAACGCGTAGCCTGCAGTGCAATCGCTTGGGTTCAGTTAGAGCCCAACGCCTCGCTTGGGTTCAGTTAGAGCCAACGCCTCGCACACACACGCGTACGTGTACGAGAGAAACGCGCATCGCTCGGCCCCCGACCTCCCACCGTAACTGGGAACTACCCGAAATTTTCCTCCCCCTCGCTTCTACCATGGGTTTTTCCGTCATGGACGGCCCAAAGAATGTCATGCAGCTGCGTCTCCGACCCGCCCAGGACGAAAAGCCCATTTTCTGTCATGATTTTTTGTCATAGAAGTAGGAGCCCACCACCTCTATGATGATACCGGGTTTTGTCACAATTATCGTCATAGAAGTGTCATACGTATGACAGAAAAAAAATTCGTTCGGCCCAAAATGTCACGGATGTGTCTTTTTTTGTAGTGACGACCTTTGCTAAAATAGGACATATCGAGCGCCTGAAATTTGCCGGAACGGAAATGAATCAACACTCCGGCAAAACATAGGCCACTCAGAGGTGTAACCTGCAAACATGACCGGCCACTTGGGCAAGCACATATCCTATTTGAGCAACACACGATATACATTTCAAAATATCTTATAGGACTCAAATTAGCATGCATTCAATAAGCAAAAGTAAATCATCTCATGCGTCTGTACATCGTCGAATATTATCACTAATACATCCCGAATAGTGTCATACATATAACATCACTAATACAACTAAAACCCTAGCACATGACGGGTATCGGCGCAGGCGGTGGACACCCACAGAGAAGGAACCATCACGGGATCATAACTCCAGTGATATCCCTAGAGAACCTGCCGGGTATTGGAGAACCTGTGCTCCAACGCAAACAAGTAGCGACGGACGTGCGCGTCCTCCTCACTGACACGGTGACGCACCACCTCCGCGGGGTCCTCGAGCCTCTGGACCGTCATTGGCCCACGCGACCGCCACCAAAGAAGGTTCGGGTCAACGATAGGCTGGCTCCTCACCAACCTGCGCCCCCCGGTAGGTAGCGCCTCCCAGTACCACCTCGGCGGAGCCCAGTCCCGGACATGGCCCATCTAGTCAAGCAGGTGTCGTCCTTCGCCGACTCGACGGCGAGGATGCGGGATACGCATCGTCCACGTCGATGCAGGAAAAATTGCTTAAACTAAAAAATAGCAACAAGTTCTTACTAACTAGTTCTATTAATTCAACTAGTTCTTACTAAAAATAAACTTACTATAAATAGAAATAAACTAGTACCTAATTAGTACCTTGTTCTTACTAACTAATTAGTACCTAGGAACTAATGCCCTAATTACCATCTATTGATGAAGCTAGGGGTGGAAAGTGGTAGCGGATATTCCAATTATTCAACTATAAAGTGAAATAAGTTGTCAAATTTTACTCGTTTTATGATTCATCTTAGAAATTTGATTCGTTTCCACCCTTACATGAACCCTAACTCATTTGAGCCGCATCCGCATCCGATCCGTTTCCACCCTTACATGAACCCTAACTAATTTGATGCAACTAAAATATAAAGAAACCCTAGGCAGAGGTAGGGGGGATGGAGGAGCAGGCGTGCTCACCTCGGGTGCCTGCGACGAGGGAGGGGCAGGCGGCGTCGAGGTGGGGTTCGGGGCTCGGGCGCGCGGCGGATGGCGGCGTCGAGGTCGGGGACGGGGGCGGTGTCCGGGTGGTGTTGAGGTCGGGGGCGGGGGCGGCGTTGAATTTGGGGTCGGGGCGGCTTAGAGGATGTGCGGAGAGCGCGCGGCGGCCGACGGGCGACAGCGGCGGCGAGAGTGGAGAGCTGGATTTGGGGGAAGTGGCCGTGGGGAAGGAGTAGTAGTAGCGCGTTCCAGAAAGGGCGCTAATGCTACGTTAGCTACAACGCGTTCTGGGATACACGCTACTACTACTCCTTTCTCTTTTTCCCCTTTTTCATTTAGTTTTCTTCACATCTTATTTTTTTCCTTTCACCTTAATCGATTTCTTTCATTTTCAATTACCTTTCTATTTGTGTTCCATTTAATTTTATATCCTTTAGCAGTAGCGAGTTTAGATTAAAACGCGCTGCTACAAAGAAAGTAGCGGTAGCGCGGTTCAATATAGGTCGCTACTACTATGTGTAGCCTATCGGCTAAGCCGTGGGAATTTTAGTAGTAACGTGTTTAGAACAAGACGCGCTACTGCTAGAACTTTATCTGCAGCGCGGTTTGCACAGGCGCGCTACTGCTACTTAGCACCAGCGTGCTTTTTTGACCCGCGCTACTGCTAAAGTTCTGTGTATAAGGTTTTCCCTAGTAGTGTTGGTTATCTTTGCAAGTCTCTTCGAATTATCAGTTTGGTTTGGCCTACTAGATTGATCTTTCTTGCAATGGGAGAAGTGCTTAGCTTTGGGTTCAATCTTGCGGTGTCCTTTCCCGGTGACAGTAAGGCCAGCAAGGCACGGATTATATTGTTGCCATCGAGGATAACACGATGGGGTTTTCTTCATATTGCATGAGTCTATCCCTCTACATCATGTCATCTTGCTTAAGGCGTTACTCTGTTTTTAACTTAATACTCTAGATGCATGCTGGATAGCGGTCGATGAGTGGAGTACTAGTAGTAGATGCAGGCAGGAGTCGGTCTACTTGTGTCGGACGTGATGCCTATATACATTATCATACCTAGATATTCTCATAACTATGCTCAATTCTGTCAATTGCTCAACAGTAATTTGTTCACCCACCGTAGAATACTTATGCTATCGAGAGAAGCCACTAGTGAAACCTATGGCCACCGGGTCTATCTTTATCATATTGATCTCCTACTACTTAGTTATTTCCTTTGCTATTTACTTTGCCTTTATTTTACTTTGCATCTTTTATCATAAAAATACCAAAAATATTATCTTATCATATCTATCAGATCTCACTCTCGTAAGTGGCCTTATAGGGATTGACAACCCCTATTTGCGTTGGTTGCGAGGATTTATTTGTTTTGTGCAGGTACGAGGGACTCGCACGTAGCCTCCTACTGGATTGATACCTTGGCTCTAAAAAACTGAGGGAAATACTTACACTACTTTGCTGTGTCATCCCTTCCTCTTCGGGGAAAACCAACGCAGTGCTCAAGAGGTAGCATGCTTCTGCTCCCAATGAACGAAGCACTAAATAAGCCTCTGGTCACCCGAAACTGTGCGAGACTAATGTTTGGTGGTAGGAAATTACTGTCCTGACTATGGCTCGTGTAGCCTATCGGCCTGATGTCCAATGGTCTAAACTGGGGTAGGTTTGTAACTTCACCAAAATGCCAGTCTCAACCGCCTCCGAGAAGGATTCATACGCCGTCGGCGCCTAAACACCCATGCCCTCGGTCGAAATCTATCAGGCCCACTATTTGGGACACCTGAGATTACTGTCCTACCCCAACCCGCAATATGTCCGAAATTTTAGATGGGGGCAAAGTTTTTAACTTTCCCCAAATTTCAAACAAGCGTGTCCCAAACCGAAACATTGTTCCTCTTAGTTCCCCCTCCCTCCGTTTCCCCATTCATACTCCATGGGCGCCAAAACGCCCTCTCCATCAGCCGCAAAACAATAGCCTCCTCCACCCTCCACCCCATTGCGCCCAATCCACCACCAGCCTCCTCCATCATGCCGGAGCCGATACCCCGATGTCGTCGTCGAATGCAGCCGCAACCGCAACACCCTCAAGGACTTAGCAGTTGAAGCTAAGGTAGAGCTGCCTCCACGACGCCGACGCCGACGTGCGCCGTACCAGAACCACTTCGACCACGCCGTCCTGCACCTCACCGCTGCCGGTCCACTATCGCAACCGTCCACCATACCAGAGTTGTTCCCTCTACACCATTGTTCGTTGCCTCGGATCTGGTTCCCCGCTGCCGACAGACGGCCACCGCACCATACTCAACAACTTGGCCATAGGTTCATCCAAGGCTCCACCGTCCTCCACATCTTCTCGTTTCCAGTGAACCACAAGAAGATCGTTGGAAAAACAAAAGGAGGATACAACACTGCCAGAAGAAAGAGGCACCCCTCTTCCCTTATTCGTGCAAATCTTACGTCTCTACTCACACCGTATTCATCCCATGAAATAAACTAGTTGAGCGCTTCTTACTGCATCTTCTTCGTGATACTAAATGCACATGTTTCCTCCCATTTACTATTTCACCTTGTCTAGAGGTCAGTAGCCCGCCTGGATTTCAATTCATGGTCAGTTGATTCACAATTAAAAGAAGCAACACCCGCTTAGGCGCGCGGAGCACCTAGTTCGCATGTTCTCCCGGTAAGCGGCGCATTAGTGTCTATCATAGGGGTGTGGAGAACAGGAGATGCTTGCGCCTGATCTGGAGGTAGGCGGGGCTTGAAGGGATAGCCAGGTGCGATGAGGTCGAGGGGAGGGCGGAGGCAGGGGACTAGGTCGGTGGTCGCTGGCATTTCGAGGAAGATCGTCAACACTGACTGGCTGGAGGTAGGTGAAGGCGATCTGCCCGTTCTTTGTACATCGGATGGTGCAGAAAAAATGGACTGACCTATTTGTTTTCAGCTGACTGTTATTTTCATAGGACCACACCTTGTGGTGTGCTGGAGTCGCATCTGCATTTCCCAGCCATCCCTGTGCTCATATTTCAAAATCCTAGAATCTAGTAATTTCATGTGACATGCATGTTGTAGAGCTATCATATGTCTCCTGTCATTTATTTCTCACTGACCTGCTATCTGCTACTTTTACACTGTACTACTTGTGCACACACTTCACTCATACTCACACTATTGTTTTTTATGCATGGGTATTTCAGACTCTCACGCAGTGTTGATGAATACACAAAAGAAAAGACAGAAGTCGCTCCAGTGTAATTCGAAGATAAGCACTAAGCATTTCGGTGCTCTAAAGGGTGTAGTGTCAGCAGATGGAGACAATAAATGTAGCTCTATAGTTGATGATCTCAATTACCACACACAACCATCCCAGGTGCTTGCTTTAACTTCGCACTGTCAAATATGGTTGCATGTTACATATGGTTCCTAGCATGTATTGCTTCCATTTGGTTAAATTGCATCTACTTACTTTACACATTATACCTTTGATAATGACATGCCTTCCTGTTTTTGGTACATACTACATATGTCTATTGACCATGTTTGTACATTAAACTAATGCTCTGATGTATCCCTCATCAATCACTTATGATGAGACAGTCACCCCAGTGGGTTACTGTGAGACGCACTACTCGTTCAAAGAGTGCACTGTCATCCTCCCCACACGATTCTCAAGAAACAACAAGGCTAAATGAAGATAGTCAACATAGCTCTCTAGTAGATGACCACAATTCCCCTACACCACTATCGGTGTACAAAAGTAGGGACCCTTCTGTACCCCTTTACTTGTGCACGGGCAGTCGTAGCAATAGCTACGGCCGGGCTCGGCGGGGCAGAGGATGTGAAGTCAAAAGGCTACCGAGGCAGCACCCAAGCTAGAAGCATGAAGAGCGAAGAGACAAGATGGGCTTCCCCCTACAAGGGCCCTTGCCGAGACGGCCTACATGGCCCCGACAAGAGCCTTGCAAGGGCAACTTGCCCAACACCAGCAAGACCGCCACCTTTGAGCCTGAGAGTCATGACGCCATCGACAATGTCAAGACCGAGGCTCGGGAGCGCCTGCATGGTGGCATGCAGATCTTTGCGGAAACCAAAGGCCTGCAGGCCTAGGTGAGCACCAGAAGAAGAAGACCCTCGGCAAGGTCTTGCCGGGGACGACTGAAGACCCCCGGCAAGATCCTTGCTGGGGACGCTCGCGAGCCCCCGGCAAGACCCTTGCCGGGGACGCCCACGAGATCCCGGCAAGGGCCTTGCTGGGGGCGTCTACGAAGCCAAAGCCAGCCTACACATACCAAAGCTTCGCTGCCCCGCGCCCGTTCCGACGTGGCGACCAGCCTACCAACTAGGCACACACTTGCGTGGTAGCATGCAGCTTCTAGGCCAACCAGCCAAGCACCTGTGTGGCGGCATGCAGATCTTCGTGAAGACCCTGCCACCGCACCAGCTCAGCAGCCAGCCAGCCAGCATGGCGCTGCATGCCTCGTCACCTTGGACGCACGTCGAAGCAAGGTGAGGCGGCGATGGACAGGACGAGCCTCTTTACCGTCCCCGATAAAGCAAGAGAACACATAGGCGGCACATTAAATGCGTTTGTCCTAGGATGTCAAGAGATAAACTTGTACCTTGTACATACTTTCCACCTTCTGTGTGTCACTGTGGCAACCCCTTTGACATATAAAAGGAGGCCCAAGGCGTACCGAGGAAGGATTCAGACTTTTTGGACTGGGCATGCTCTGCAGCTATTTCAAGAACCTAAGAACACTAAATACACACAAAGTAGGACTAGGGTTTTACGCATCACTTGCGGCCCGAACCTGGGTAAAAATCCCACCGAGTTGATCTTCTAGACCCGCTCTTTGCGTAGCCCCACGCCCCACAACCGTAGAAGGGATTACGTCAAGGGATCCCATATGTGTCGTTCCAGAACACCGACATCTTTGGTGCACCAGGTAGGGGGCGCTGAGGCTGTGAAAATTCGTTTTTGAGGCCAACTCATTGACTCCTCTGTCGCGATGGCTTGAAAGAAGAAGAAGGCGTCGATCAGATACACTCTGGTGCCTTCAGCTGGGCGAGGCGATGCCGTCCGTAGCCGCAATAACCATCCGCGTGGCAACGGAAAAGTTTAGTCACACAAAACTTTGAGAAATTTTCCTTTTTATAGGGTTATATTCCTCGAAAGATCTTGCTCCTTGTATGGAAAACCTGCACGCAAGGGAACCCTTCCGCTATTGGCAACGCCCCCATTCCGTTTCGAGTCCGCTCAACAGATCAGGCGGCTGCGCTGAGAATGGCAAGGTGATTTATCTAGCAGCAAGCGCCCCCCGGCAGGCTGCTAAGGATCCGTTCCTCAAAGCGCCACAGCTTGGGTTTATGTGCTGGCAAACCTGTCCAACTAGGTGTAGGGTGTGTACAAACAAAGAAAGATCAAATAGGAAGATAGCATGCTTCATTTCAAAGTACTGCAGAGTTATATTACATTAATGATTGCTGCAACTCTAACTTAAGATAAAAAATGTCTTGGGCATGAAATCGCGGAGGCAAGGAGAAAGGAGGTGGCTAGTCCCAGCCCTGGCCCTCCACCCTTTGGACCCATCGACGCAGTAGATGATGGGCTCGATGCGCTCTTCGAGCGCCGTGAGACCCGTGCCCTCCGGCAAGATCTCAAGCACGTCGGTGAAGTCGACGTTGGGGTTCCAGAACACCACCTTGGTGAGCACCTTAGTCAGGGCACCCCGGCAAAGCCTCCGGGACTCATTGGCCAGATAGGTCGCTTGGTTGGAGTGGAGCCATTCCAGACCGTCGAGGACACCCTTGAAGAACATGGTCAGCCTAGCATTGGGGCTCACGTTCGGCTCCTGGGAGTACCTGACATCCGGCATGCCCATGACAACTAGCTGCGAAGTGAGCCTCTTGGCAACATCGGCGAGACGGCTGATCCAGAGGTTTATGCTGCCTGCATATTCCTTATGGGCGGTGGTGTCATCGCTCTGCAGCTGCTTCTCGGTCTACAGGGCCTTGATCAGGGTCTCCTCCTGAGCCGTGACCTCTGAAAGCTTCCCCTCCAAAGCACCCAGCTGCAGCTGCAGATCGTCAATGGAGCTTTTGGCCACGGAGAGCAGCTTGGTCTAGTCGGAGATGGTGACCTACGAATCCGCCAGAGAACGGTTGGCCACGTCCCTCTCCTCTGTCAGCCCTGAGATTTTATTCTTCAGCTCCTCCTGCTCCATCTCTAGCTTCTCCACCTTGCTGGCGTGGTCCAGGGCCAAAGCATCAAGTGCCTTCTTGTGCCCCAGCTCCAGCTCCTGGTTCCGTTGTGTGATGATCTTCTCGATATCCTCGTCCTTGCCACGGAGCGTGGCGGCAAGCACCTGCTCGCGGGTGACGAGGTCTTCTTCCCGGGTGTTTTGCAGAGCTTGCTGCTGCACCCAGGCGGCTTCGTCCTTGGCGGCCTACTCCTTCGCCGCCTCCTTGGCCTTCTCGACCTCGGCATGCTTCAGGATGAGCTCTCTCTTGCACTCATCCAGCTCACCCTAGGCAGCCCTCAGCTCTTCCCGGGCCTCGCCAAACCAGACCTGCGTCTGAGCGACGCGCTCCTCAAAATCTACCTCTGCCTTGTCCACCGCCGCCATCCTTGATTTCACCTTGTCTTGGCGGGCACGGTGGAGCACCTGGAGCTTCTGGAAGTTGGCGCTCATGGCCCTGAGGAGCCGCTCCTCTTCAGAACCGTCGCCGCCGGCGCTCGGTTCGTTGACAACCTAGAGCCCGGCGGTGGCGAGCGCCTCATCATCAAACACCTCCCCTTCGGCCGGCGCCCTGGCGCTCGCCGTCCCGGGGAGGCGGACGAACAAGTCATCACCCACCTTCAAGTATTTGCCCAAGGCGGGGGCTGTAGGGGAGGAAGGTTGGTCGTCAGCCATCCCCTCCCTGGCAGGCTCCTTGGCGGCCTCCTCGGCGGCCCCCTTGGCGGCCTCCCCGGCATGCCCCTTGCCGGCCTCCTCGGCAGCAGACTTGGCGGCTTCATCAGCTGCGATATTGGCGGCCTCAGCTTCGGCATCCTTGGCACCCCCTCGGTGACGTTGTCGATATCCTCCTGGTCCATCGTGGGAGGGTCTAGAAACCAGAAGGGAGGATGAAGCAGGGCCAAAATCAAAATTCAGAACAAAGAACAGGAAGAAAGCAGAGATAGGAGGCGAGCTACTCATCCATGCTGGGGCTGAGAAGGAGTGGTTCCCTCCCCACCAACGTTCATGGTCGGGATGGAACCGCCAGAACCCATGCTTGCCTCCTCCTCCTCCTCGTCCATGTGCATGGGCTCAGCAGAAGGTGCCCTTGTCGGGGATGACCCTCTGGGCAGCGTGGTTGATGGGGGCGGTGTGTCGGGGGTGGCCCTCAGTGGCTCCTCCTGTTGCCCCTCTTCTCCTGCAAACCCGGCAAGGTTAGCACCAAGGATTCACGCCCCAACGCTTGTTGATGGGGAGTGAGTAATGAACTCACACTGGGGGCTGAAGTAGGGGCTGCGCCGACGGCTATTGTCAGGGCTGATCAACACCAGCTCCGGCGTGCGCGGGGTGCTCGCTGGGGGCTTGTTGCCCATTGAAGCCCTGTCCCTCTTCGCCGCCCTCTGAGCTAGCATCTCCGTGTCGCTGCAAAGACAAGATCTGGTCGGGAAAGATGGCGCAGGATGAGGGTCAGAAAATGATGAAGGGCGAGATGCTTACTTGTCCTCCTCTGCCTGCCTCCTCTTCCTCTTCGGGCTGAAGGACCCAAGGTCGAAGTCGGCCTCCGGGGCGGCGTCCATGGGGGAGGGGAACTCGAAGGTGTCCTGCGCCGCTTGGATGAGGAAGAAGTGGCGGCTGCAACCTTCTTTGCTATCGCAACCCTCATCTCGCGCGTGGGCGACGCTTGCGCCTGTTGCCGCTACGTGGTCTTGCTGGGCCGGACCGGCTCGCCGGAGCTAGCCTGCCGCAGGACGCATTTTCTTTCTGGGGCCGGGTGGTCCTCCGCTTTGGTCTTCTCTTCGTCTGACTTCTCGACCACGACTTCGACAAGGGGGGCCCCAACGCCGGTGTCGCTGGATCCCCCAGCAAACCCTGCCCACTCGGCGACCACTTTCTCTTCTGCAGTCGTGTCGGCCTCATCCTCCATGGTGCTGACACTGCCGGCCTCCTTAGCAAGGGCAGTCTCCGCCGCCCTGGCGGTGATGTATGCCAGCTCTTCCCGAGTAGTGTCGTGGATGAGCAGTGGCTCGTTGCGAACATTCCTCTCCGACAGGTTGTCAAAGAATGCCTTCACCCCTCCGCTTCCGGCTCGGACCAGGTTGGATCGAGGTCGTGTGCATTGAAGTCCATCATCATGGTGATGATGGCGGTCTAGCGAGAGTTGTTTCTGAACGGGACCACTCCTGCTGGCAACCCAAACAGAGACCCGCCGACCTTGGCGGCTTTGCCGGCCTTCTCGGCCTTGCCGGTCCTCTCGACCCTGCCGGCCTCGTCAACCTTAAGCTGAAAGAGCCTCTAGCAAAGATGAGCGTGTTGCAGCACTGTGAAATTGTGTTTCAGGCCGGGGCGGAACCTCATGATGCCGGCGGCATTCCTGAAGTCCCAGGTCGGCCTCCCCTTGTTATGAAGTGGGGCAATCCAGCGGCGAATGAAGTCAGCCCCGATCATCTCAAGGGTAAGCCTGGCCAAGGTAAGGCGATGGATCCTAGTGGTGGCGACCGTGAGCTTCTTGTCATCAGCATCAACGTCGCTCTAGTCCTTGCGGCGGACCGGCGGTTTCCGACGTATCCGGCAGAACTCCTGCAGATCGACCTCCTCGATCCAGCACCACCGGCCCCGCCACTCTTCCCACCTCGCCTTCTGGGAACCCTCCGGGTACATGCCCTTGGTCTGACCCCTCGTGATCCAGGTGATGCAGCCGGAGATGGCGCCCCCTGGCTGGATGCGAGGGGTGAAGTAAAGCCGGAAGAGTGTCGTGTTGGGGTGCACTCCGTCGAAGCCCTCACAGAGATGGGCGAAGAAGGCCATGCACGTCATGGCGTTCAGCTGAAATCCAGAAGATGGAAGCCGAAGGTGTGCACGATGTTGTTGAAGAAATCGGAGAAAGTGGGCAGAGCCCGCAGGAGAAGTAATCAACGAATAAAGGGTACCGATTTGGTCCGTCCATGGCAAAGGCAGGGTGCCCCGACGTCTCCCTTCCCTACAGGGGGCTGAACATGTCCCTGAGGATGAGCGCGTCGACCGTCAAGGTGAAGAGGGCGCGCTGCGTCCAAAGCTCCACCAACTCGCTCTCCTGCACCTCCTTCCCTCCGTTGTCTTTGGCCGCTCCCTTGCCCTTGTTGGTCTTGGGCGCCATGGCGTCTGGGAGGGGATGAGGGGTTAAGGACAATGGGGGCGCGGCGACGGCGAGCAGATGCGAGGGCTTCCATTTGTGCTTGAGGAAGAAGAGGGGAATGGCGGTTCCGAGATTGGAAAGGGCGCAGAGGGTAAATGAGCAGCGCCCATGTAGTTTTCCCTTTTTTATGGGGAAGACGCGAGCTGCCTCTTTACTATTCACCACGGGGCGACGCAAGCATGCTTCGGTCATTCCACGCATGACCCTCACGTCACGCACTCAATGCGGGTCGTGGGGAAGTGCAACTGGCGAAGGAGTTATCGCAGTAAAAACTCTGCCACGTGTGCCCTCGCACCGTTCTGGGCCTGGCTCAACAATGCCTTGCGCTTATATGTGGCCCAGGCCCGGGGGATCCTGTCATTGTACAAAAGTAGGGGCCCTTCTGTACCCCTTTATTTGTGCATGGGCAATTGTAGCCACACCTACAGCCGGGCTCGGTGGGGCAGTGGATGCATAGACACAAGGCTGCTGAGGCAGCACCCAAGCCAGAAGCATGAAGAGCGAAGAGACAAGATGGGCTTCCTCGGCAAGGGCCCTTGCCAAGACGGCCTACATGGCCCCGGCAACAGCCTTGCCGGGGCAACTTGCCCAACACTAGCAAGACCGCCACCCTTGAGCCTGAGAGTCATGACGCTGTCGACAACGTCAAGACCGAGTCTCGGGAGCGCCTGCATGGTGGCATGCAGATCTTTGTGGAAACCAAAGGCCTGCAGGCCTAGGTGAGCACCAAAAGACGAAGACCCTCAGCAAGGTCTTGCCGGTGAGGACTGAAGACCCCCGGCAAGATCCTTGCTGGGGACGCTCGCGAGCCCCCAGCAAGATCCTTGCCGAGGACACCCACGAGATCCCGGCAAGGGCCTTGCCGGGGGCGTCTACGGAGCCAAAGCCAGGCCCGCACTTACCAAAGCTTCGTTGCCCCACGCCCGTTCTGACATGGCGACCAGCCTAACAACTAGGCACACACTTGCGTGGCAGCATGCAGCTTCTAGGCCAACCAGCCAAGCACCTGCGTGGTGGCATGCAGACCTTCGTGAAGACCCTGCCACCGCACCAGCTCAGCAGCCAGGCAGCCAGCGTGGCGCTGCATGCCTTGATACCTTGGACGCGCGTCGAAGCTAGGCGAGGCGGCGATGGACGGGACGAGCCTCTTTACCGTCCTCGATAAAGCAAGAGGAAACATAGGTGGTGCATTAAATGTGTTTGTCCTAGGATGTCAGGAGATAAACTTGTACCCTGTACATACTTTCCACCTCCTGTGTGCCACTGTGGCAACCCCTTTGACATATAAAAGGAGGCCCGAGGCATACCGAGGAAGGTTTCAGACTTATTGGACTAGGCATGCACCGCAGCTAGTTCAAGAACTCAGGAACACTAAATACACACAAAGCAGGACTAGGGTTTTACACATCGCTTGCGGCCCGAACCTGGGTAAAAATCCCACCGAGTTGATCCTTTAGACCCGCTCTTTGCGCAGCCCCACGCCCCGCAACCGTAGAAGGGATTCCATCGAGGGATCCCATAGGTGTCATTCCAGAACCCCGACAACCACCATCGCAGGTGCTTGCTCTTACTTGGCAATGTGATATGCGGTTGCATGTTGCAAATGGTGTGTACCTTGTAATGATTCTAATTAGGGTAAATTGCATCTGCTTAGTCAACACATTATACCTGTGAATATGGCATGCCATCCTGTTTTTGGTACATACTGCATCTTTCTATTAACCATGTTCTTACATCAAACTACTTTTCTTGTGTATCCCTCATCAATCACTTCTGACGAGACACCTTCAAGTTGACAGTGTAATATTGGTTGCATCTTGCATATCATTTCAAACATGTATTGCCTCTAATTTGTTGAAGTGCCACTTATAATGAGACACATCGAACTTGGTAGAGTGATTTTTGTTAGGTCTTTCATATGGTGTGTAGATTGCATTGCTTCCAATTTGTTGAAATGCCTTCTGCTTAGCGTTTTTCATACATATTCCATCCTCCTACAATGTGGTTGCCATACATAAAAGTTGTGTTCGTCAGTATCATGCATCAACGAATTTAGAAGTGCGAATTTCATTCCTTTTTCTTGTGTGTTTACTTGATAAGGCACAATCTAAAAGGATGGAGGCACGGAATGATGGTGGTCCTCTAGAGCAACCGAAATAGATGATCTCTGCAGATTCTCCTGCTACTCCTACTAGTCCTACTGCAGTGCAAGTTCCAAATATCATCTCCCCTACTCCAGAACCCCAGGTGCTTGCTCTAACATGGCAGTGTGATATCTGGTTGCATGTTGCGTACGATGCCTAGCTTGTATTGCTCCTAATTTGTTAAATTGCATCTCCTTAGCTTACACATTATACATGTGAATATGACACGCCTTCCTATTTTTGGTATATACTACATCTGCCTATCACACCATGTTCTTACATCAAACTATTGTTCTTGTGTATCCTGCATCTATCGCTTATGATGAGACAGTCACGCCCGTGGGTTGGTATGAGACGCGCTATTCTTATAAAGAGTGCAGTTTCATCCTCCCCATAATGATTCTCAGGAAACCTAAATGAAGATATTGAACGTAGCTCTGTACTTGAAGACCGCATTTCCCCTACACCACCATCGCATGTGCTTGCTCTAACTTCGCAGTGTGATATGTGGTTGCATGTTGCATACGGTGTCTAGCTTGTAATGCTTCTAATTAGGGTAAATTGCATCTTCTTAGTTTACACATTATACCTATGAATATGACACGCCTTCCTACTTTTGGCGCATACTACATCTATCTGTTAACCACGTTCTTACATGAAACTACCTCTCTTCTATATCCTGCATCAATCACTTACGATGAGACACCGTTATTCGTTGAATGTTGCATATTATTTCTAGCCTGTTGCCATGTATTGCTCCTAATTTGGTCAAATACATTTATGACACCATCCTTTTAATTTGGCAGAGTGATATTGGTTTCATCTTTCATATGGTTTCTAGCTTGCATTGCTTCTAACTAGTTCAAACACCTTGTGCTTAGTTTACACTTTATATATCATACATGTCAATATGTCATGCCATCCTGATTTTCATACATATTCCATCCTCCTATCATGCGGCTACCTTACATGAAAGTAGTGTTCGTTAGTATCATGCATCAATGAGTTCTGAAGAGCAAAGTTTATTCCTTTTTCTTGTGCGTTTGACTTGAAAAGGTAAAATCAAGAAAGAGGAAGGAAACGAGTAAGGAAGGCGATGATGGTGGTCCTCTGCAGCAACGTAAATAGATCATCTGTACGGATTCTCCTCGTACTTCTAGTGCATTACAAGTTCCAAGTCTCCGCTCCCCTACTCCACCATCCAAGGTGTTTGCTCTAACTTGGCGGTGTGATATCTGGTTGCATGTTGCATATGGTGTCTATCTTATATTGCTTCTAATTAGTTTAAACTGCATCTTCTTAGCTTACACATGATACATGTGAATATGCATGACACGCCTTCCTGTTTTTGGTACATACTATATCTGTCTATCACACCATGTTCTTACATGAAACTACTCTTCTTGTGTATCCTGCATCAGTCACTTATGATGGGACACCTTTAAGTTCGCAGTGTGATTTTGGTTTGCGTCTTGAATATGATTTCTAGCATGTAGTGCTTCTAGTTTGATGAACGCCACCTATGACGAGACAATTTTAACTTGGCAGAGTGATATTGACTGCACCTTCCATATGGTGTCTAGCTTGCAGTGCTTCTAATTTGTTGAAGTGCCTTCTTCTTAGTTACCACATCATAGGTGTGAATACGTCAATCCGTCTAGTTTTTTGTACATATTCCATCCTCGTATCATGACTTTGCCCTTCATTAGAGTAGTGTTTGTCAGTATCATGCATGAATGAGTTGTGAAGAGCGAATTGTATTCCTTTTTATTGTCGATTTGACCTCACAATGCAAAATCAATAAAGCATAAAGAAATTGGTAAGGCATTGTATGATGGTGGTCCTTCCAAGCAACCGAAATGGAGGGTCTCTACAGATTCTACTCCGCCATCCTCCCAACAAGATTCGCAAGACAACGCAAGTCTAAACAGTCAATGTAGTTGTGTAGATGATGAGCACATCTCCCCAACTCCACCATCACATGTGTTTGCTCTAACTTGGCACTATTATCTGTGGTTGCATGTTGCGTATGATGTCTAGCTTGTTTTGCTTCTAACTTTGTTGAATTGCATCTGCTTACTTTACACATAATGCCTATGAATATGGCACGTGTTCCTGTTTCTAGAACATACTATATCTGATCACACCATGTTCTTACATCAGACTATTGTTCTTGCATATCCTGCATCAGTCACTTATGATAAGGCACCTTTAAGTCGTCACTTTGATATTGGTTGCATCTTGCATATGATTTCTAGCATGTACTACTTCTAATTTTTTGAAACGCCAGACTGTTTGAACTTGGCAGAGTGATATTGGTTGCATCTTTCATATGGTGTCTAGCTTGCACTGCTTCTAATTTGTTGAAATGCCTTCTGCTTAGTTACCACATCATAGGTGTGAATATGTCACGTCGTCCTTTTTTGTACATATTTCATCCTCGTACCATGTGTTTTCCTTTCATCCAAGTAGTGTTCACTAGTATCATGCATGAATTTGTCCTGAAGAGCGATTTTTATTCCTTTTTCTTATCGGTTTGACTTCACAATGCAAAATCAATACAGCTGAAGGAAATTAGTAAGGCAGTGGATGCTGGTGGTCCTTTGGAGCAACTCAAACAGAGGGTCTCTATAGATTCTACTCCGCCATCGTCCCAACAAGATTCGCAAGACAACACAAGGCTGGACAGTAAATGTAGTTGTGTAGATGATGAGCACATATCCCCTACTCCACCATCCCAGGTGCTTGATCTAACTTGGAACTGTTATATGTGGTTGCGTGTTCTGTATGATGTCTAGTTTGTATTGCTTCTAATTTTGTTGAATTGCATCTGCGTAGCTTACAACTTATACATGCAACAATCACATACCCATAAGACACATTTAACTTGGGAGTGTGATGTAGGCTACATCTTGCATTTTCTTCTAGCTTGTACTGCTTAAAATTTCTTGAAATGACACTTACGACGAGACACTTCTTACCTAATAGTGATATTGGTTGCATGTTCAGATGGTGCCTAGCTTTCATTTCTTCTAATTTTTTTGAAATGCCTTCTGCTTACTGTTTTTCATACATATTCCATCCTCCTATCGTAAGTGTGAATATGCAATGTTGTCTTTTTTTGTATATATCCCATCCTCCTATCATGCGCTTGCCTTACATCAAAGTAGTGTTCGTCTATATCATGCATCAACTAGTTACGCAGAGCTAATTTTATTCATCTTCTTATGGTTTTGACTTCATAAGGCAATATCAGAAAAGAGGAAGGAAAAGAGTAAATTAGGGGATGTTGGTGGTCCTCCGGACCAACGCAGACAGAGACTCCCTAGATTTGCCACTGCTACTGCTAATGCAGTTGAAGTCCCAAGTCTACATAATGAGTTCATCTCCCGTACTCCACCATTGCAGGTGCTTGCTCTAAGTTGACAGTGTGATAAATAGTTTCATGTTGCATATGTTGTCTAGCCTGTATTTCTTCTATTTTGATTAAATTGCAACTGCTGAGTTTATACGTTATACATGTGCATATGGCATGCCTTTCTATGTCTAGAATACACTGCATCTATCTATCATACCATGCTCTTAAATCAAAGTACTGCTGTTGTGTATCCCGCATCAGTCACTCATGATTGGACGCTTTTAACATGGCAGTTTGATAGTGGTTGCATCTTGCATTGATTTCTAGGTTGTGCTGCTTCTAATTTTTCGAAATGCCACTTATGACAAGACACTTTTAACTTGACAGAGTGATATTGGTTGCATATTTCATATGGTGTCTAGCTTGCATTACTTCTATTTTCTTGAAAATCCTTCTGCTTAGTTTACACATCGTAGCTGTGAATATGTCACGCCATCCTATTTTTCCTACATATTACATCATCATACGGTTGTCTTACATCAAAGTATTGCTTGTCTGTATCATGCATCAATGAGTTCGGAAGAGCGATTTTATTCTTTTGTGTTGTGGGTACAGCTTGACATGGCAAAGTCAAAAAAGAGCAAGGAAAAGAATATAGTAGGGAATAGTGTTACTCGTCAGGTGCAACGGAAAAGGATCTGCCCTCGAGATTCTGCTGGTACTTATAGTGCAGCAGAAGGTCCAAGTCCACCGGCTAAATCTACAAACATAGTATCACCTGCTCCACCAGCTGTAGCATCCGCTTCAACTGTACCGGCATCTCAACGAGTTACTCATTCGTTTGCTTTGGAACTGGCCAGTTCCCAAGCTGCCTTCACACCTAACACTACTTCCGAAGCACTGCTGACACAACATGACTTGGCAAGATCAGATGAACCTCATGAGCATCAACACCAAGACGGTACCTGACCGAGTCAAGTTGCAGTTGCATGCTCCTTTATATGTAGTCTCACAGTTTAATGTGCACTAATACTTTTCATATTCGTTGTTGAACTAGGACCATTGCGCAAGCAGAAACAGACATCATGGATAATGCTTGACAGATTAATAAAATCTAAAGGAGGAAGAATGGAGATCCATTTTGAGGCGGGTTTAAAAAGGCCATGTGATGCTACAGAGTCAGCCAAGTTAGTATCAGAGGCAGCCGTTGCCGTTAGGTATCATGCACGTATCCTCCCAACGTGGATCCAATACAGGAATGAGAAAGACAATACCTAGTTTAACACCTTCCTTGACCATTTATCCATAAGTAATGTTATTCATTGCAATTTGTAATATTGTCTTGCTCTGTCCCATACTTTCTAGCTTCCTTCTAATAAGACTCACATTATTTTTTCAACAGATGAGGTTCAAGTTCAATCGGAAAGATGATACAACTAAACAAGTATGCACTCATGTTTTCTAGTCTGCTCTGCGATAGTATCGGTACCACCTTAGAAAAGCTCACTTTGAAGGCAAGGCTAACAATGAAATCGCCCAAACATCTCCATTGGAATATATTACAGATGAAGACTAGACATTCCTTGTTAAACACTGGTCTGGTCCAAAGTATCAGGTAGGGTATATGTATTTGAACCGACCACATATTGAACTTGTATTTATGTATGTGCCTTACAAGTGTATCTTCTTCTAGGCTAACTGTTTTAAGAACAAGACCAATCGTTCTAAAGTGAAATTCCAATAGACAATAGGATCTCGTAGCTATATTGCACACTGTGAGGCTCTTGTAAATAGCTGCTAGTTCCTTCTTTTTTTGTGCCATATTGTTGTACCTATATTGACGTGTTCCAAATATAGAGGAAAGCCCGTGCGGACCAAAAAGAAGCTAAACCGAATGCAGTGCAAATCTTCAAGGATTGCCACACTAGCAAGATGGAGGCCATGAGCACACCAGTTCAAGTCGCTGTTGTAAGTCCTTACTCCTCCTGCCTTTGAACTGCTTGGTACTGTGATGTGTTCATTTAACTGCTTGGTTTGTAGCCAATGCTAGTTACTCTGTTCACTTTTATACACAGTTGTCTTAACGTATCATTTCACCTTACATGGTTTAAAAGAGATGAAGGATATTCTTTTGGTCTTGATCTGTAATCTAGCTGTGATGTTCACGTGCCCATACAATGACACAATAGCCCGTTTGTTTTATATCTGTTTGCCCATGATATGAATGATGTCATACTATTTTCATCCTAATTTAAACCATGTCTCTTTATCCTTAGATGTCAACGAATGTGAGGAAATAGACAATACAGTAGGCATGCTACATGGACATATGTTCCGAAAGTGATTTTATTATGTAGTTGGCACTACAATACATGCTAATGTATTACATTAGTTCACCAAAATAAGTTATGTATAAACATGAAACCTACTTTGTTTGTTTTTGTCTCATTAGTAACTTATCTGGTACACTAATCTACAAGTTCAAACTTTCAGCAAGTTGTGGAATAAATGATTCAATAGCCACAACCACCTGAAGGTGACGACGCTACCACAGGCACAATGTCACCTCTTGATGCAGTGCGTCAGTATCTCTCCACTAACAGTGAAAAAAGCACCTTCCTGCATAATTCTGGGTTGGTTCTTAAGGTAACCTCGTCGAAATCGCCTACTGAACAAAATCTTCCGGCTAGACAGAGTGATATATCTGTGCTCCAGACACAAGTCCAATCCCTAATGGACGTCGTTTCAGAAACAAGAATGGTGGTTGACAAATGTCATCAAGATATGAATGGTTTTGAAATGAGACTATCAGACATTTGCTTTGTTGTTCAAGAGCAATGGCGGAAAAAGGGGAAGATCATGTTGATCCATCAGATTCTATAGCCTGAAACATTAGCACTCAGGTCAAATGATCTGTGCTTCTATACATCTGATGGTGCTTTTATCTGCAAGGACCGTAAACTTTATGCCAACAGGCCTTTTGTTGTATGGTTGGAATTTATTTTGTTGTGATACAACATTTATCATGTTGCCAAAGGCTGCGGAAATTACGACACTATTTTTGTATAGTGTAGGTTTATCTTAGTAATGTATTTGGATGAAAGATTCGTAGGAGCCCAGCGTGCCAACATTCGTCAGGCCCATTCCAATTGGGCTAAAAACGATTATGGGTCGTAATTTGCATGTAGCCCACTAAAAATATCTGGGCCTAAATTAGCATAAGCTTTCATATTTTTTGGTAGGCCTGTGCCCATAGTGGGCCTTTAAGAGGCCTAAACATAATTTGGGCCCTCAGTAACAATAGGTCATTCACATGTGTAAATATCTCGAGCCCATAAAAACATGGGCCTTTAATTGGCCAAAAGTGAGATTGGGCCCTGCCAAATAACCCATTGGTCATCAATGGGCCGAAATGTATCTCAGCTCGTGGTGGCCCATTTACAATGTGGATCGTTCATAGGCCGAAATTCAGAAGGGTTGTAAATGCGCCGACCTACTACACGGGCCTTTAACAGGCCGGAAGTTCAGTCAGGTTTGATTCGTGTCAGTTTTATATGGGTCGTTAATAGGCCCGATGTGACGTTGGGCCACATATGGCCCATGGATTTCGTCTGACGTTAACAGGCCGAAAATCACAACAGGCTGAAAGTGGCCCAAATCTACAGTGGGCCTCTAACAGGCCGAATGTCAGACATGGCCAAATATGACCCAAATCCTTCATGGTCGTTTATGGGCTGAAAGTTTCAATGGCCAATAAATGGGCCCAAATGAAGCAGGCCCTTTAACAGACCAAAAACACATCGGGCTGTAATTCGGCCCAAATACTTAGCGGACTGTTAACGGGCCAGAAGGGCCCATGGGCCGTGATGATGAAAAGTTTAGGACGGGTCGTTGATGGGCTGATTTTACACTAGCCGTACGGGCCTTAACTACAAATGGGTCATCTGCAAGCATGCCGTTAATGGGTCGGCCCGCTAATTTTGACTGGGCCATCCTTTTTAACCTAAATGCGCCGCTGTTGGGCCTTGTCACGTGTCGACGTATCATAGGCACCTCCTGTCCATTGGGCGGTTGACATTTGTCCTTTCATGGTGCTGACACGTGGTTGCTATAGCCAATGATAATTTTACACATGGAAAATCCTCATTGGTCCCAGTTGTTAACGGGTTATCGAATCCAAACCGGAACCCAATAGCTTAACGGCGACTGTTATGGTGGATGCCATGTGTTGGTTACCCTTGACGAAAGCACTTCTATGACGCGTGATTTATCGTCATGGAAGTAGACACTTCCGTGATGATAATTTTGGTTATGTCATGGAACACTTCTATGACAGCACATGTATGACTATCTTGATTATTTAATAAAATCGTCATGGATGTACATGCATGACAAAAAACATGACCTACTGTGATAAACACGTATAATCACTGAAGTGTATTTTTTGTAGTGATAGTTTCCAATTATATAATTTTTATAACATGCAGTAACATTTTGTTGGTTAAATTTAAGGTCAAAGTATGACACAGAATATAAAGGGGACTAATAGACAAGACGAAGGTAGTAGCACACGGCCGCTCTCTACGCAACGACGCAACTGTCGGGTGGCTTGTAGGCGACCATTTCATGCGTGTTCAACTGCTCTATGTGTGTTGTTGCTTGCAGTTGAGGCGGCCGCGGCGCGCTCTGCTCGCGTCTGGCCGTGCGCGCTCTACTCTCGCGTCCCTCCAGATGCTCTTCCCTCGTCCCTCCACGTGTGCTGCCACTGTTTGGGGCCGGTGCACGATCACGCACGTTCATGTGCATGCGGTTGTGCCGGGTGCGGCGTGACAATGCAGTTACCTGCTGCAAAAACTGCCATGCAGACGCGCCGAGAATCCAGGCCGCCCGACCCCCATTTATTCCTGTGGCCATTTACCTTCATCTCTCGCACCACACGACACAACAAACACATCCACGATGACACATACAGAGAGGATAGCAAACGGTTCCAATGGCGCTCCCAGCGGCCGACAACGACAACGGCGGGTAGTTCACCACGCATCACGTAGCGGACACCCATGTGAGGGGGAAGGCCCTCTCAGTGGTGTACATGAATGATCCGATGTCAGTGGAGAGCTCCATCCAAACTATGGAGCAGTTGCTTGCCGATAACAAGTACCAAGTGGCCGGCTTCGACCTCGAGTACACCATTGGTCGTGTCGGGCATGATCAGAAGGTTGTCGTCGCCTAGTTGTGCATGTGACATGACGTCCTCGTCTACCACTACCACCTGGCCACAAGGCCTTGCGAGCATTTCTCTAGGTTTATCAACAGCTCTGACTGCAGTTTTGCTATGGTGGACACCACCAACAATCTAAAAGCACTCAAGTTTCAGGCTTGAAATGCCAGAATCTTGTCAACATCCAGGACCACTACAAGGTCTGGGTCAGCGACAACAACAAACAGAACTCTCTGGTTGACCTCACCTCGGCCATCATCGACCCCTACTACATGAAGATGAAGGATGAGAGCAAGAAGGACAAGAACGCCTGGCACAGTGTCTCGCATGAGAGACTGGATGACAACACGTCAAGTATATATGCGGCCAAGGACGTGTACACAAGCTACGATATGTACATGCGGATCGTTGACATGAGGGAGTGTCTTCTTCCTGCCCCAGACAAGGGGTTGAGCCACAGAGCAGTGGCGGGGGCGTCACAATAAGTAGATGACTATACGATCATTTCTCCTAGTTTAGAATGTATCCGATTGTTTATTGAGTTTGTGCGACTGATCTGTATAGTCACTTATGTAATTGGATGTTTATTTCGATTATATATATACATGTTATTCTTCTATAGATGGAGCAAATCACACGGCTTATTAGCAGCAATCGTCTGTGTTATTATTGGTCTTCGCACATATTTCTGATTACGGGCCTGTTTGCCGCGTATCACACACATTTTGTTCAGTTGAACCGTTTCCATTGTGTTTCCTAATCACACACAGCTTATCCTAGTGAAATGTATGTCGTACATCGCAGACACCCTCATCTGGCTGCCCGTTTCTATTGTTCTTCATCATCGCAAACAGTTCTTCTGGATTAATCGTTTGCCACTCATCGCACACGCAACTCTAGTATGAATCATGTTTGATGGCACTGCCATCGCAAACATTTCCATCATTTTACATCACTATTTGTGATTGATGCATCACACACAGTTTCGTCGAAGGGTCTCTGATTCGTCTCTCGCATTTGGACCATCCTGCATAGTGTTAGTACCAATATCAGAGCGAATATCTCTCTTTAATTGAAATATCTCAGTTTAAACAAAGGTGAAATGAGTGTAAACGTATCACTCATCAGCAGCCACCACCAAAGACACACTGCATTAAAATGGCTTACCAGCGGCTATCTCTGAAATTTGTCGGAGTTCTTCTCGGTCCACTCTCGCCTCGTCCTGGGCCTCTTTTCGCACCAGCTCGAGTTGTTTAAGCTCGGTGACATCCTTATCCTTGTCAGCCTCGAGGGTGTCACGCTCGGCATACATACCCTGTAGGTCATGCTCCACCTCTAATATCCAAGCTTTATCCTTCCCCCGAGCATTTTGCTCTCCAGCAAGCTCAATGCGGAAGGCCTCCATCTCGGCCGCGATAGCTAGCACATCAAATTCATGTTAGCACTAGGGTTGTTTTAATAACGAAAGAAGCCATGGTGTTGAGTTTCTTTTTTACCTTGTGCTTGGTCCATTAGCTTCTTCATTAGATTAATGTCCTATTCAGACCGTGCAAGTTTGTGGTTCAGCTCTTCCAACTCTTTCGAGTTGAACACCAAGGATAAGGCGGAAGCCTACAAAAACCTTTGTTAGACTCAGGAAAATGAAATTGATCCTCTCATCAGACATACTTGTCCGATGAGAGTCTCGGGGGCGACTGAATATTCACTTCAGATATAGCTTTAAAACTAACAAATCGATCCCCAAAGTCATTTTTTAAACTAACTCAGTGCTCGGGGGACACTATATATGCGCTCTTAAAATCATAAGATGAATCTTGTTATGTAAGTCTTCAGACAACTTGTTTTTCAAAACCTGTCCTTAAAGGGCAATTGGGTGTATAAAACACTAAACTTAAGCACCGCAGTTGTACAAACTAACATACCACGAAACCTTTTGAGAGGCTTATGAAGGATTCCGCAATTCCTACCTCTGCGGACCGGAATTGTTTGTAGGTCATTCCTAGAAGGGAACGATGCTCGGGAAGAATTGAGGAGTGTCGTAAAGCATCCTCTACCTCATTATGCCACCCACTGGTATCCTCGGCTCCGTCCCTCACTGGAGAGGTGATGACCGCCTCTATACGGCTCAACGGTGTTGGAGCTGTCAGGGCCAGGTACTCCTGGCGGTCAAGCACCGGTTCTTCTGGAGCCAAGGGAGTCCCTTCCCCTTTGTCCCTGGCAACTGAGGTCAGAACCTTGGTACCGCTCTCTGTGTTTAACATAAGAGAGCCTGGATGCGAAGAAACATCCCCAAGCTCGTCATGAGCAGGGGAGGAACGCACGCACGCACCCAAGGAGCTCTCAGCCAGCTCAGCTAGAGGGACAGTGTTATTCGACTCCTCTTAGGGAAGGTGGCGTTGCGGGCTGTAAAAGCAAATAATGCGTCAAAATTAGGAGCACACCCATTAAAACTTATTATGTGCAGATGTATCAAACTAGGTACCTTCTTGGATGTGACTTCTTCCTTCGTGGTGGGGGAAGCACATCCTCGGAGGAGCCGGAGCACGCGACCTCAGCAGGGGTCGAGGACTGGCTTGGCTGGGCAGCAGAGGCTTTCTAAAGCCTTTTGCGGAACCAAGGAGGGTCATCCTCCTCGATGTCTTCGGACTCTACCCTCCTCCTCTTAGGGGAGGATTCCTCTTCCTCGTCCTCCTCCTTCTTCTCTTCCTCCTCCTCGTGGATGGAGGAACCCTGGGCATTTTCTGACCTTGGTGTCTGAGGGAGCTCCTCGGATGCGTAGGCCCTCCTTCTTATTCGGCTCACCCTTCTCTTTGGTTGGGACCACATATGGCTCCTCGGCTAGGAGCGCTATGAGATTGGGGGTCCTGGCTCCTTCGCGCAGCGGTGCGGGAGACCTCATCTTCCAGGCCTTGTTGCACCAAGTCTGATAATGGAATGTTAAGCCAATTAATTTATTAAAAACTGAAAAATATTGAAAGGGCAATAATACAAGTAAGACTGCTCATACCTCAGATGGACAATCACTACTGCAGGATGGTGCTAACGCGACACTATGATCAGAGACCCTTCGAGAAACTGTGTGCGATGCAATAATCGCAAATGGTGGTGTATGACAACCGTCATAAAAGGTGCAAAACGTTTGCGATGGAGGATGCATCAGACACGGTTCAGATTTTAGTTGCGTGTGCGATGAAGGGCATACGGTTCAGTTCAATTAACTGTTTGCGATGAGGAGGAATAAAAGAAACAGGCAGCCAGATGAAGGCGTGTGCGATACACAACATATGGTTCACTCGGATGAACTGTTTGTGATTAGGCAACACAAAAGAAACGGACAGCCAGATCAAGGTGTGTGTGATATACGGCATGCGGTTCACTCGGATGAATTGTTTGCGTTGACACAAGAGAACAGAACAGTTCAACTTAACAAGACGTGTGTGTTGTGTGATGGGATTGCATATGAGACAACGACATACACACACACACACACACACACACACACACACACACACACACTTATAAGGACATGCTTGCATAACCAAATTAAACATCCACTTACATAGGTGGCTACTACAACCATGGCATTTGCACACACCAAAGTAAACTATTACATGCATAATTACATAGGTGGCTACTACACACATGACATTTCCACACACCAACAATAAAGTAAACTACATATTACATGCATGATTAACTAGCATAAACGATCATCTAATCATCATCTACTTCTTGTGACGCTTGCTCTGCTTGTGGCTCGATCCAGGCTCATCGATTTTGGTAACGAGGCACTTCCTCATGTCAACGATCCGCCTGTGCATCTCGTAGCAAGTGTACACGCTCTTGGCTGCGAACCTGAGGTGAGGTTCATCCAGTTGCCGCATCCAGGCCCCGTGCCAGGATACAGGACTTGTTCTCTGGGCATCCTGCTTCATCTTTTGGTAGTATGGGTCGATGATGACCGAGGCGAGTTCGACTAGGGAGTCCTTCTTTGTGCTGCCCCAGACCCTATAGTGGTCACGGATTTCAACAAGGTTTTTGCAGGCCAAGCCCGTAACACTGAGCGCTTTTACATCGTTGGTGGTATCCACCGTGACGAAATTGTAGTCAGTGTTGTTGACAAACCTGTTGAAACGATCGCAAGGATCTATGGCCATGCAGTAGTGGTAGATGAGGACATGACGGCGCACGCACAACTGGGCAATGGCAACCTTCCGATCTATGCCGGGACGACCGGCGGTGTACTGGAGGTTGATGCCAACCACCTTGTACTTATCTCCAGCAAGCAACTGCTCAACGCTGTTGATGTAGTCGTCCACCACGGCTGGGTCGATGGTGTACACCACCGAGAGATTCGTCTCCCTCACATGGGTCTCCACTCTATGCTTGTCGAACTCCATTGGAGCGCCGCCGAACATCCCCTCTCTATGTGTCGTCGTGGGTATGCTTGTTATGTTGTGGGGCGTGATCGAAAGGTTGAAGAGACTAAGGTTATAATGGCTGCAGGAATTAAAGGGGAAGCCGGACGGCTAGGAATATCGGCAAGCCCTGATGGTAGTTCTAATTTGCAGGGCATAACTCCAACGTGCCGCACGTAACTGCATCGCATGGCAACGCGCGTGGCACAACCGCATGCATATGGGGCCCCCGTCGTGATCGTTCGCACGCCCAACCGCTGGCAGAGCGCGCGCGGAGGGACACGAGCAGAGCGCTCCACAAAGCGCTCCGCATATAGCAGTTGAACACGCAAGGAAAAGCTGTCCACAAGCCGAGCACGTCGACGGACGCGAGCAGAGCGCGCCACGGCGCCTAACGGTGGGATAGACCTTCATTCAAGCCAATCAAAATAAGACTGGAACGGACATGTCTGTATTGAGCAAAGGGATCGCACATGTCTGTGTTGACTGGAACAAGAATGCAATAGCAAAATAAGAATTAAGTCCACGATGATGCGATCGCAGCGAGAATAAAGATGCATCCATCAATGTACGACCTCCACCTCCTCAACTCAATGCGCCGGCCGGGCTACCGACCGGCGGCTAAGGAGCGGCGGCTTTTGTGGCGAGGTCAAGGTGCTTCTCAATAAAGGCATCCAAGGCTTCCATCCTGCTGAATAAGGCCAACTTCATAGCGTCCTCACTAGCCTTGTAGATACCTATGTACACGATTCGCTCATACACATGGATGTGTAGGTCGACGGTTTCTTGCGGGGCGAGGTGCCTCGCGGCGAGTGCGACCTCCAGGTGAACATTCTTCATGGCGTCGGTGGGAAGTCGTAGGGCCACCAGTGATTGAAAGAGGTTCCGACCAAGGAGGCCGATTAGGGTGGCAGGCAATGAGGAGCCCAGGTGCGTGGGCTGGAGGAGTACGGCGATGTCGTCCGCGAGCTTCTTGACAACAGCGAACCTGTTGGTGGTGCGAAGGATCATCTGGTCCAACTGAGAGTCGTAGCTGGCGTCGACGGCGACCATCCACCACCTGGTGCCAACACTGTATGGAGACGATCCACGGTGCCATGCCGTAGGCCGGCGTCGTGGACCATCTGGCACAACCACTGGCTGCTCGGGCGCATCGCCGCCATGTGTCTAGAGTGGGCACTTTTGTGCTTATTAGTGTAGGTGCTTAGGCAAATGCTTAGGTGTGTATGATGTGGTAGATGCATTGGAATGGAGGGGCACCTTTATATGAGTGCAAACTGCGTTGCATTCACATCGTGCTGCCTCTCTTTTCCTGGTCCTCCCATTACTTCCCTCATGCATTCACATGATGCTAATTGAAGGAGGATGCATCATTGGCCATTCAACATTTCGGGAACAGCTACCCTCTCCCTCATTTGCATTAAAGCCATATCGGGAACTACGCCGGCCCCTGTCAAATCGAATAGTACTGAACCGCCCGCTGCACACCTAGCTGAACACGCCTCCTTGCCTCCATCTATGCATAATTACTGAATTTTAGTTGCAAAAATTAGATACTGCCAGTGATTTTTAGCTTCATATTTTAACAAATCACAGTGTTACAAGGTTTGCAAATGGCAATGTTACTAGATGAACAAATGTCAATCTTTCTAGTTTGACAAATGGCAACATACCCAATATGACATATGCAAATCGCACCAAATTGTTTGTAAGTGGTTCACATGGGTCATCCAAAAGAACCGTTAGTGTTCAAGAGATGCACAAATCCCGCTCTCACTTTGCATACGAGTGTTCTATCTGAAACCATCATGATTGTTGTGAGAAGCTCTGGATTGTGAGAAGCATATACCCAAACCTGCCCCAAACGGGACAAAATTTTTACCACGACATGTTGATGCTGCTCCATGATAGCATGCCAAGTTTCATGAATTTCAGACGATTTTTGGATTTACTAGAATTTAAAAACCAAGCATCTCAATGTTTGCGGCCGAGTGACGGTGGCCGGGTGTTTGACATTCATTCCCATTTCTTGCATGGGACCTAAGCATGCACCCAAGGACAAAAGTTTTGATTTTCAATCAATTTATATGCACCGGAGTATGTGCGTGTAGTTCAAATTTGAATTATGCACATAAATGCATTGAAAACTCACTTGATGCATAAACATGTCCAAACGAACCCCGAAAAATCACAAAAATAACACAACACTCCTGTTGTTCTATGTTGACACGAGAATTTTTTTGAAAGCAATAAGAGGCAATGGATATTGTTTCGTCCCCAAAGGTGGGGCGTTCCCTATCGAAACCATCATGCTTGTTGTGAGAAGCTCTGGTTTGTGAGAAGCATATACCCAAACCTGCCCCAAATGGGACAAAAATTTACCATGGCATGTTGATGCCGCTCCATGATAGCATGCCAAGTTTCATGAATTTCAGACGAGTTTTGGATTTACTAGAATTTAAAAACCATGCATCTCAATGTTTTCCTGGCAATCAACGGTGCCTGGTGTTTGAAATTCATTCCCATTTCTTGCATGGGACCTAAGCATGCACCCAAGGACAGAGATTTGATTTTTCAACCAATTTATATGCACCGGAGCATGTGCATGTAGTTCAAATTTGAATTATGCACATAAATGCATTGAAAACTCACTTAATGCATTAAAATGTCCAAACGAACCATGAATAATTCCAATTCTTTTATGACACACATATAGTTGCATGATCACTGCAGATAAAAGGTCTAGCCATTCCGTCCATGGCCGTTGTGACCCCATTATGTAATTCAAATCAAGACGAAAAATCAAGTAGATCCCACACAATTTATTATAACCAACCGTGTGAGATGCAGCACAAAATATCTTCGGACCGTGTCTGAATAAGGGACTGTGTCTGATGACACTTTGTGTGCCGGTTTTTTGGCTGGAGCGATTCCAAATTTTTGGCTGCCGCGGAAATATCTACCTCCCCGCCCCCTCCTCCTTACCAAAAGCCAAATTTCCCCTGTTTCCGCTTTCTTTTCCAAGTTAAAACCTTCACTCCTTGCTTGCAGCGCCACCGCCTCCTTGTCGGCGACCCTCCTTCATGCTGCTCGGCCTCGCCTATGTAGGCAGGTAATCCACACCCGACCCCCATCCTCCTCCTCCTTCCACATCCCACATGCCCCGACCGCCGGTGCGAGCGCGACACCTTCCACCCAAATCCCCGACCCCTCCACCAAATAAGCGCCAGCATAAGCCATGGTGCATGCAGTATAGCCAAGACCTCAAGGAGCATTTGGCAGCGGTGAAGAAAATCGTGGTCGCACGCGCGGATGAGGTCGCGATGGCAGCTATTCGTGCCGACCCCCAGATCTTGGAGGATCACCTCGTCGTCAAGGACACCGTTGATGCCTCGCGCGCCGACGCCGCGACGCGGCTGGCTGCTTTAAATGATAGTTCGTGGCGTTTTCTTGAGGCCACCATCGGTGCCTTCGACGAAGACTACAAGGTGTTTTCTCAGCGTGCACGTGCTTACCTCATCTCAAGAGCCAGCGGGTTGGTGCTCGGAACGGCTCTGGCAACTCACCACTACAACGGGGAACCCACGATGCGGAGGCCTCACCCTCTTCCATGTCCAAGGAGCCAATCGTCATCGATATCTCCGATAATGAGGAGTAGCTTGTCTTATTAGCTCACTATAAGGACCCATGTTCAGTTTGCTAGCTACTGCCTTTCCTTAAAAAATTCTAGTGAATTGTGCTATCTGCTTTTACCATGCAATCTTCTGCTATAGTGTATATGTTCTATATGTCGTGCAATGTGGTGTTTAATTAACTTCTTGGTTCAATTTTGCAAATGCGATGTTCAATTCTTCAGGGTACAATATTTCCATGTTGTTAAGCATGCTTGGTTTGGTTAACTCTCTGATCTTCTATTAGGAGTATGTTATATTGTTCAATTGGTGTTTAGTTAACTGCTTGGTTCATTTGTTGTGGATTGGTTCACTTGGTGTGGTGTTTAGTTAGCTGCTTGGTTCAATTCTGCAATGCGATGTTCAATTGTTGTGGCTGCATTCTGTTATTGTATACCATGTGAGGAATAAATCGAATTTCGTTGTACTAAATACATGAGAAACAAATACAATTGCTATATTTCCAAGTTGTTAAGCATGCTTGGTTTGGTTAACTGTCTGATCTTCTCTTAGGAGTATCGTTATATTGTGCAATGTGGTGCTTAGTTAATGTTTGGTTCATTTGTTGTGGTGTTTAGTTAACTGCTTAGTTCAATTCTGCAATGCCATGTTCAATTGTTGTGGCTGCATTCTGTTATTGTATACCATGTGAGGAATAAATCGAATTTGGCTATACTAAATACATGAGAAACAAATACAATTGTTACATTTCCAAGTTGTTAAGCATGCTTGGTTTGGTTAACCGGCTGATCTTCTATTAGGAGTATGTTATATTGTGCAATGTGGTGCTCAGTTAACGTTTGGTTCATTTGTTGTGGTGTTTAGTTAACTGCTTGGTTCAATTCTGCAATGCGATGTTCAATTATTGTGGATGCATTCTGTTATTGTATACCATGTGAGGAATAAATCGAATTTGGCTGCTCTTAATACATGAGAAACATATACAAGTGCTATATTTCCTAGTTCTTAATCATGCTTGGTTTGGATAAATTGGGTTTCCCATGTGGCTTGAATTAATCTGATGAATCTGCAATGTGCTTATTTTTCATCAACATATTTTACTAATAGCATGCGAACCCTTACTTAACCTGATGACTAACTACCTTATATGTGTTGCAGGGAAACAATGGGAATCGCTGAGGTTTACAAGATGGTACTAACTATTATACCTTGCCTTTTTTATTCCTTTGCCCCGTTTCCAAAATAGAGAAGATATCTATGCACATCCATGTTTTCAGTGTTCACTGATGATTACCTCTCAAACCACTTATGTGGTCAGGAGGCAAGGAAAGTTTTCATACAACACCCACGGTTCAATATTGAAGTGTTCCTGAAGAGGTCGAAGGATGGATGGTTAATCATCCACAGGCACTGGCCTAAAGTTGCAAAGACCTTCAACATGAATGAAGGCTCAATATTCACCTTCCGCTTCAGCAGTTTTCTAGATGAGATGCATCTCTCTATGTACCGTCTATGATGATAATTTTGAAAGGTTCTAGATGTTGCATGTGAAACTTGCTGCTGGTGCAATTGTGTAATGGGGTAGCTGAGTGCTGAAGCTATATCATGTTGTACTCCGATGTATTTCAATTATGAAATCCTGCTTCCTTAATATGGAAATGGAATATATTATGTGCTTAATATGATCGTTAATTAGATTAGTAAATGGATTATTAATAATAGGGTAATTAGCCCACGAATTGGCCAATTATCTTGCTAATTGGGTTTTCCTATTGCAAACAGTTAATGAGAAAACACCGTGGGTGATGACCTCAGGCAAAGCACACAGTTTATAGGAATAAACCGTGTTGGATCAATGAACAATCACACACGACATTCTTTTTAAAACTGTTTGCGTTACGCCACCTTGCGCAAACGTTTTCCTTGTAGCGACTGTGTGGGATGTATATACAAACGGAAACGTTTAGCGGGGACTAACTGTGTGGGATGTACTTGTGACCGGAAACAATTTTGCCGTATAATTGTATTTTTTAGCACTACCATACGTATTTCTGTATTTGAGCGCTCACCAGTCGCACACGACCGTATAATTATAGTTTTAGCACTACTGTACGTATTTCCGTATTTGAGCGCTCGTCGGTTACACACGACCTCATTTTGCCGAGCGTGTGTGCCAGGAGGGCATATCCCCAACGGTTTCTGGGTCGTGTGGGAAGGAGCCCCCTATCGCCCACACTCACTTGGCGATGGTTCCGAATGCCATCGCAGAAAGGGGTTAAAAACCGTTTGTTTAGGACCGACGCATACCAGTGCATTATCGGCATCGTAACCATGGTCTTCCCCTTCTTCGGGGAACTCGTTCTCAAACGGCTTGAAGAGCGACATCCACATCCCTTCGAGGATGCCGCGGAAGAAGTTGCGCACGGTCACCTCACGCTTGGGCTTGTACCGCCACATTGGTTGGCCCTGAGTTGAAGAGGTAGGATGTGGTGGTAGAGCATAACATGGACTACATCCACTAGCTTGATGTCTTGGTCGACCACCGCCTTGAGCCTCTTCTGGAGCATGTTTACCTCCTCAGGATTTCCCCAACCGAGGCCCTTCTTCGTCCAGGAGACAAGCCTCTTCGGGGGCTCGACCATGAAGGCATGGATCTTTGTTTGGCCTTTGGTGGGCAGGTCGGTGATATTGAACCATTCCTACTACCACACCTTGATTTTATCCACAAATGTTCCATTTGGCCAGAGCACCCTTGGGAGTTTGCTTATCATGGCCCCGCCACATTCAGGAGTTGGGCACCTCTACTCTTCGGCTTGACCCTGGAGATTTTTAACCACAAGCCAAAGTGTGGCTCAACACAAAGGAGCGCCTCACACATGGTAATGAAGGTGGCTATATGGAGGATTGAGTTCGGGGCTAGGTGGTGGAAGGCTAACCCATAAAAGAATAGAAACCCCCTCACAAAAGTATGGAAGGGAAATCCCAAACCTCGGATGAGGTCAGGAACGAAGGCCACCCTCTCCCCTTCTTTGTGAGTAGGGATGGTGAGACCGGGCTCCGGAGTGTGGCACTTGATGGCTACATGTATGTATCCCACAGACCAGAGCTCCTCGATAGTGCTCATTGTCACATGGGAAGACACCCACTTCTCCTTCAACTCGTCGTCGGATGCCACGGCGGCGGCTCTTTTCCCCTGCCCCCCATCGCTGGTGGGGGATGCGGGAGCATGTTTGAATCTCATAGATGGATCTGGGGGTGTTGGAGCTCTGGAAGCTTTTGGCAATGGAGTGGGAGATGGAAATGTGGGGTAAAAATGATTTACTACACTTTGCTTTCATAGGTTAGTAAAAGACCGCCCCTTGTTGGGTCATGTTAATCGCCAATTTCCAACCATTCGTTCTATTATACGTGCATCAATTAAATCGATTTGTTGATGATATCCCTTAAAGTTTGGGGCACGATATCGGTATTGAAGAGACATGCTAATGAAGGGCGGCCTCAGGACATGGAATTTTTTTGTGATAACTGACTCCATCCCATGATAGGTGCTGATGGTTCGATAAAAGTTGTCAGTGGTTTGAACCCACTCCCTTGTCATGCCTGCATGGCAAGTCTTCGGGACTAAGTTAACTCAAGACCTTGGACACGGGTAAAATGCCTTTGTAAAAGGGCCCTATACTCTCCCATCCGAGGATAGGATTTTTAAAAACATATGGTCAGCAAAGTCTGCTGTAAAAGCAGGCCCAATAAGTTATTAAAGACTTCCGATTCGAACACGAGCTAATAAAGAAGGAACTCTCCTGCCAAGACAAAGAAATTAGTACGAGGATAAATCTACAGTACTCGGCTTCGAAGACCAGTTCAGGGGCTACCGACGATGTCCTAGACTAAGGGCTACTAACCTATACGATCCACGGTCCATGGACCGGGCTTAGGGCCCGCCGATCACTAGAAGAAAGGACCGCCAAAGCTATGAACCTTGGTGTAATCAAGATGGAAACCTCCGACGACTTGACGTGTACTTCAAGTATTGCTCTATAACTGTCATGTTGGCAACCGGCCGTATGTGTAACCTAGGTACCCCCGGTGC
Organism: Triticum dicoccoides; assembly: GCF_002162155.2. NCBI lineage: Eukaryota > Viridiplantae > Streptophyta > Magnoliopsida > Poales > Poaceae > Triticum > Triticum dicoccoides. Next base: position 341,448,180 of record NC_041382.1, read on the forward strand.
ATATGTAAGTCGAGGCATGGCTACTACCTCAAACGGAGATACTTTATATACTCAGGTACCAAGGAACCAGCCATGGAGAAGCTAAGGAGCAAGGCTGAATGATAGACGGAGAGGAACGCAAAGACGGAGAAGAAAAGGAGCAAGACAGAGCTTGCCCAGATGATCCGGACCCGTCGCCTGGATGATCCGGACCCTGGCCCGGACGATCTGGGTAACATGTCCAGTGTTGGAAATATGACCTAGAGGCAATAATAAATTGTTTATGATCATATTTACCCTTCATGATAAATGTTTATTATTCATGCTAGAATTGTATTGACCGGAAACTTAAATACATGTGTGAATACATAAACTACACCATGTCCCTAGTAAGCCTCTACTAGACTAGCTCGTTGATCAAAGATGGTTAAGGTTTCCTAACCACAGACATGAGTTGTCATTTCATAACGGGATCACATCATTAGGAGAATGATGTGATGGACAAACCTAGCCGTAAGCTTAGCAACATATCGTATAGCTTAGTTATTTGCTAGTGCTTTCTTCATATCAAGTATCTATTCCTAAGACCATGAGATCAGGGGCGGAGCTCTCTAGGGGCAGACCTGGGCCATGGCCCGCCCAAGAATTTGACAAAATTAAAAATTACTACTAGTCATCTTAGCCCATCCCACTAAGCCCACACATGCACAAGCATTCCCCATCGGCCATCCTCATCTCACACACGCTGCACGCACAGCCGCATAGGCATGGCTTCCCCAATTCCCCATCCTCTCACTCTCAGACTCATGTAGCCGCGCCGCCGCCATCGACCGCCGTGGACAGGGACCACAGTCCACCGAAGCATGCTATCCGCCATCACAGGGAGCAACCGTTGCGACAACACCCGTCGGGATCTCGCACTGGCCTCGCCCCTGCCCTGCTCCCTCCCGCTAGGATCCAGTGCGCCCTGCGCAGGTCGTGCGTGTTGTCGGCCATCCATTCCCGTGGTTCTCTCCTCCAACTCCAAGTCTCCATGATCTGAGCGAGCCCCTGCCCCTTCTGTATTCTGTCACTAGCGCCCCCATGACTTAGCCCCCTGCAGCGCACGCACACTTCATAGGGAAGAATCTCCCCCAAAATTCTCAATTTGATAAGAAATAGCCTGATTTTCTTCAGTTCCATACACCCAATGATCAGTCCTGCTCGTGATAAATAATAGCTTGATGATCTATCCTTATGCAAATTCCAACATAGGGCGTCATGGGCAAGGAAAATCAATGTCGGAGAAGAATTGAGTTAGCTTTTAAAAGGAAAAGAGATGACATAACTGAAGTTGAGGAAGACCATGTATTGCACATGCTTGAAATTTTACAACAACAGCCTAAACCACAACATAATCATGACGGAGGAGTTCAAACAAATAAAGCTACTACATTTCGAGGTATCGAATTCTTGCAATGAGACCCTGGATTGCACCCTTAAATTTGGCAATATCCACCAGACCAGAGAGATGTCGTGAGAAGAGCATATTTGATGTTAGGTCCTATGCAACCCCGCCTAGAGAACTATAAACCTTCAGGTGAACCAGGGCATCAGCGCCGCTTCCAGTATAGTTGGTTTGGTGATTTTCCATCATGGTTAGAATACTCAGAGAATAAAAGTTGTGCCTATTGTCTGTATTGCTTTGTCTCAAGTAACAAAGAGAATACACGAGGTGGCTCTCATGTCTTCACGGTACATGGATTTGACAGTTGGAGGAGAGTTTGTGGGAAACATTGTGCAACCTTGACACACATAGAGGGTGGATTCTAGAGAACCACAACCATGAAGATGTCATTGCAGATTTCATAAGAAAGAAGGATCAGAGAGTTGATTTCTAGTATGTGAGTAAGTCCATGTCTAATATCTAACAATTTTGTATTAGCTAACCTAATATTACTGGCTTCATGGTTGAACTATACTTTGGTACATATTATATATATATATAATAGATCTGCTAGCTGGATCTTGTAACATGTCCTTATGATTCATATTTTGAAAGAAAAATTGTGCTCTTCTTTAGTCTGGCCTGCCCAACTTTTTCTTTCGAGCTCCGCCACTGCATGAGATCATGCAACTCCCAGATACCGGATGAATACCTTATGTGCTATCAAACATCACTTCATAACTGGGTGATCATAAAGATGCTCTACAGGTATCTCCAAAGGTGTTTGTTGGGTTGGCATGGATCGAGACAAGCATTTGTCACTCTGTATGACGGAGATATATCTCTGGGCCCTCTCGGTAATACAACATCATAAAGAGCTTGCAAGCAATATGGCTAATGAGTTAGTCATGGGATCTTGTACTATGGAACGAGTAAAGAGACTTGCAAGTAACGAGATTGAACTAGGTATGGAGATACCGAGATCGAATCTCGGGCAAGTAACATATCACCAAACAAAGGGAATTGTATATAGGATTAACAGAATCCTTGACATTGTGGTTCAACCGATAAAGATCTTCATGGAATATGTGGGAACTAATATGGGCATCCAGGTCCTGCTATTAGTTATTAACCAGAGAGGAGTCTCGGTCATGTCTACATAATTCTCGAACCCGTAGGGTCTCACGCTTAACGTTTGGTAGCTAGGGTATGATACGTCCATTTTGCATCATGTTTACCTACTGTTATTTATAATGTTTTTATGCATAATAATGTTTTTTGGAGTAATTCTAATGCTTTTTCTCTCATAATATGCAAGGTACACACCAAGAGGGAGAATTCTGGCAGCTGGAAATCTAGACGTGAAAAAGCTACGTCGGGCTACCTATTCTGCACAACTCCAAATAAGCTAAAACTTCATGAGGAGTTTTTATGGAATAAATAAGAAATACTAGAGCAAATTACCACCGAAAGGGGGCCACCTGGTGAGCACAAGATACCAGGGTGCGCCTGCCCCCTCCCCCCAGGCGGGCCCTGGTGGGTTGTGCTCGGCCCAGCCTACCTTCGGTGTCCATCTTCTGGTATATAAGTCATTTTGACCTAGAAAAAATAAGGAGAGGACTTTCGGGTCGGAGCACCGCTGTCTCGAGGCGGAACTTGCGCAGGAGCACTTTTGCCCTCCGCGGAGCGATTCCATCGGGGGAACTTCCCTCCCGGAGGGGGAAATCATCATCATCATCACCAACAAATCTCCCATCTTGGGGAGGGCAATCTCCATAAACATCTTCAACTGCACCATCTCCTATCAAACCCTAGTTCATCTCTTGTGTTCAATTTGTGTACCAAAACTATAGATTGGTGCTTGTGGGTGACTAGTAGTGTTGATTAAATCTTGTAGTTGATTACTATATGGTTTATTTGGTGGAAGATTATATGTGTAGATCCAATATGCTATTTAGTACCCCTGTTATCTAGAGCATGATTATCATTTGGGAGTAGTTACTTTTGTTCTTGAGGTCACGGGATAAATCTTGTTGCGAGTAATCATGTGAACTTGATATGTGTTCGATATTTTGATAGTATGAATGTTGTGATTCCCTTAGTGGTGTCAAGTGAACGTCGACTACATGACACTTCACCATATTTTGGCCTAAGGGAATGCATTGTGGAGTAGTAATTAGATGATGGGTTGCGAGAGTGACATAAGCTTAAACCCTAATTTATGCGCTATTCCGTAAGGGACCGATTGGATCCAAAAGTTTAATGCTATGGTTAGAAGTTATTCTTAATACTTTTCTCGTAGTTGCGGATGCTTGCAAGGGGGTTAATCATAAGTAGGAGGTTTTGTTCATGTAACAACAACACCTAAGCACCGGTCCACCCACATATCAAATTATCAAAGTAGCGAACACGAATCGAATCAACATGATGAAAGTGACTAAATGAAATTCATGTGTACCCTCAAGAACGCTTTTCTTAATATAAGAGACGTTTTGGCCTGTCCTTTGCCTCAAAAGGATTGGGCTACCTTGCTGCACTTATGTTACTATTACCGTTACTTGCTCGTTGATATTTCTCCAACGTATCTATAATTTTTTATTGTTCCATGCTATTATATTATTGTTTTGGATGTTTTATATGCATTAATATGATATTTTATATGATTTTTGGGACTAATCTATTAACCTAGAGACCAGTGCGAGTTCCTGTTTTTTCCTTGTTTTAGAGTTTCACAGAAAAGGAATACCAAACGGAGTCCAAAAGGAATGAAACTTTCGCAATGATTTTTCTTGGACAAGAAGACATCCAGAGGGCTTGGAGTGCACGTCAGGAAAGCCATGAGGCGACCACAAGGTCGAGAGGCGCTCCCCCACCCTTATGGGCCCCTCGTAACTCCACCAACCTATTTCTTCCACCTATATATTCTCAAATATCCCAGAACCTTCTAGGAGAGCCACGAAACCACTTCTCCACCGCCGCAACCTTCTGTACCCGGTGAGATCCCATCTAGGGGCCTTTTCCGGCGTCCTGCCGGAGGGGGATTCGATCACGGAGGACTTCTACATCAACACCATTGCCTCTCCGATGAAGCATGAGTAGTTTACCACAGACCTACGGGTCCATAGCTAGTAGCTAGATGGCTTCTTCTCTCTCTTTGATTCTCAATACGAAGTTCTCCTCGATGTTCTTGGAGATCTATTCTATGTAATACTCTTTTGCGGCGTGTTTGTCAAGATCCGATGAATTGTGGATTTATGGTCAGCTTATTATGAATATTATTTGAATCTCCTCTGAATTCTTATATGCATGATTTGATATCTTTGCAAGTCTGTTCAAATTATCGATTTGGTTTGGCCAACTAGATTGGTTTTTCTTGCAATGGGAGAAGTGCTTAGCTTTGGGTTCAATATTGTGGTCCTCGATCCTAGTGACAGAAGGGGAACCGACACGTATTGTATTGTTGCCATCAAGGATAACAAGATGGGGTTTTCATCATATTGCTTGAGTTTAACCCGCTACATCATGTCATCTTTCTTAATGCGTTACTCTGTTCTTATGAACGTAATACTCTAGATGTAGGCAGGAGTCGGTCGATGTGTGGAGTAATAGTAGTAGATGCAGGCAGGAGTCGGTCTACTTGATACGGATGTGATGCCTATATTCATGATCATTGCCTTAGATATCGTCATAACTTTGCACTTTTCTATCAATTGCTAGGCAGTAATTTGTTCACCCACCATAATATTTTCTATCTTGAGAGAAGCCTCTAGTGAAACCTATGCCCCCGGGTCTATTTTCCATCATATAAGTTTCCGATCTACAATTTTAGTTTCCTATTTACTTTCTTTGCAATCTTTTACTTTCTGTTCCATAACCAAAAATACCAAAAATATTACTTTACCGTTTATCCATCTATATCAGATCTCACTTTGCCAATAACTGTGAAGGGATTGACAACCCCTTTATTGCGTTGGGTGCAAGTTGGTGTTTGTTTGTGTAGGTATTCGGTGGCTTGTGTGTTGTTTCCTACTGGATTGATAGCTTGGTTCTCAAAAGCTGAGGGAAATACTTACTCTACTTTGCTGCATCACCCTTTCCTCTTCAAGGGAAAAACCAACGCAAGCTCAAGAGGTAGCAGGATGAATCTCTAGCACCGTTGCCGAGGAGATCTACGCCAAGCCGACACATACCAAGTACCCATCATAAACGCTCATCCCTCGCATTACATTATTTTCCATTCGCCTCTTCCTCTCCCCCGCTTCTAAAATGATTTTCAAAAAGATTCGCCTTTTCTTTGCACCTCTTCCGCTCGTCCTCTTAGCTTGCTCCTTTGCTCGTTTGCCAGTTGCCACCATGTCTAAAACTGGGGAGGTTATCGTTGAAAATCATGAGGAAAAACCAGAATCTTGTTCTTCGGATCATGCTAAAAATCCGCCTAATTACAAAACGAAAATATTTTGTGTGGGGGATGGTAATGTTATCGGGAAGAGTGTTATCCATCAATTCCTTGATTGTACGGGATCCATGCCTATTAATAAAAGATCTATTCTTCTCAAGACAAATTGTTATGAAGATGCTATTGTTATGCTTGTTGAGAAATTAGAAAGAAAATTTGTGCATCTTCATCCTACCTTGCAAAAAGTGTTTTATGAACTTCCTAGTATTAATCATCCTATAGCTAAAAAGATTGCCACTATTATCCTTATGCATGAATTCGATTTTATAATACAAGAAGATAGGGATATTTTTGCTTTCTATAAAATGGATGTTGAACACCCTCCAATTATAGATATCCTTCATGACAAATAAACTATGTGTAGTTTGGAATCTAGGTATTATCAATCTTATAGTGAAAATCTTAGGAGAAGAGTTCATCATTCAGAGATCTCTCAATATTTGTATTTTGAAACTTTTGAGGAGCTTGATTGGATAACTAGGGGAATTTATGTATGATTTAATAGAGATTGGTTTAATAAAATGATGAAGGAACCTTTTAAAAACGAGCTTCGCATCTTATATGATGATATATACGGTGATGATCCTAACTATGGGTTTATGAATGTTAAAATTACCAATCGAAGTCCTTTCCATGATTTAAGTTCATCCACTAGGAGGGAAACAAAGGAAAGGATAGAATTTCTTATACGGGGGTTGGAGGATTTGATGAGAAAAGAATTACATACTGAAGATGAGAACACTTAGATCTATTCGTGGTTTATGCCTAGCTAAGGGCGTTAAACAATAGCGCTTGTTGGGAGGCAACCCAACTTTATTTTTGTTTTTGCTTTTTAGGTCCAGTTTTGCAATAAATATTTCATCTAGCCTTTGGTTAGATGTGATTTTGTGTTTTGATTAGTGTTTGTGCCAAGTAAGACCTTTGGGATAGCTTACAGTGATAGTTGATTTGATCTTGCTGAAAAACAGAAAATTTTGCGCTCAGGAAAACAATTATCATTTTTAGCAGGAGCCTAATAAAATACTTATTCTTTTCGCAGAAGATTAATAAACAAATTGCTTACGTCTTCCTAATTTTTCTGGATTTTTGGAGTTACAGAAGTATATGAAATATCCAGATTGCTACAGACTGTTCTGTTTTTCGCGTGTTGTTTCTTATTTTGATGAATCTATGGCTAGTTCCAGGGGGTATGAACCATGGAAAAGTTGGAATACAGTAGATATTACACCAACATAAATAAAGAATGAGTTCACAAAACTACCAAAAGTGGTGATTTATTTTCTTATACTAACGGAGCTTACGAGATTTTCTATTGAGTTTTGTGTTGCGAAGTTTTCAAGTTTTTGGGTAAGGATTTGATGGACTATGGAATAAGGAGTGGCAAGAGCCTAAGCTTGGGGGTTCCCAAGGCGCCCCAAGGTAATATTCAAGGACAACCAAGAGCTTAAGCTTGGGGATGCCCCGGAAGGCATCCCCTCTTTCGTCTTCATCTATCAGTAACTTTACTTGAGGCTATATTTTTATTCATCACATGATATGTGTTTTGCTTGGAGCGTCTTGTATGATTTGAGTCTTTGCTTTTTAAGTTTTCCATAATCATCCTTGATGTCCACAGCTTTTGAGAGAGACACGCATGAATCGTGATTTATTAGAATACTCTATGTGCTTCACTTATATCTTTTGAACTAGGCAATTTTGCTCTAGTGCTTCACTTATACCTTTTTAGAGCATGGTGGTGGTTTTATTTTATAGAAATTATTGAACTCTTGTACTTCACTTATATTATTTTGACAGTCTTTAAAAACAGAATGGTGATTTGCTTTGGTTATTAAACTAGTCCTAATATGATAGGCATCCGGGAGGGATATAATAAAAACTTTCATATAAAGTGCATTGAATACTATGAGAAGTTTGATTCCTTATGATTGTTTTGAGATATGAAGATGGTGATATTAGAGTCATGCTAGTAAGTAGTTGTGAATTTGAGAAATACTTGTGTTAAGGTTTGTGAGTCCAGTAGCATGCACGTATGGCGAACTGTTATGTAACGAAGTTGAAGCATGAGATATTTTTTGATTGTCTTCCTTATGAGTGGCGGTCGGGGATGAGCGATGGTATTTTCCTACCAAACTATCCCCCTAGGAGCATGCACATACTACTTTGTTTCGATGACTAATAGATTTTTGTAATAAGTATGTGAGTTCTTTATGACTAATGTTGAGTCCATGGATTATACACACTCTCACCTTTCCGCCATTGCTAGCCTCTCTTGTACCACGCAACATTCGCCAGTACCATACACCCACCTTATACCTTCCTCAAAACAGCCACCATAACTACCTATTATGGCATTTCCATAGCCATTCTGAGATATATTGCCATGCAACTTTCCACCATTCCATTTATTATGACACGCTCCATCATTGCCATATTGCTATACATGATCATGTAGTTGACACCGTATTTGTGGCAAAGCCAACGTTCATCATTTTTTATACATGTCACTCTTGATTCATTGCACATCCCGGTACACCACCAGAGGCATTCATATAGAGTCATAGTTTTGTTCTAGTATCGAGTTGTAATTTTTGAGTTGTAAGTAAATAAAAGTCTGATGATCTTCATTATTAGAGCATTGTCCCATGTGAGGAAATAAAAAAAGAGAGAGCAAGGCCAAATAAAAAAGAAGGCCCAAAAAATGAGAGAAAAAGAGAGAAGGGACAATGTTACTGTCATTTTGCCACAGTTGTGCTTCAAAGTAGCACCATGATCTTCATGATAGAGAGTTTCCTATATTGTCACTTTCATATACTAGTGGGAATTTTTCATTACAGAACTTGGCTTGTATATTCCAACGATGGGTTTCCTCAAAATGCCCTAGGTCTTCATGAGCAAGCAAGTTGGATGCACACCCACTTAGTTTTATTTTTGAGCTTTCATAAACTTATAGCTCTAGTGCATCTGTTGCATGGCAATTTCTACACACTGATACGTCCATTTTGCATCATGCTTTTATATCGATATTTATTGCATTATGGGCTGTTATTACACATTATGTCACAATACTTATGCTTTTTCTCTCTTGTTTTACAAGGTTTACATGAGGAGGGAGAATGCCGGCAGCTGGAATTTTGGGCTCGAAAAGGAGCAAATATTAGAGACCTATTCTACACAACTCCAAAATTCCTGAAACTCCACGGAAGTCAGTTTTAGAATATATTAAAAATATTGGGCGAAGAAAGCACCAGAGGGGAGCCAACCACCGTCCACGAGGGTGGGGGTGCGCCCTACCCCCTGGGCGTGCCCCCTGCCTCATGGGCCACCTGGCAGACCCCCGATGCCCATCTTCAGGTATAAGGTGTATTTTGCTTTGGAAAAAATAAGAAGGAAGCTTTTGGAACGAAGCGCCGCCGTCTCGAGGTGGAACCAATCTAGGGCTCCAGCGGAGCTGTTCTGTCGGGGAAACATCCCTCCGGGAGGGGGAAATCGTCACCTCGTCATCACCATCGATCCTCTCATCAGGAGGGGGTCAATCTCCATCAACGTCTTCACCAGCACCATCTCCTCTCAAACCCTAGTTCATCTCTTGTATCCAATCTTTGTCTCAAAACCTCAGATTGGTACCTGTGGGTTGCTAGTAGTGTTGATTACTCCTTGTAGTTGATGCTTGTTGGTTTATTCGGTGGAAGATTATATGTTCAGATCCTTTATGCATATTAATACCCCTATGATTATGAACATGAATATGATTTGTTAGTAGTTACGTTTGTTCCTAAGGACATTGGAGAATTCTTGCTATAAGTAGTCATGTGAATTTGGTATTCGTTCGATATTTTGATGAGATGTATGTTGTCTTTCCTATAGTGGTGTTATGTGAACGTCGACTAGGGGAAGGCATTGGTAAGTAATAAGTAGATGATGGGTTGCTAGAGTGACAGAAGCTTAAACCCTAGTTTATGTGTTGCTTCGTAAGGGGCTGATTTGGATCCATATGTTTCATGCTATGGTTAGGTTTACCTTAATTCTTCTTTCGTAGTTGCGGATGCTTGCGAAGGGGGTTAATCATAAGTGGGATGCTTGTCCAAGGAAGGTAAGTACCCACTCACTGGTCCACCCACATATCAAATTATCAAAGTAACGAAAGCGAATCACATGAGGATGATGAAAACTAGCTTGACGATAATTCCCATGTGTCCTCGGGAGCGCTTTCCTTTATATAAGAGTTTGTCCAGGCTTGTCCTTTTCTACAAAAAGGATTGGGCCACCTTGCTGCACTTTGTTTACTTTTATTACTTGTTACCCATTACAAATTATCTTATCACAAAACTATCTGTTACCGATAATTTCAGTGCTTGCAGAGAATACCTTACTGAAAACTGCTTGTCATTTCCTTCTGCTCCTCGTTGGGTTCGACACTCTTACTTATCAAAAGCTCTATGATAGATCTCATATATTTGTGGGTCATCAAGACTCTTTTCTGGCGCCGTTGCCGGGGAGTGAAGCGCCTTTGGTAAGTGGAATTTGGTAAGGAAAAATTTATATAGTGTGCTGAAATTTACTGTCACTTGTTACTATGGAAAACAATCCTTTGAGGGGCTTGTTCGGGGTATCTTTACCCCGACCAGTAGAGCAAAGAGTTGCTCCTCAACCTACTGAACCTACTGAAAATGTTTACTTTGAAATTCCTTCGGGTATGATAGAGAAACTGTTAGCTAATCCTTTTACAGGAGATGGAACATTACATCCCAATATGCACCTAACCTATGTGGATGAAGTTTGTGGATTATTTAAGCTTGCAGGTATGCCCGAGGATGTTATCAAGAAGAAGGTCTTCCCTTTATCTTTGAAGGGAAAGGCATTGACATGGTTTAGGCTATGTGATGATATTGGATCATGGAACTACAACCGATTGAAATTGGAATTTCATCAAAAGTTTTATCCTATGCATCTAGTTCATTGTGATCGTAATTATATATATATATATATATATATATATATATATATATATATATATATATATATATATATATATATATAATTTTTTGGCTCGCGAAGGAGAAAGCATCTCTCAAGCTTGGGGAAGGCTTAAGTCAATGTGATATTCATGCCCCAATCATGAGCTCTCAAGAGAAATTATTATTCAAAAAATTTATGCTCGGGTTTCTCTCAATAATCGCTCCATGCTCGACACTTCTTGTACTGGGTCTTTATGATGAAGACTATTAACTTCAGATGGGATTTATTGAAAAGAATTAAACGCAACTCTGAAGATTGGGAACTCGACGAAGGTAAGGAGTCAGGTATAACACCTAAGTTTGATTGTGTTAAATCTTTCATGGATACCGATGCTTTTCATGAATTTAGCAATAAGTATGGACTTGAATCTGAGACAGTAGCTTCTTTCTGTGAATCATTTGCTACTCATGTTGATCTCCCTAAGGATAATTGGTTTAAATATCATCCTCCCATTGAAGTAAAAGTAGTTGAACCTATTAAAGTTGAAGAAAAGACTATCACTTATAATGTTGATCATATTGTTCCTACCGCTTATATTGAGAAACCACCTTTTCCTATTAGAATAAAGGATCATGCTAAAGCTTCAACTGTGGTTCGTAAGAGTAATACTAGAACACCTACACCCTTTGAGAAAATTAAAGTTGAACCTAGTATTGCTATGGTTAAGGATCTCTTGGTCGATAATATTGATGGGCATGTTATTTACTTCTGTGATGAAGCTGCTAGAATTGCTAGACCCGATACTAAAGATAAATATAGACCTGTTGTTGGCATGCCTGTTGTTTCCGTTAAAATAGGAGATCACTGTTATCATGGCTTATATGATATGGGTGCTAGTGTCAGTGTAATACCTTATACTTTATATAAAGAAATTATGCATGATATTGCACCTGCTGTGATAGAAGATATTGATGTTACTATTAAGCTTGCCAATAGAGATACTATTCAACCAGTTGGGATTGTTAGAGATGTTGAAATCTTGTGTGGGAAAATTAAATATACTACTAATTTTCTTGTTCTTGCTTCCCACAAGATGACTTTTGCCCCATTATATTTGGTAGACCCTTCTTGAATACTGTTAATGCTAAGATAGACTGCGAAAAGGATGTTGTTTCTGTCGATTTAGGGGATATGTCTCATGATTTTAATTTTGCTAAATTTCATAGACAACCCCATGATAAAGAATTGTCTAGTAAAGATGAAATTATTAGTCTTGCTTCTATTGTCGTGCCTCCTAATGATCCTTTAGAACAATATTTGCTAGACCATGAAAATGATATGTTTATGAATGAAAGAAGGGAAATAGATGAAGTATTCTTTAAATAGGGACCTATTTTGAAACACAACTTACCTGAAATTCTAGGGGATCCTCCTCCACCCAAGGGTGATCCCGTGTTTGAGCTTAAACCATTACCTGATACTCTTAAATATGCTTATCTTGATGAAAAGAAGATATATCCTATTATTATTAGTGCTAACCTTTCAGAGCAGGAAGAAGAGAAATTATTGAAAACTCTGAAGAAGCATCGTGCTGCTATTGGATATACTCTTGATGATCTTAAGGGCATTAGTCCCACTCTATGCCAACACAAAATAAAATTGGAGAAAGATGCTAAACCGGATGTTGATCACCAACGACGGTTAAATCCTAAGATGAAAGAAGTGGTAAGAAATGAAATACTAAAGCTTCTGGAGGCAAGTACAATTTATTCTGTTGCTGATAGTAAGTGGGTAAGTCCTGTCCATTGTGTCCCTAAGAAGGGAGGTATTACTATTGTTCCTAATGATAAAGATGAATTGATCCCACAAAGAATTGTTACAGGTTATAGAATGGTAATTGATTTCCGAAAATTAAATAAAGGTACTAGAAAGGATCATTACCCTTTACCTTTTATTGATCAAATGCTAGAAAGATTATCCAAGCATACATATTTTTTCTTTCTAGATGGTTATTCTGGTTTCTCTCAAATACATGTGTCAAAAGAGGATCAGGAAAAGACCACTTTTACTTGCCCTTTCAGTACCTTTGCTTATAGACGTATGCCTTTTGGTTTATGTAAAGCACCTGCTACCTTTCAAAGACGTATGACTGTTATATTCTCTGACTTTTGTGAAAAGATTGTTGAGGTTTTCATGGATGATTTCTCCGTGTATGGGACTTATTTTGATTATTGCTTAAGCAACCTTGATCGAGTTTTGCAGAGATGTGAAGAAACTAATCTTGTCTTGAATTGGGAGAAGTGCCACTTCATTGTTAATGAAGGTATTGTCTTGGGGCATAAAGTTTCTGAAAGAGGTATTGAAGTTGATAAAGCTAAAGTTGATGCTATTGAAAAGATGTCGTGTCCTAAGGACATTAAAGGTATAAGAAGTTTCCTTGGTAATGCCTGGTTTTACAGGAGGTTCATTAAAGACTTCTAAAAAAATTCTAGGCCTCTGACTAATCTCTTACAAAAAGATGTTCCTTCTGTCTTTGATGATGATTGTGTAGAAGCATTTGAAATTCTTAAGAAAGCCTTGATTTTTGCGCCTATTGTTCAGCCACCCGATTGGAATTTACCCTTGGAAATTATGTGTGATGCTAGTGATTATGTTGTAGGTGTTGTTCTAGGACAAAGAGTGGATAAGTAATTAAATGTTATCCAATATGCTAGTAATACTCTAGACAGTGCCCAGAGAAATTATGCTACTACTAAAAAAGAATTTTTAGCAGTTGTATTTGCTTGTGATAAGTTCAGACCTTATATTTTGATTCTAAGTAATTGTACACACTGATCATGCTGCTATTAAATATGTTATGGAAAAGAAAGGTGCTAAAACTAGACTTATTAGACGGGTTCTCTTGCTACAAGAATTTGATTTGCATATTATTGATAGAAAGGGAGCTGAGAACCCCGTTGCAGACAACTTGTCTAGGTTAGAAAATGTTCTTGATGACCCACTACCTATAGATGATAACTTTCCTGATGAACAATTAGCTGTCATAAATGCTTCTCATACTGCTCCATGGTATGCTGATTATGCTAATTACATTGTTGCTAAATTTATACCACCTAGTTTCACATACCAACAAAAGAAAACGTTTTTCTATAATTTAAGACATTACTTCTGGGATGACCCACACCTTTATAAAGAAGGAGTGGATGATGTTATTAGACGTTGTGTACCTGATCATGAACAGGAACAGATCCTACGCAAGTGTCACTCTGAGGTTTATGGAGGACAGCACGCTAGAGATAGAACAACACATAAGGTATTGCAATCCGGTTTTTATTGGCCTATTCTTTTCAAGGATGCCCGTCAGTTTGTCTTGTCTTGTGATGAACGTCAAAGAATTGGTAATATTAGTAGATGTCAAGAAATGCCTATGAACTATTCACTTGTTATTGAACCATTTGATGTTTGGGGCTTTGATTATATGGGACCGTTTCCTTCCTCTAATGGGTATACACATATTTTAGTTGTTGTTGATTGTGTTACTAAGTGGGTAGAAGCTATTCCAACTAGTAGTGCTGATCATAACACCTCTATTAAGATGCTTAAAGTAGTTATAGTTCTGAGGTTTGGAGTCCCTAGATACTTAATGACTGATGGTGGTTCACGTCTTATTCATGGTGCCTTTCGTAAAATGCTTGCTAAGTATGATGTTAATCATAGAATTGCATCTCCATACAACCCACAATCTAGTGGCCAAGTAGAACTGAGTAATAGAGAGCTTAAATTAATTTTGCAAAAAACTGTTAATAGGTCTAGAAAGAATTGGTCCAAGAAACTTGATGATGCATTATGGGCCTATAGAACTGCATATAAAAATCCTATGTTATGTCTCCGTATAAAATGGTTTATGGAAAAGCGTGTCACTTACCTCTCGAACTAGAACATAAGGCATATTGGGCCATTAAAGAGCTTAGTTATGATTTCAAACTTGCCGGTGAGAAGAGACTATTTGAGATTAGCTCACTTGATGAGTGAAGAACCCAGACCTATGAGAATGCCAATCTATTTAAAGAAAAAGTTAAAAGATGGCATGACAAAAGGATACAGAAGCGTGAGTTTAATGTAGGTGATTATGTTCTATTATACAACTCTCGTTTAATATTTTTGCAGGAAAACTCCTCTCTAAATGGGAAGGTCCTTACGTTATCGAGGAGGTCTATCGTTCCGGTGCCATAAAAATCAACAACTTCGAAGGCACAAATCTGAGGGTGGTGAACGGTCAAAGAATCAAACATTATATCTCAAGTAATGCCATAAATGTTGAAACCAATGTTATTGATACCGTAACCCCGGTGGAGTACATAAGGGACACTTTCTAGAATGTTTCAGACTCCGAAAAGGAATAGGTATGTGGTACAGTAAGTAAACCGACTCCAAAATAGTTCTAATAGCAATTTTTCTCCGTTTCCGGATATTTAAGAAAATAGGAAAATAAGAAGCAGTCCGAAAAGGACACGAGGCATCCATGAGGGTGGAGGGCGCGCCCTACCCCCTGGGCGCGCCCCACTGCCTCGTGGGCACCTCGTGTGCCCTCTGGACTCTGTTTTCTTGCACGATACTTCTTTTGGTCGGTAAAAATTCATTATATAATCTCCTGAAAGTTTTGACCACCGTACCATGCAAATATCTCCTGCTTTTGTTTTGAGCTGTTTTTCTAAGATCTAGATCACCATGACGTCTTCAAGCGCCCCAAGGACAAGTTTTTCGAGAAGGTCATCAATCCCTACCTCGCGGAGGTGCTGCAACACCCTCAAACCATTGAGATGCTTGAGGGGGTGCTGCACATCCGCGATATTGAGGGACCAAGGAGGACCAGAAGCGTGGAGACAAGACTCGAAGCAATGGTGGAACGCGGACTCGACGCCAACCACATGATGATCGCAGAGTTCACCAACAATCACAAGCTGGATGCCAAGAACATTGGGGAGACCATCTTCAAGCTTCACGAGAAAATCGAGCACCTCCAAGCCCAGATCTATGACCTGCAAAATCAAAACTATGAGTATGAATATAGATTCAAAAGGATGAGTTTGGCTGCAGATTTGAGGATCCCGGAGACTCGATCATCCTTCTATGATGGTGAGCCTATGCCTTGGAAGATGGACGACAAGCCTACATCATCAACAACTCCATCATCACTACCACCAAAGGAGAATTGAGTATCGGGTATGGGCACTCTCCTTGGCAACTACCAAGCTTGGGGGAGTGCCCCGGTATCGTATCACCATCAAACTTCTATCTTTACCTTTTTTTCTTAGTTCGATCCTTTTGGTTATATCTTGATCTAGTAGAATAAAATTTAGTATGATCTAGCTTTGAGTTTTGTGTTGATCCTTATCTATGTAATCCAGTCTGTGAGCTGTATATAATAAAAATTAGTTTTGAGTCAAGGGCTTGGTTATCTTACTAAGATCTTGAGGGAAAAAAAGATAAAGAATAAAAATAAATAAAGAGATCATATTGATCTTATGGCGAGTAATGACTTCACATATAAAGAGTATGATGAATAAAAGTTGTTGAGAGTTGACAAACATTGTTTTGGTCATCGTTGCAATTAATAGGAGGTAATAAAGAGAGAGAGAGAGAGAGAGAGAGAGAGAGAGAGAGGTTTACACATATAAATGTACTATCTTGGACATCTTTTATAATTGTGAGCACTGATTAAAATATGACATGCTAAAAAGTTGATGTTGGACAAGGAAGACAACGTAATGGGTTATGTTTTCTTATATCTGAAATAAATTATATTGTCATGGATCATCCAACATGTTGAGCTTGCCTTGCACCCTTATGATAGCCAAATCCTTTGCACCAAGTAGAGATACTACTTGTGCTTCCAAATATCCTTAAACCCAGTTTTGCCATGAGATTCCACCATATCTACCTATGGATTGAGTAAGATCCTTCAAGTAAGTTGTCATTGTTGCAACCAATAAAAATTGCTCTCTAAATATGTATGATCTATTAGTGTGGAGAAAATAAGCTTTATAAGAGCTTGTGATATGGAAGAAATAAAAGCGACAGACTGCATAATGAAGGTCCCTATCACAAGTGGCAATATAAAGAGATGTTTTTTGCATTAAGATTTCGTGCATCCAACCATAAAAACACACGACAACCTCTGCTTCCTCTGCGAAGGGCCTATCTTTTATTTTTTGTCTTATACTTTATACAAGAGTCATGGTGGTCTTCACCTTTACTTTTTACATTTTATCCTTTGGCAAGCACTGTGTGTTGGAAAGATCCTGATATATATAGCTAATTGGATGTGGGTTTTCATAAACTGTTATTGTTGACATTACCCTTGAGGTAAAAGGTTGGGAGGCAAAACTATAAGCCCCTATCTTTCTCTGTGTCCGATTAAAACTTCATACCCATAAGTATTGTGAGTGTTAGCAATTGTGAAATACTAAATGATAGTTGAGTATGTGGACTTGCTGAAAAGCTCTTATATTGACTCTTTCCGATGTTATGATAAATTGCAATTGCTTCAATGACTGAGATTATAGTTTGCTAGCTTTCAATGAAGTTTCTGATTCATACTTGACATGGTGAATAGATTATTACTTTAGAATAAGAAATCATATGGCAATATATATATATATGTTGTTGTTGTTCTATGAATGATCATGATGCCCTCATGTCCGTATTTTATTTTATCGACACCTCTGTCTCTAAACATGTGGACATATTTTTCGATATCGGCTTCCGCTTGAGGACAAGCGAGGTCTAAGCTTGGGGTAGTTGATACGTCCATTTTGCATCATGCTTTTATATCAATATTTATTGCATTATGGGTTGTTATTACATATTATGTCACAATACTTATGCCTTTTCTCTCTTGTTTTACAAGGTTTACATGAAGAGGGAGAATGTCGGCGCTGCAATTCTCGGCTGGAAAAGGAGCAAATATTAGAGACCTATTATGCACAACTCCAAAAGTCTTGAAACTCCACGGAAGTCAATTTTGGAATATATTAAAAATATTGTGCGAAGAAAGCACCAGAGGGGAGCCAGCCACCATCCACGAGGGTGGGGGGTGCGCCCCACCCCCCTGGGCGCGCCCCCTACCTCGTGGGCCAGGCCCCCGATGCCCATCTTCCGGTATAAGGTGTCTTTTGCCCTGGAAGAAAATAAGAAGGAAGCTTTCGGGATGAAGCGCCACCCTCTCGAGGCAGAACCAATCTAGGGCTCCGGTGGAGCTGTTCTGCCGGGGTAACATCCCTCTGGGAGGGGGAAATCATCACCATCGTCATCACCATCGATCCTATCATCGGGAGGGGGTCAATCTCCATCAACATATTCACCAACACCATCTCGTCTCAAACCCTAGTTCATCTCTTGTATCTGATCTTTGTCTCAAAACCTCAGATTGGTACCTGTGGGTTGCTAGTAGTGTTGCTTACTCCTTGTAGTTGATGCTAGTAGGTTTATTCAGTGGAAGATTATATGTTCAGATACTTTATGCATGTTAATACCCCTCTTATTATGAACATGAATATGATTTGTGAGTAGTTACGTTTGTTCCTGAGGACATGGGAGAAGTCTTGCTATAAGTAGTCATGTGAACTTGGTATCCGTTTGATATTTTCATGAGATGTATGTTGTCTTTCCTCTAGTGGTGTTATGTGAACGTCGACTACATGACACTTCACCATTGTTTGGGCCTAGGGGAAGGCATTGGTAAGTAATACATAGATGATGGGTTGCTAGAGTGATAGAAGCTTAAACCCTAGTTTATGTGTTGCTTCGTAAGGGGCTGATTTGGATCCATATGTTTCATGCTATGGTTAGGTTTACCTTAATTCTTCTTTCATAGTTGAGGATGCTTGCGAAGGGGGTTAATCATAAATGGGATGCTTGTCCAAGGAAGGGAGGTACCCAAGCACCGGTCCACCCACATATCAATTTATCAAAGTAACGAACGCGAATCACATGAGCATGATGAAAACTAGCTTGATGATAATTCCCATGTGTCCTCGGGGGCGCTTTCCTTTATATAAGAGTTTGTCCAGGCTTGTCCTTTGCTACAAAAAGTATTGGGCCACCTTTCTGCACTTTATTTACTTTTATTACTTGTTACCCATTACGAATTACCTTATCACAAAACTATATGTTACCGATAATTTCAATGCTTGCAGAGAATACCTTACTGAAAACTGCTTGTCATTTCCTTCTACTCCTCGTTGGGTTCGACACTCTTACTTATCAAAAGGACTACGATAGATCCCCTATACTTGTGGTTCATCACTCACTCACATTGATATCTATTGATGGGCATCTCCATATCCCATTGATACGCCTAGTTGATGTGAGACTATCTCCTTCTTCTTGTCTTCTCCACAACCATCGTCTGTTCCACCTATAGTGCTATGTCCATGGGTCACGCTCATGTATTGCGTGAAAGTTGAAAAAGTTTGAGAACGTCAAGAGTATGAAACAATTGCTTGGCTTATCATCGGGGTTGTGCATGATTTGAATATTTCGTGTGATGAAGATGGAGCATAGCCAGACTATATGATTTTGTAGGGATAAGCATTCTTTGGCCATATTATTTTGAGAAGACATAATTATTTTGTTAGTATGCTTGAAGTATTATTTTTATGTCAATATTAAAATTTTGTTTTGAATCATACAGATCTAAACATTCATGCCACAATAAAGAGAATTACATGATAAATATGTTAGGTAGCATTCCACATCAAAAATTCTGTTTTTATCATTTACCTACTCGAGGACGAGCAGGAATTAAGCTTAGGATGATTGATACGTCTCCAATGTATCTATAATTTTTTATTGTTCCATGCTATTGTATTATCTGTTTTGGATGTTTTATATGCATTAATATGCTATTTTATATGATTTTGGGACTAACCTATTGACCTAGAGCCGAGTGTCAGTTCCTGTTTTTTCCTTGTTTTAGAGTTTCGCAGAAAAGGAATACCAAACGGAGTCCAAACCGAATGAAACTTTTGCGACAATTTTTCTTGGACCAGAAGACATCCAGAGGGCTTGGAGTGCACATCAGGAAAGCCACGAGGCGGCCTCAAGGTCGGGAGGCGCGCCTAGGGGTAGGGCATGCCCCCCACACTTGTGGGCCCCTCGTGACTCCACCGGTCTATTTCTTCTACCTATATATTCTCAAATATCCTAAAACCCTCCAAAAGAGCCACGAAACCATTTTTCCACCATCGCAGCCTTGTGTACCCGTGAGATCCCATCTAGGGGCCTTTTCTGACATCCTGCCGAAGGGGGATTCAATCATGGAGGGCTTGTACATCAACACCATTGCCTCTCCAATGAAGCGTGAGTAGTTTACCACAGACCTTCGGGTCCATAGCTAGTAGCTAGATGGCTTCTTCTCTCTCTTTGATTCTCAACACAAAGTTCTCCTCGTTGTTCTTGGAGATCTATTCAATATAATACTCTTTTGTGGTGTGTTTGCCAAGATCCAATGAATTGCGGATTTATGATCAGCTTATCTAAGAATATTATTTGAATCCCCTCTGAATTCTTATATGCATGATTTGATATCTTTGCAAGTCTCTTCGAACTACCGATTTGGTTTGGCCAACTAGATTGGTTTTTCTTGCAATGGGGGAAGTGCTTAGCTTTGGGTTCAATCTTGCAGTCCTCGATCCTAGTGACAGAAGGGGAACCGACACGTATTGTATTGTTGCCATCGAGGATAACAAGATGGGGTTTCCATCATATTGCTTGAGTTTAACCCGCTACATCATGTCATCTTTCTTAATGCATTACTCTATTCTTATGAACTTAATACTCTAGATGCAGGCAGGAGTCGATCGATGTGTGGAGTAATAGTAGTAGATGCAGGCAGGAGTCGGTCTACTTGATATGGACGTGATGCTTATATTCATGATCATTGCCTTAGATATTGTCATAACTTTGCGCTTTTCTATCAATTGTCTGGCAGTAATTTGTTCACCCACGTAATATTTTCTATCTTGAGAGAAGCCTCTAGTGAAACCTATGGCCCCCGGGTCTATTTTCCATCATATAAGTTTCTGATCTACATTTTTAGTTTCCTATTTACTTTCTTTGCAATCTTTTACTTTCTATTCCATAACCAAAAATACCAAAAATATTACTTTACCGTTTATCCATCTATATCAGATCTCACTTTGCCAATAACTGTGAAGGGATTGACATCCCCTTTATCGCGTTGGGTGCAAGTTGGTGTTTGTTTGTGCAGGTATTCGGTGGCTTGTGCGTTGTCTCCTACTGGATTGATACCTTGGTTCTCAAAAGTCGAGGGAAATAGTTACTCTACTTTGTTGCATCACCCTTTCCTCTTCAAGGGAAAAACCAACGCAAGCTCAAGAGGTAGCACTCATTACAAATTATCTTGCTATCAAACTACTCTGTTACTTACAATTTCAGCACTTGCAGACATTGCCTTGCTGAAAACCACTTGTCATTTCCTTCTGCTCCTCGTTGGGTTCGACACTCTTACTTGTCGAAAAGGCTACAATTGATCCCATATACTTGTGGGTCATCAGGGTAGTATTGAGATACTAATAGTGGAAAGTACGAAGGTTGTTAGGAGTCTCGAATGGGATCCGGGATGTCACAAGGATATCTGGGATAGTCTGGAGGTAAAGATACATATATGGAAAGTTGTTATTGGGGTTCCGGAAAAAGTTTCGTGTGTTTCGGTATTGATAGGGAAGCTTCCAGAAGGTTCAGGAAGTCCGTAAAGGGTTTCACCATGTCCATACAATAGTGTGGGATGTAGGGGGCGCCCTGGCCTTATTGGGACAGGCGCACCAGCCCCTACAAGCACTACTGCAGGATGCTGCTAACGGACAGTACGGTCAGAGACCCTTCGACGAAACTATGTGCGATGCAATAATCGCAAACAGTGGTGTAAAAAACCGTCAAAAAGGTGCAAAACATTTGCGATGGAGGATGCATAAAACACAGTTCAAATTTTAGTTGCATGTGTGATGCAGGGCATACGGTTCAATTCAATTAACTATTTGCGATGAGGCAACACAAAAGAAACAGGCAACCAGACGAAGGTGTGTGCGATATACAGCATACAGTTCACTCGGATGAACTGTTTGTGATTAGGCAACACAAAAGAAACAGTCAGCCAGGTCAAGGTGTGTGCCATATACGGCATGCGGTTCACTCCGATGAACTGTTTGCTTTGAGCCAAGAGAACATAAACGGTTCAATATAACAAGATGTATCTGATACGTGGCAAACAGGTCTGTAATCAGAAATGTGTGCGAAGACCGATAATAACACAGGCAATTGCTGCTAATAAGCCGTGTTTGTTGTGGGCAAACGCTTGGTGGTATACAATTGTCAGCGATTGACGAAATCATCACCGACGGGTTCCCTAGTATGGTCCTTTTTGTGATGTCATTGCACACAGAACAACAACATATGTACTTACAACTTATAAGGACTTGATTCATAAACAAATTGAACATCGATTTTACATATGTTGCTAGTACACACACGACCTTTGTGCACACGAATGTATGTTCCAAAATGCCTATGAAACTCAAATAATGTATAAAAAGGCAAAACGAACCGTGAATTTCATTTTTTTGGACGACGCTACTATATATAGTTGCATGTTGCCTCTGTAAAATAAATCAAGGTGGGAAGAGACAGCGTATGTCGTTTTGCACACATAGGTGAGAAGGTCCCTCTTGGAACCATGAGCCTTTTTGAGAGAAGCTCCAGTTTGTAAGAAGTTTGTACCAAAACTTGTCCCAAATTGGACTAATTTTTTACCACAACAAGTTGGTGCTATGACATAACACCATGCCAAGTTTCATGATTTTGAGGCGAGTTTTGGATTTACAGTAATTTTAAAACAAGGTTTCTCAATGTTTACTGTCGAGTCGGCATCGCCCTGGATAGGCTTTTTCCTTGTGGGTCCCAAATGATAAATCCAAATCTGTGACTACCATGCATCTTTTCTTATTAAGAATTACAACCCATTTGGTGTGCAAGCTGAAAATAAGTTTGTGGGTGCTGGTGGGCACTAAGAACTTGCGGTTCTGTAATGAACAAACATCTCAAGGATCCCGCGAGAGTGATGTTCTTTCCCTATGTTGTGAATGCTTATAATATTTATGTCTTAATTAAAGAAATGGCAAGCCATTGGACAGTATGAAAGAAAATATGGGTCAAAGCCGAGTTGAAAAGGGCAACAATATCTAACTCCAGCTAACAAACAGTACAAAAGCACGAGGATTAATTGCTCATCAGGTTTAGACAAAATCCATATTGAACAGGACAATGACATCAAACTCAACCAAAGTTCTCGGCAGTCACAATCAAATGGATCAGTCTGATCCATAAAATCGAGATCCCTGGCCAGAAATTCTACTGGTCCATGATGACAAGCTGTTGTAAATAGAAGGCGAGCAGGATCAGAAGCCCTTAGGTCCACCTGAAACTTCTTTTTATGTTGTTCAACACTTGCAGCCGTAAGAAATTTCTTGTTGAAAAACTTAATCCTCACGGACAATAGTGCCCTCACATTCAACATGAAGAATGCGACAAAGCTAATGTTTGCATTGTTGGATGCATATCCTTTCAGCGTTAATATCTTCAAACGAATGTCATGAGATCTGAGAAAATCCTGGTGCTTCTTGAACCATCGATTGGTTATACCTTTTTACCCATGTGTTAGTGCCTAAATAGAGATGAAGATTGAAAGCAGTTAATGTCTAAAAAAGATTATGTTGAAAGAGTGATAGTTGAACGATTAATTATAGTACATTATATATGGGCTTTTAATGTGCGTGAAATCATCACCTTTATATACAAATTCTCCCGACATGGAAAGCATTGCAACAAGGCAATAATAATGTTGAGATCAAAACACCCCATACTGATATATAAGGTCTTGACAGAATCCATCACCACTGATAGGATGGACAAGCGCTTCATTGAGCATAGAACATTATATTAGCACTGAAAGTGTACTCCAAGATGATACTTACATTATGCGCACAAATGAAAAATGAAAATTATGTAAGTGTAAGTGAATAATATACAGTACCTGAATAGGTGTGGAGGCAAACACCATCTCGAACCATTCAAACGGATCACTAATTGCACCCAAGGTCTCTAGTTTAGGCGCAGAGACCACATCTATTTGTGAATGTTTATAACAACAATCAAGGAGCATACTTTGAAGTTATGGGGCATCTTCGATGACGAGCTCCTGTCCTTCAAAATGAATTCCAATGCTTACAAGGTGAGACGACTTTATTTTGAGACAAGGAATATGGATTCCTAGTCCAAAAGCAAGCACCAAATGCTGGAGTGCAAGGCAGCTAGAATGGATGATGCTATGAAGTGAGGCCACTGACAGATCAAGCAACACAAGCGCAAGTTTTTCCAACAGTGGCAGCCGAAGCATTTGTACCAGATAGTCTGCTATATGGCACCGGGTCAAGGTGGCGGTGTGGAGAGAGGAGGAAAACCATGAGATGGGCGTCGGCGGTGAGGACACAGATGCAGCTCCTGGTGGTAACCTATCGCTGTAGTAATGGTAGAACTCAAGCTGCTAGAGTTTATCGAATTGACAGGATGTCAGCCAGGCAGCCAACGTGCAGGGTATGTCTAGCAGGTAGCATGCTGGGATGCAGATGCATTGAATGGAGCCCTCGTGGGAGGAGATGATGGCTCCGGGGAGTTCAAAATCATCATCGACAGATAGCTGACGACAGTTGACATTAAGAGGCGCGGTGCACCATAGAGTGCGCCACCGAGATGCGAGGACATGTGTGCGGCAGCCATCCTTGGTGGGGAGAAGGGAGATGATCTCCCCAAGGATGCCATCCGGGAGATCGCTAATGCGGTCCGTCGGGGATTCTACTGGTTCCTCAGGTCCAGGGGCGCTTCTGGCCACATAGCCGGGTCCAAGATCTACATCCGGTGGCGGCGCTAGTCGGAGCCTCATCTGTGTACATACCAATCTGAAAGAAAAAAATGGCATAACATGTAGGACATTTGAAATCAATTCTCAAGATCAGGAAGAAAAAAGGCACAATCATATATGTAGGACATTCAAAATCAATTCTCAAAATCTGGCCACGAATTATTAGCACGCAAGCTAACCCTAGTCGGATTATTAGAAAAAATCATTTGTACAAAAAAACAATTAATCACTAACTCTATACGGATAACATCCAAACAATCAATACACTACGTGCATCTAACGGATCTTAATTACTCTAATTTCATGGAATGAGAGAACATAACCATAGGATTTGTATTTCAGAAAAGTTATAGAGGGGCAGGGTGGGGGATTAACCAGAGAAAACGCATGATATGTTTGCCGCACAAATGGGTATATAGACGACTAACTGGTTTTCCGTCGGAATCACTGTCGTTGCCAGAGTTGCTGTTGACCTCGGCTCCGGCTGGGGGGGCATGACGGCGCCGATGAAGTCAAGGTTGTGCTGCTGCCCGCGCGAGACCTCGTTGGCGATGATGGAAACTTCTGTGGCCAGCTTCACGCGTTGCGTGGGTGCTTCACCAGCCCCGACGTCACCGCTCCCTCCGATGGTGCGCTTCGGCGGCATCGTCATACACTCCGGAGTCCAGACGTTGGTGACCATTGTGGACCAGGGGTGGAATTCTGCCATTCCTACCATCATTTCACACAGCTACTCACATGCTTCCTCGTCAATACGCACAAATGCACGCACGCCTTCCGGTATGCCAGCACGGTGGACTGCTCGCATGCATCCCGTCAACTCACGCATGCTCGCACGACACACAAGGCTTGTGGCAGCACGTATATTTTTTGGTTTACTTTCTGCTGCTTTACTGCTTAACTGAACCGTTTGTGTTGAAGAGATGCACAAATCCTATGTTGAACAGATCGCACGCTTCCCGATGAACCTGCACACTGGACAAGTTTTGAATTTACTAGAATTTAAAAAACAGGTATCTCAAACGTCTTCCCGGCAATCAACAGTGCCCTGGTGTTTGAAATTCATTCCCATTTCTTATGTGGCACCTAATTAAGCATGCACCCAAGGACACATATTTGATTTCTCAACCAACTTATATGCACTGGAGCATGTGCATGTATTTCCATTTTGAATTATGCACATAAAATGCCTAGAAAACACAGTTAATGTATAAAAATGTCCAAACGAGCCCCAGAAATTCCAAAACTTAACACGGTACTCCTGTTGTTCTATGTTGACACTAAATTTTTTTTGAAAGCAATAAGAGGCAACGGATATCGTTTCGTCCCCAAAGGTGGCACGTTCCCTACCGAAACCACCAGGCTCATTATGAGAACCTCTCGTTTGTGAGAAGCTTATACCCAAACCTGCCCCAAATGAAACAAAAATTTTACCACAGCATGTTTATGCCGCTCCATGATACCATGCCAAGTTTCATGAATTTCAGACGAGTTTTGGATTTACTAGAATATAAAAACCAGGTATCTCGATGTTTTGTCGAAAATCAACAGTGCCCTGGTGTTTGAAATTCATTCCCATTTTTGGGATGGGACATAAGCATGCACCCAAGGACACATATTTGATTTTTCAACTAATTTATATGCACTGGAGCATGTGCATTATTTCAAATTCGAATTATGCACATAAAATGCCTAGAAAACCCATTTAATGTATAAAAATGTCCAAACGAGCCCCCAAAATTTCCAAAACTTAACACAACACTCCTGTTGTTCTATGTTGACAGTAGAAATTTTTTGAAAGCAATAAGAGGCAACGGATATCGTTTCTTCCCCAAAGGTGGCATGTTCCCTACCAAAACCACCAGGCTTGTTGTGAGAAGCTCTGGTTTATGAGAAGCTTATACCCAAACCTGCCCCAAAAGGGACAAAAGTTTTACCACGGCATGTTGATGCCGCTCCATAATACAATGCCAAGTTTCATGAATTTCAGACGAGTTTTGGATTTACTAGAATTTAAAAACCGGGTATCTCAATATTTTGCCAACAATCAAAAGTGTCCTGGTGTTTTAAATTCATTCCATTTCTTGCGTGGCACCTAACTAAGCATGCACCCAAGGACACATATTTAATTTTTCAACCAATATATATGCACTGGAGCATGTGCATGTATTTTAAGTTTGAATTGTGCACATAAAATGCCTAGAAAACCCAATTAATGTATAAAAATATTCAAACGAGCCCCAAAAAATTCGAAAACTTAACACAGCACACCTGTTGTTCTATGTTGACACTAGAATTTTTTTGAAAACAATAAGAGGCAACGGATATCATTTCGTCCCCAAAGGTGGCACGTTCCCTATCGAAACCACCGGGCTTGTTGTGAGAAGCTCTAGTTTGTGAGAAGCTTATACCCAAACCTACCCCAAATAGGACAAATTTTTTACCACGGCATGTTGATGTCGCTCCATGATACCATGCCAAGTTTCATGAATTTCAGACGAGTTTTGGATTTACTAGAATTTAAAAACCAGGTATTTCAACGTTTTGCCAGCAATCAACAGTGCCCTGGTGTTTGAAATTCATTCCCATTTCTTGGATGGGACCTAAGCATACACCCAAGGACACATATTTGATTTTCAAGCAATTTATATGCACTGGAGCATGTGCATGTATTTCCAATTTGAATTATACAAATAAAATGCCAAGAAAACCTAGTTAATGTATAAAAATGTCCAAAAAGCCCGAAAAATTTCAAAACTTAACACAACACTCCTGTTGTTCTATGTTGACACTAGAAATTTTTTGAAAGCAATTAGAGGCAATGGATATCGTTCCATCCGCAAAGGTGGAACGTTCGCTACCAAAACCACCAGGCTTGTTGTGAGAAGCTCTGGTTTGTGAGAAGCTTATACCCAAACCTGCCCCAAATGGACAAATTTTTTACCACGGCATGTTGATGCGCTCCATGATACCATGCCAAGTTTCATGAATTTCGGACGAGTTTTGGATTTACTTGAATTTAAAAACCAGGTATCTCAACGTTTTGCCGGCAATCAATAGTGTCCTGGTGTTTGAAATTCATTCCCATTTCTTGGATGGGACCTAAGCATGCAACCAAGGACACATATTTGATTTTTCAACCAATTTATATGCACTGGAGCATGTGCATGTATTTCATATTTGAATTATACACAAAAAATGCCTAGGAATCCCAGTTAATGTATAAAAATGTCCAAACAAGCCCCGAAAATGCCAACACTTAACACAACACTCCTGTTGTTCTTTGTTGACACTAGAATTTTTTTGAAAGCAATAAGAGGCAATAGATATCGTTCCGTCCCCAATGGTGGCACATTCCCTACCGAAACCACCAGGCTTGTTGTGATAAGCTCTCATTTGTGAGAAGCTTATACCCTAACCTGTCCCAAATGGGACAAAAATTTTACCACGGCATGTTGATGCCGCTCCATGATACCATGCCATGTTTCATTAATTTCAAACGAGTTTTGGATTTACTAGAATATAAAAACCAGGTATCTCAATGTTTTCCCGGCAATCAACAGTGCCCTGGTGTTTGAAATTCATTCCCATTTCTTGGATGGGACCTAAGCATGCACCCAAGGACACATATTTGATTTTCAAACAATTTATATGCACTGGAGCATGTGCTTGTATTTAAAATTTGAATTATGCACATAAAATGCCTAGAAAACCTATTAATGTATAAAAATGTCCAAATGAGCCCCGAAAAATTCCAAAACTTAACACAGCACTCCTGTTGTTCTATGTTCACACTAGAAATTTTTTGTCCCCAAAGGTGGCATGTTCCCTGCCGAAACCACCAGGCTTGTTACGAGAAGCTCTGGTTTGTGAGAAGCTTATACCCAAACTTGCCCCAAATGGGACAAAAATTTTACCACGACATGTTGATGCCGCTCCATGTTACCATACCATGTTTCATGAATTTCAGATGAGTTTTGGATTTACCAGTATATAAAAACCAGGTATCTCAATGTTTTGCCGGCAATCAACATTGCCCTGGTGTTTGAAATTCATTCCCATTTCTTGGATGGGACCTAAGCATGCACCCAAGGACACATATTTGATTTTTCAAAAAAAATATGCACTTGAGCATGTGCATGTATTTCAAATTTGAATTATGCACATAAAATGCCTAGAAAACCTAGTTAATGTATAAAAATGTCCAAACAAGCCCCGAAAAATTCCAAAATTTGACACAACACTACTGTTGTTCTATGTTCACACAAGAAATTCTTTTAAAGCAATAAGAGGCGACGGATATCGTTTCATCCCCAAAGGTGGCACGTCCCCAACCGAAACTACCAGACTTGTGAGAAGCTCTGGTTTGTGAGAAGCTTATACCCAAACCTGCCCGAAATGGAACAATTTTTTTACCACGGTTTGTTGATGCCGCTCCATGATACTATGCCAAGTTTCATGAATTTCAGCAGAGTTTTGGATTTAGTAGAATTTAAAAACCAGGTATCTCAATGTTTTACCCGCAATCAACAGTGCCCCGGTGTTTGAAATTCATTCCCATTTCTTGGATGCCACCAAAGCATCCACCCAAGTACACATATTTGATTTTTCAACCAATTTATATGCACTGGAGCATGTGCATGTATTTCAAATTTGCATTATGCACATAAAATGCCTAGAGAACACAGTTAATGTATAAAAATGTCCAAACGAGCCCCAAAAAATTCCAAAACTTAACACGGCACTCATGTTGTTCTATGTTGACACTAGAATTTTCTGAAAGCAATAAGAGGCAACGGATATCGTTTCTTCCCCAAAGGTGGGATGTTCCCTACCGAAACCATCAGGCTTGTTGTGAGAAGCTCTGGTTTGTGAGAAGCTTGTACCCAAACCTGCCCCAAATGGGACAAAAGTTTTACCACGGCACGTTGATGCCGATCCATGATACCATGCCAAGTTTCATGAATTTCAAACGAGTTTTGTATTTACTAGAATTTAAAACCCAGGTATCTCAATGTTTTCTGGCAATCAATAGTGCCCTAGTGTTAGTAATTCATTTCTATTTCTTGGATGGGACCTAAGCATGCACGCAAGGAAACATATATGATTTTTAAACCAATTTATATGCACTGGAGCATGTGCATGTATTTCAAATTTGAATTATGCACATAAAATGCCTAGAAAACCAAGTTAATGTATAAAAATGTCCGAACGAACCCCAAAAATTCCAAAACTTAACAGAACACTCCTGTTGTTCTATGTTGACACTAGAAAATTTTGGAAAGCAATAAGAGGCAACAGATATCGTTTCGTCCTCAAAGGTGGCACGTTCCTTGCCAAAACCCCCAGGCTTGTTATGAGAAGCTCTGCTTGTGAGAAGCTTATACCCAAACCTGCCCCAAATGGGACAAAACTTTTACCATGGCATGTTGATGTCGCTCCATGATATCATGCCAGGTTTCATGAATTTCAGATGAGTTTTGGATTTACTAGAATTTGAAAACTAGGTACCTCAACGTTTTACCGGTAATCAACAGTGCCCTGGTGTTTGAAATTCATTCACATTTGTTGGATGGGACCTAAGCATGCACCCAAGGACACACATTTGATTTTTTTTAACCAATTTATATGCACTGAAGCATGTGCATGTATTTCCAATTTGAATTATGCACATAAAATGCCTAGAAAACCCAGTTAATGTATAAAAATGTCCAAATGAGCCCCGAAAAATTTCAAAACTTAACACAGCGTGCATGTTGTTCTATGTTGACACCAGAAATTTTTTGAAAGCAATAAGATGCAAGGGATATCGTTTCGTCCCCAAAGGTGGCACGTTCCCTACCGAAACCACCAAACTTGTTGTGAGAAGCTTATACCAAAACCTGCCCCAAATAGGACAATTTTTTTACCACGACATATTGATGCCGCTCCATGATACCATGCCAGGTTTGATGAATTCAGACGAGTTTTGGATTTACTAGAATTTAAAAACCATGTATCTCAACGTTTTGCCAGCAATCAACAGTGCCCTGTTGTTTGAAGTTCATTCCCATTTTTTGGATGGGACCTAAGCATGCACCCATATTTGATTTTTCAACCAATTTATATGCACTGAAGCATGTGCATGTATTTTAAATTTGAATTATGCACATAAAATGCCTAGAAAACCTAGTTAATGTACAAAAATGTCCAAACGAACTCCGAAAAATTTCAAAACTTAACACAACACTCCTGTTGTTCTATGTTGACACTATTTAATTTTTGAAAGCAATAAGATGCAACAGATATCGTTTCGACCCCAAAGGTGGCACGTTCCTTACCGAAACCACCAGGCTTGTTGTCAAAATCTCTGGTTTGTGAGAAGCGTATAGCCAAACCTGCCCCAAATGGGACATAAGTTTTACCACGACATGTTGATGCCGCTCCATAATACCATGCCAGGTTTCATGAATTTCATATGAGTTTTGGATTTACTAGAATTTAAAAAGGAGGGATCTCAATGTTTTATGGCAATCAACAGTGCCCTGGTGTTTGAAATTCATGCCCATTTCTTGGATGGGACCTAAGCATGCACCCAAGGACACATATTTGATTTTTCAACCAGTTTATATGCACTGGAGCATGTGCATGTATTTCCAATTTGAATTATGCACATAAAATGCCTTGAAAACCCAGTTAATCTTTACCTAATATTAAAAGACGGAAGCTTTCATAGTTCTCCATACGTCACGCTATTATATCCATTGATTTTATGTTAATCATAGAGATTGATGGACGATATTTAAAAGTAGATCGACCCTAGCGATCGATTTGATCTAGCCTGTCTAGCGATCGCTCCGTTTTCCCGAATCCCTAGCGATGGATGTTTCCTTAGCCCAGGCTAACTCCATCCGATGGACCAGCCCAAGCCTAGCTAGCATTCTAACTAGAATAGATCAACCGACCCCCCACGTTACGCTAGATAGATTCCCCAAAAAAACACGTTCCACTCGATAGGATAAAAAGACAGAACCCGAACATGCAAATAAACTGCGATATAACTCAAAACTACTGAGACATACATTTGCAAAATAAGACAATTCAGGACATGGTTCTATACATTCCTAAAGATATCTACATCAGCATATAGATACAAGAAACCAACAAAACAAAAATAAGACGATTCTTGTAAATACATCGGTCAGGACATGGATTTTATATATTGCTAAACATATCTACATCAGCATATAAATACGGGAAAGCGAATAGTCGGTTTCACAGTATATAGATGATTCACAAGTGCTGATTGGATTTAGCATTTAAATGAGCTGCTATAGAGGACATCAAATAATTCTCAAATGCTCGCAGCATTATGTTGGAAACAACAAAATAATCGGGTCCAGACGACCATAAATCCCAATACCAACTTACTGTGTATTTATCAACTAAAAGTCTAAGACTGAGCTAACAGATCCCATGAAACACATTTTATTATGGATGGCCTTAAAGCACACAAAAGATAATAAACTAATACAATTTTCCCCATCCGGTGTGAACATTGGTGTGGTTCAGACAAGAAGAGGTGATAGTTTTACAGTTGAGACTACAGAGTATTGCATTAATTCAAAAATGTAGGGTTACCAAGAGTTCAAGAAAAAAATCATTCATAGCATAAAGCATGAAAGGATATGTAATAGTAGCGTATGTTACATGGGGTTTCAGACAAAAGAAGTCCATAATATGAATGAGTTTTGAGCCAAGACAATAAATTAGTAACAGAAGAGTGACTACATGCCCTACTCATTATTAGCTTACCAGAAGTACGACAAATGTGAGTTTCATATCTACGAAAAGATCATGGCTGCATTTTCAGATGAAGTAAAAATAGTCCATTTTTAATATTTGTAAGACATATATATCACCTTGATAAGTTCTTCTTGCATCTGAAGGAATTCCAATTTTTTCCTCCTCTTAGAAACTAAATCTTTAGATGGCAATACCGTACAAACTCTATCCACAACTTCATCTGGTAGAGAAGACAATATTGCTACAACAAACCTACCTCAAATGGGACAAAAAATTTACCACGACATGTTGATGCCCCTCCATGATACCATGCTAAGTTTCATGAATTTCGAACGAGTTTTTTATTTACTAGAATTTAAAAACTAGGTATCTCAACATTTTGCCGGCAATCAACACTGCCCTGGTGTTTGAAATTCATTCCCAATTCTCCGAAGGGACCTAAGCATGCACCCAAGGACACATATTTGATTTTTCAACCAATTTATATGCACTAGAGCATGTGCATGTATTTTAAATTTGAATTATGCACATAAAATGCCTAGAAACCCCAGTTATTTTACAAAAATGTCCAAACGAGCAACGAAAAATTACAAAACATAACACAGCACTCCTGTTGTTCTATGTTGACACGAGAAAATTTTGGAAAGCAATAAGAGGCAACGGATATCGTTTCGTCCCCAAAGGTGGCACGTTCCCTACCGAAACCACCAGGCTTGTTGTGAGAAACTCTGGTTTGTGAGAAGCTTATACCCAAACCTGCCCCAAAATGAGACACAAATTTTACCATGACATGTTGATGCCGCTCCATGATACCATGCCAGGTTTCATGAATTTCAGATGAGTTTTGGATTTACTAGAATTTAAAAACCAGGTATCTCAGAGTTTTGCCGGCAATCAACAGTGCCCTGGTGTTTGAAATTCATTCCCATTTCTTGGATGGGACCTAAGCATGCACCCAAGAACACACATTTGATTTTTCAACCAATTTATATGCACTAGAGCATGTGCATGTATTTCCAATTTAAATTATGCACATTAAATTCCTTGAAAACCCAGTTAATCTTTACCTAATATTAAAAGACGGAAGCTTTCATAGTTCTCCATATAATCATGCTATTATATCCATTGATTTTATGTTAATCATAGAGATTGATGGACGATATTTAAAAGTAGATCGACCCTAGCGATCGATCTGATCTAGCCGGACTAGCGATCGCTTCGTTTTTCTGAATCCCTAGCGATGGATGCTTCCTTAGCCCAGGCTAACTCCATCCGATGGACCGGCCCAAGCCTAGCTAGCATTCTAACTAGAATAGATCAACCGACCCCCCACGTTACGCTAGATGGATTCCCCAAAAAAAGCACATTCCACTCGATAGGATAAAAAGACAGAACCCAAATATGCAAATAAACTGGGCCCCCCAAAAAAAACTCCATCCAATGTCAAAAGTGCAAGTCCGACTAATACTGGCTACAGGACTCCAGATCCTATTTAGACATATAGAATTACTGCTATAAATATACATGTACAATCCCCTTAATTCAATATACACCAAGTCTTTGTCGATCCTTCTTAACAAGTCAGCTTTGCATGTCGCCTCGCCGGTATCGCCGCTGATAGCAAAAACAACGAGCCAAGTATGTACAAATCAAATTTATGATCAGCAATGACCTCCTCATGCTTCTAAGGGCAAACATAGGCGTATATGGCCATGTGCCCCTGTCCTACTATTATAATTTTATTAGAATAAAACAATTAATCGTACGGTCTTAAAGAGTGATTACATGTTGATCAGCAAAGTAGTACAAGCGATATAACTCAGAACTACTGAGACATACATTTGCAAAATAAGACAATTCAGGACATGGTTCTATATATTCCTAAAGATATCTACATGAGCATATAGATACAAGAAACCAACAAAAACAAAAATAAGACAATTCTTGTAAATACATCGGTCAGGACATGGATTTTATATATTGCTAAACATATCTACATCAGCATATAGATATGGGAAAGTGAATAGCCGGTTTCACAGTATATAGATTATTCACAAGTGCTGATAGGATTTAGCATTTAAAGGAGCTGCTATAGAGGACATCAAATAATTCTCAAATGCTCGCAGCATTATGTTGGAAACAACAAAATAATCGGGTCCAGACGACCATAAATCCCAATACCTACTTACCGGGTATTTATCAACTAAAAGTCTAAGACTGAGCTAACAGATCCCACGAAACACATTTTATTATGGATGGCCTTAAAGCACACAAAAGATAATAAACTAATACAATTTTCCCCATCCGGTGTGAACATTGGTGTGGTTCAGACAAGAAGAGGTGATAGTTTTACAGTTGAGACTACAGAGTATTGCAATAATTCAAAAATGCAGGGTTACCAAGAGTTCAAGAAAAAAATCATTCATAGCATAAAGCATGAAAGGATATGTAATAGTAGCGTATGTTACATGGGGTGTCAGACAAAAGAAGTCCATAATATGAATGACTTTTGAGCCAAGACAATAAATTAGTAACAGAAGAGTGACTACATGCCTTACTCATTATTAGCTTACCAGAAGTACGACAAATGTGAGTTTCATATCTACGACAAGATCATGGCTGCATTTGCAGATGAAGTAAACATAGTCCATTTTTAATATTTGTAAGACATATATATCACCTTGATAAGTTCTTCCTGCATCTGAAGGAATTCCAGTTTTTTCCTCCTCTTAGAAACTGAATCTTTAGATGGCAATACCGTACAAACTCATCTGGTAGAGAAGACAATATTGCTACAACAGCCTCCTCAGGTTTTATTCTCCCATATATGACAAAAGTCCAGATAACATTAGAAAGATGAGTAAGGGTGCAAGCCCAAACAATACTTTTGTAGCCACTGAGAAATATATCAAGAAATTTAGCTTGAAAGTATGAGAATGGACGATGGCATGGCATGATTGAGTGAGATGTCCAACCAGTCTCGTAGCTGGACATAAAATGAAGTTGTAATGAATTACATTAACACAAGAAGTTATGGTTGTTAAAAGCAATATAACCCAACTATAAATGTGCTTATCTCTAAGTGGAGACAGAATTATGGATGTAGCTCACAATAGCATCAGACTTCACATTACAGTTACTACAGAAGGAATATAGCTCTGGGAACAAGAATTATGAAATGAGATCATATAGAAGGGACAACTGATAAATAAACTATGATGGCCTAGGATAAGTAACCATGGTGCCGAATAGGGCATAGTGGTACTTACGGATAGCAAAAACAAAGAAACAAAAGTCATCTTTTGAAGACAAAAAAGGTTCCACGACAAGAAAAAGGTCCAAACAAGAACAGTATATCGTTTTCACAAGTGCTTATACAATTTAGCATTTAAAGGAGCTGCTACAGAAGACATCAAATAATTCTCTTTTGAAGAAAACAGTGGAAGTGATAAAAAGGTAAAAATTTCTGCAGAATTCACCAAAAACATATCACCAATAATTCTCGAATGGATAGATTGGGCCTTATAATTTCCGCAGAGATCACCAAAAAGATACCAGCAATATATAGATGATTGTTTGGCACATAGACAATGCATAGTTCTTCATCACCTTTGTCAGTCTGTGATGCAATGGTAGATGATCACTTGAGAACCCAAAAAAACATAGCGCACCATTAGCATGCTAACCATGTAGACTTGGGCAATTAGATATCACATGGTTCATCAATTCTGTCACTGTTCTTTATAGAATTTTCAAGAGCTCAAGACCTGTGCTAATGTGTGTATTGATTTTGATCAGTTTATACTTTTTTATTAAAATAACACACTAACCATTGTTGCTGATGCATTTATCAATCCTAATTGGTATCTCATTTTTGGTAAGTAACACATTCTTACACATTCCAAAACTCTCATGCAGGCAAACCATTTGAGTTGCACTCTCTGTTAATGGATGGCAACGAACGAAACAAACAGCAGCACCAACACCAACACAGCTGGATCAACTCCAATAGCAGCTGCTAGGGGTCTTGGTGCACAAGTTGAACGTGACAGCAAGGCCACCGGACGACGAAGGCATGTTATTTCTAGCCCTGGCAACAAGTAACCAGAATAAAAGCTACATCTACGACTATGAAGAAACAGGAGACACCCAGCTGGGAACAAGTAACAAGTTTTGAACTCTCTTATTTCAGATCATCTCTACACTCTGCATTTTATTCAGAAAAGCATACAAAATAATGCAATCATTACATTTACTTCTGTGCTGCTAGGGGCAGGTGCTCAAGTGTAGTTTAATCATGCAATAATTAACTGTACTTCCCAAAAGTTACATAACTAAACCTTCTAACCAGTTCCTTGCCCTCTGCTCTGCAAATCTATGGTTCAGTTAGTTCTATACTTTGCATCTAAAATGTTAATGAATGAGTGCATGTTATTACCCAGATTAACTTTAGTAACCTTTTGTGTAGATTAGTACTAAGTTCGCTGCTATAGTGCGGTACATGGAAAGAGAGGAAGAGAGGGCGAGAGTGGGGGTGGACCTCCATGGTGTCAGCATAAGTAGGTCAGAGGACCTCGGAGCAGTGGAGCCGTCTCCTCGCAGGGCCTCCTCATTGGAGAGTAGGACCACGCCAAGGAAGCCGCGGCCTCCCACACCTCCTCTACCGGCCAGGAGAGCCGCTGCAGCCGCGCGAGGAGGCGCTATAGGCATTGGAGAGGAGCCACGATGCTGACGGTGGCGCGGGTGGAGCTGAGATAAGAGGGAGTCGTGCAAGGTCCCGTTGATACGGCGGCCCGGGTGGAGGGCATGATGGTGCAGCCACCGGAAGAGATATTATTCCTGCCCTCTCTCACACCTGATGCTGCCACATCGGTGGACTAGATAGGAGAGATGACCAGGCATGTGTGGGCTGAGCCCATCAGTGTAACAGGCCGTTTGTGGCCAGAGGTTGTGTAACTGAATGTACTTAACCCAGCGAGACAGACTGAACAGGCATGAATGAAAAAGAAGTATCTGAACTACTCATCCCCTTCATCTCTCCTCACCTACTCCTCCTGCTACCTCTCATCCCCGATCCCCTCCCTGTAGTGATCGATCCCCCCTCCTTCGGGCGCCGGTCATTACAATTTGGTGTCTCAGAGCCAACGAATTTACCCAGAAAATTTTTCCGCCGCGGTTTTCCTCACTCCCTTGGTCAGATCGGTAACATCCACCGCCGTAGGTGCGATTTCACTCCGGTGAGGTCGCCCGAAATCCTTGGCGGGGTTCGATCTACTCAGGGCGGGAACCACGGCGCCCTCCAAGCCCTCTGCGCAGGCACGACAAGTTATTGCCGCCATGGAAGGACAGACAGCCAACCTCACTGTTCTCATGGAGAAGCTCCTATCCAGATTTGACGAGGAGAAGGGCCTGGCGGAGAAGAGAGCTGAGGCGCAGACGGCGTTCAACACTCAAGTCTCCCACGAGTTGCAGAGCTTGTCCAAACAGATCGGGCTTACACAAGCCGAGGTCGACGACGTGCGCAAGATGGCCTCCCCGGCTGATTCAGCCCCCTCCACGGTCTCGCAAGTGGACGATCCTTCCGCGGCGGGCCGGTGAGCACATGTGGCCAACAACGGGCTCCAACAACCAGAGGTTGTGCTCCAGACGCCTCCTCCTGAGCCGCGCGCCGCACCGCCCCCGAGCACACTGCCGATTCCGCAGGCTTTCACCAGTCAGATCCCCTTTGCCCGGCTCACCAATGAGGGCCCTCCCCTGCTCGCTCGTCCCGAGCACCAACCATCAGGGGAGCGCACCCAGCTACCAGCTCCACGGGACGAGTACACCACCAAGCCACCGAAGCATAATTTTCCATGATTCGATGGCGAACTGCCTCGGGTGTGGCTGGATCATTGCCTCGCATATTTCGAGCTCTACCGTGTGCCGCCGCTCAACTGGGTTGCGATGGTAGCACTGTACGTGGAAGGGCACGCGTCACTCTGGTTACGAGCGTTTCGTCAGCAACACCAGGTGATCTCCTGGGACATGTTTCGGCGAGCAATTGAGGAAGAATTCGGTCCTGAGGAGTTTGAATCACTGATGCACAATCTTCTGCAACTGCGACAGACGGGCACTGTGGTGGAGTACAGGCAGCAGTTTGAAGTATACATGTATAATCTGCTCGCTCTTGACGCCACCCTCAGTCCCAAGTTCTTTGTGACCCAGTTTCTGTTGGGTCTCAAAGACGAGCTCCGTGCCGCTGTGCGCTTACAAGCCCCGACCAGCATCACGCGGGCTACAGTGTTCGCCCGTATCCAAGAAGAGGAGCTCGACTTGCAACGCCCGCGATTCAGACCAACAATCACCAGTCGACCTTCACCTCTGCCCCCGGCGTTGCCAGCGACGGGCCGCCCACCACCACCACCACCTGTGCCACCAGCGGCTGTGGCACCTCACGCGGCACCGGCCCCGCGCCTAGCAACCGATGATTTCGGTCGAGAGCGCCAGTTACGAGACTACAGAAGACAACACGGACTATGTTTTCGCTGTGGCGATAAGTACTTGCGGGAGCACCAGTGTCAGCGTACAGCACAACTCCTCACCATTGAAGTGGGGGAGCACGGCGAAGTTCTCTCGGACGATGTTGTGCGCGCACTGGAGTTGCTTGATGAACCAGATGCTCAAGAACC
Source organism: Triticum dicoccoides (assembly GCF_002162155.2). NCBI lineage: Eukaryota > Viridiplantae > Streptophyta > Magnoliopsida > Poales > Poaceae > Triticum > Triticum dicoccoides. Next base: position 341,487,446 of record NC_041382.1, read on the forward strand.
GGCCTGCTGCCTTTTGTCAGCACATGCCGTTGATGGAACTGAAATGGCAGAAACGATCAGGTTGCGAGCAACAGTGGGAAACCAAACAATGTTGCTCTTGGTGGATTCAGGCAGTACTAACAGTTTTGTCAGCACCACATTTGCCACACGTATTGGAGCAAAGACCACGCGTATTTCCGCGATCACCGTGCGCGTCGCCAACGGCCAGCGTCTGACCTGCACCGAGCTGGTACCTCGACTGCAGTGGCAGTGCCAAGGCCACGAGTTCCTCACCGACATGCGCATGCTCGAATTGGGAGCCTACGATGCAGTATTGGGAATGGATTGGCTCGCACAGCACAGCCCGATGCAATGCGACTGGCAACTGAAGACCATGCAATTCACTAGGCAAGATATCGCAGTCCTATTAACAGGTGTACGCACGGACGAGCAGCCGACGATTACAACCCTGGACGCCGCAACGCTCTGGCAGATGCATGAGGAGAATGACATTTGGGGGGCTGCTCTGCTCGAAATTCACATCACCCCTACAGCAGAAGGCAAAGAACCAATTCCTCCAGTCATACAACAAGTACTGACAGAATTCAGCGATGTCTTCGCCGAGCCAACAAAGCTTCCCCCACACAGGCAGTACGATCATGCCATCTCACTGGAACCAGGGGCAGCCCCGGTCAATTGCAGACCCTACCGCTACTCGCCACTCCAAAAAGACGAGATTGAGAGACAAGTCAGTGAGATGCTTCGCACTGGTCTGATTACTCACAGCATGAGCCCCTTCGCGGCACCTGTTCTCTTAGTCAAGAAAAAGGACGGGACATGGAGGTTCTGTGTTGACTATCGGCGCTTGAATCTAGTAACAATCAAGAACAAGTTTCCTCTTCCCGTGATCGATGAGCTGCTGGATGAGTTAGCAAGAGCGACATATTTCTCCAAGATTGATTTACGAGCGAGCTACCATCAAATCCGGATGCGTGAAGGTGATGAGGAAAAGACGGCGTTTAAAACACATCACGGTCATTTCCAATTCCGGGTGATGCCCTTCGGCGTCACCAATGGGCCGCCAACTTTTCAGTGCCTTATGAACTCGTCTTCGAAGGACCAAACCGTAAGTTTGTGATCTCATTTCTGGATGACATATTGGTTTTCAGCAGAACCTTGCAGGCACATGTGGAGCACTTGCGCACCGTCTTCACCATCTTGCGTCAACATCAACTTTACGCCAAAGAGTCCAAGTGTTCCTTTGCCCAGCCGCAAATTGAGTACCTCGGCCATGTGATCTCTCGAGACGGCGTGGCCGCCGACGCCAGCAAGACGAGTGCTATGCAAGCGTGGCCTACCCCAACCAATGCCATAGAATTATGGGGCTTCCTCGACCTCACCGGCTACTACCGCAAGTTTGTTCCGTGCTATGGAATCCTCGCCAAGCCTCTCACTCAATTGCTCACCAAAAAGGGCTTTGTGTGGACCGAGCAAGCACAGGCGGCGTTCGAGCTTCTCAAGAAAGCCATGGTGAATACGCCGGTGCTGGCCCTGCCGGATTTCTCCCGGCCCTTCTCCATCGAAACCGACGCTTGTGACACCGGGGTGGGCGCGGTCCTCGTCCAAGATGGGCATCCGATTGCCTACCTCAGCAAGGCTCTTGGAGTGCGCAATCAACGCCTCTCCATTTACGAGAAGGAGTTCCTCGCCGTGATCATGGCGATCGACAAGTGGCGCGCCTATCTTCAACGAGCTCCTTTCGTCATCGTCACGGACCACAAGAGCCTATGCAGCTTGGGTGATCAGCACTTGGAGACGGAGCTGCAGCGCAAGGCCATGTCCAAGATGGTGGGGCTTCAATTCTCCTTCAAGTACCGGCGCGGCCCCGACAACGATGCAGCGGACGCCCTCTCCCGCGTGGGTCACCTTCTCTCCATCGACGCTCTCTCCATCTGTCAGCCGCAATGGCTCCAGGAGGTCGCCAACTCCTATGAGACAGACAAGGACGCGCAAGACATGCTCCAACGGCTGGCCATCTCCAGTCCAGATGAGCACGGCTACGAGCTGCGACAAGGTGTCATCCGCCTCCATGACAAGCTCTGGATCGGTGCGAACACAGCCCTCCAGACCAAGTTGATTAGCGCCTTCCATGCCAGCGCGGTGGGTGGGCACTCTGGCGTGGCAGCCACCTACCAACGAGTCAAGAAGCAGTTCACCTGGCGAGGTTTGAAGCAAGCAGTCGAGGACTTTGTTCGCCAATGCTCTATCTGCCAACATGCCAAGCACGAGCACACAAAACCTCCAGGTCTGCTCCAGCCTCTACCAATCCCTACCGAGCCATGGCAAGACCTCACTATGGATTTCATCGAGGGGTTGCCCTGTTCAGAAGGCTACGAGGTGATCATGGTCGTCGTCGACCGCTTCACCAAGTACGCGCATTTCGTGCCACTCAGTCACCCTTTCACGGCAGCAACGGTGGCCCGAGCATTCTGGGACAATATCATCAAGCTCCACGGCGTGCCAATGTCAATTGTCTCGGACCGCGACAAGATATTCACCATCAACATGTGGCGGGCACTTCTCGATGCAGCCGGCACCAAGCTAAGCTTCTCCACGGCGTACCATCCTCAGACGGACGGACAAAGCGAACGCATCAATCAGTGCCTCGAGATGTACCTTCGTTGTGCCGTTCATGACAACCCCAAGCATTGGCGCAAGTGGCTGCCAACTGCGGAGTTCTGGTACAACACCTCGTACCATTCCTCGCTGAACACTTCTCCTTTTCAAGCTCTGTACGGCAAAGAAGCAAACCTTGGGGGACTGCCAGCGATTGCAACTCACTTGCCCGAGCACACAGGGGATGAACTGGACTGGGTCACTCACAACGACAAGCTACGCGCGCAACTGGCCCATGCACAGAACTGATGCAAGCAACAGGCAGACAGACACAGGATTGAGCGCTCGTTTAATGTGGGTGATCAAGTGCTGCTCAAACTCCAGCCATATGTCCAATCCACAGTGGCCAACCGCCCCTGTCCCAAGCTGGCATATAAATTCTTTGGCCCCTTCACGGTCGAGCAGCGCGTGGGCGCCATGGCGTACAAGCTGGAGCTACCACAGAACAGTCGCATTCACCCCGTCTTTCATGTTTCGCAGCTCAAGCCGTTCACACAAGACTACTCGCCGGTCTTCTCCGAGCTTCCGCGCACACCTGACCTGTCCGCTGCACCTCTGCAGCCGGTGGCCATCCTCGAGCGCCGCATGGTCAAGAAGGGGAGCAGTGCAATCGTCCAGGTACGTGTCCAGTGGTCATCATTGTCACCTGATTCGGCTACATGGGAGGACTACACCGTGCTGCGTCACCGCTACCCACAGGCTCCTTGCTGGGATAATGTCGCTTCCGCTCAAGGAGGAGAGCATGTCACACCTGATGCTCCCACATCGGTGGACTAGATAGGAGAGATGACCAGGCATGTGTGGGCTGAGCCCATCAGTGTAACAGGCCGTCTGTGGCCAGAGGCTGTGTAACTGAATGTACTTAACCCAGCGAGACAGACTGAACAGGCATGAATGAAAAAGAAGTATCTGAACTACTCATCCCCTTCATCTCTCCTCACCTACTCCTCCTGCTACCTCTCATCCCCGATCCCCTCCCTGTAGTGATCGATCCCCCCTCCTTCGGGCGCCGGTCATTACACCCTCATCCTCCGCGAACGATGAGTAGATGGGAGTCGGCGTCGGTGCTGTCCACTAGGGAGAAGTGAGTGAGAATGGGGAACAGGAAGGGAGAAGCTGTTCATGCGTCTTTTTTAGTAACAGAGAGAGTACTTTTTTTGAGAAATAGAGAGAGTACGCGTTGTATGGGTGTGTCAGTCAAGTCCTTCTGCTTGGGCCAAGCCCAAAAACTGTGCAAAAAAACAAATACAAATGAAATATAATTTTCCAACAAAAATGCAAAATGTTCATAAAAAGATACAATTTTTTAAATATGTTTAGGAAAAATATATAAAAATACAATAAAAAAACTTGTTTTTAACAACAAAAATATAATCGATTGAAAGGTTATTCCATGCACAACTACTCTTTCATCAGATGAAAGTACAGAGCAGAATTAGGTCGAGACAAATGCCGTTTGGGTGGCTTCTTCACGTCCAAATTTTATGGTCCAAACTGTAATGCTCATTATAACTTTATTTCTAAAGTTAGCGAAAATTGGATATAAGAAGTTTTGCATAACACCACATAGAGTATGTTCAAATTTTTCGCTCGTTGCAACACACGGGCATTTGAACTAGTGTATAAAAATGTCCAAACGAGCCCCAAAAAATTCCAAAACTTAACACAACACTCATGTTGTTCTATGTTGACACTAGAAATTTTTTGAAAGAAATAAGATGCAACGGATATTGTTTCGTCCCCAAAGGTGGCACGTTCACTACCGAAACCACCAGATTTGTTCTGAGAAGCTCTGGTTTGTGAGAAGCTAATACCCAAACTTGCCCTAAATGGAAAAAAATTACCACGGCATGTTGATGCCGCTCCATGATACCATGCAGGTTTCATGAATTTCAGACGAGTTTTGGATTTTACTAGAATTTAAAAACCAGGTATCTCAATGTTTTGCCGGCAATCAACAGTACCCTGGTGTTTGAAATTCATTCCCATTTCTAGGATGGGACCTAAGCATGCACCTAAGGACACATATTTGTTTTTTCAACCAATTTATATGCACTGGAGCATGTGCATGTATTTCCAATTTGAATTATGCACATAATTTGCCTAGAAAACCCAGTTGATTTATAAAAATGTCCATACAAGCGCCGAAAAATTCCTAAACTTAACATGGCACTCCTGTTGTTCTACGTTGACACTAAATTTTTGTTGAAAGCAATAAGATGCAACACATATCATTTCTCCCCAAAGGTGGCACGCTCCCTACCGAAACCACCGGGCTTTTTGTGAGAAGCTCTGGTTTGTGAGAAGCTTATACCCAAACCTACCCCAAATGGTATAAAAAAATTACCACAACATGTTGACGCCACTCCATGATACCATGCATGGTTTCATGAATTTCAGACAAGTTTTGTATTTACTAGAATTTAAGAAACAGGTATCTCAACATTTTGTCGGCAATCAACAGTGGCCTGTTGTTTGAAATTCATTCCCGTTTCTTGAAAGGGACCTAAGCATGCACCCAAGGACACATATTTGATTTTTCAACCAATTTATATGCACCTGAGCATGTGCATGTATTTCAAATTTTAATTATGCACATAAAATGCCTAGAATACCTAATTAATGTATGAAAATATCCAAACGAGCCCCGAAAATTTCCAAAACTTAACACAACACTCCTGTTGTTCTATATTGACACTAGAATTTTTTTGAAAGAAATAAGAGGCAATGGATATCGTTTCGTCCCCAAAGGTGGCACGTTCCCTACAGAAACCACCAAGCTTGTTATGAGAAGCTTTGGTTTGTGAGAAGCTTATACCCAAACCTGCCCCAAATGGGACAAATTTTTTACCACGACATGTTGATGCCGCTCCATGATACCTTGCCAAGTTTCATGAATTTCAGACGAGTTTTGGATTTACTAGAATTTAAAAAACCGGGTATCTCAATGTTTTGCCAGCAATCAAAAGTGTCTTAGTGTTTGAAATTCATTCCATTTCTTGTGTGGCACCTAACTAAGCATGCACCCAAGGACACATATTTAATTTTCAACCAATTTATATGCATTGGAGCATGTCCATGTATTTCAAGTTTGAATTATGCACATAAAATGCCTAGAAAATCCAATTAATGTATAAAAATGTCCAAATGAGCCCCGAAAAATTATGCACTTGTTGTTCTATGTTGACACTAATAATTTGTTTTAAAGCAATAAGACACAATTGATATCGTTTCGTCCCCAAAGGTGGCACGCTCCCTACCGAAACAACCAGACTTGTTGTGAGAAGCTCTGGTTTGTGAGAACCTTATACCCAAACCTGCCCCAAATGGGACAAATTCCACGGCATGTTGATGCCACTCCATGATACCCTGCCAGGTTTCATGAATTTCAGACGAGTTTTGGATTTTACTAGAAACCATGTATCTCAACGTTTTGCTGGTAATCAAAAGTTCCCTGGTGTTTGAAATTCATTCCCATTTCTTGGATGGGACCTAAGCATGCACCCGAGGACACATATTTGATTTTGGGCCATTTGCATTTCTGTCCCTAACTCTAACCACCTAATCAAATATACCCCTAATTCAAAAGCCTGCTCAAATTTGGCCCTCCGCCGTTAGGTGCCCTTATAGAAATGCCCTTCTGCATCGTTACCGTCCGGTCAAACAGCTTTGACCGTCCTGAAAAAAATAGCAAAAAAATCTAAAAAATCTAAAATTTTGTGAGATCGAAGATACTCATGTGCCCAAGGTGTGTGCAAATTTTCGTGCTATTTGGACATTCCAGGAGCTCGTGGCGAGGAAAAACAGTTAATCTGCACACTTGTGAACAGTAAATTTGAAATAAAATAGCAAGAAAAATTAAAAAATATATATGAAATTTTTTGGCATCAAAGTGGCTTGGGTGCACAAGGTGCTTGCAAGTTTTTGTGATCAAATGACATGCGAGGAGCTCTAGCAAGAAAAAACAAAATAGCCATTTTTTCCCAAGTTTTTTCTCGAGCCAAATTTTGTTTTTTTCTCCGCAAGCCCCTCCAATGTCCAAACACAACAAAATTTTGCACGCGCTTGCAGACTCGCGCCTCTTTGATGCCAAAAAATTTCATTTTTTTAATTTTCTTGCTATTTTTGAATTTACTATTCACAGGCTTACATATTTATTGTTTTTCCTCTAACATGAGCTCCTGGAATGTACAAACAACATGAAACTTTTCACGCACCTTGCAAACCTGAGTATCTTTGATCCCACAAATTTTTTTAGAATTTACTATTCACAGATTTTTTAGAATTTTTTTGCTATTTTTTTCAGGAAGGTCAAAGCCCTTTGATCGGCTTTGACCTGCTTTACCGGACGGTAACGGCATAGAAGGGTATTTCTATAAGTGCACCTAATGGCGGAGGGGCAAATTTGAGCAGGCTTTGAAATTAGGGGTAAATCTGAGAGTGGGCGCAAATTAGGGGCATATATTTAAATGTCCCTTTGACTTTTCAACCAATTTATATGCACTGGAGCATGTGCATGTATTTCCAATTTGAATTATGCACATAAAATGCCTAGAAAACCCAGTTGATGTATAAAAATGTCCATACGAGCCCCAAAAAATTCCAAAACTTGATACAACACTCCAGTTGTTCTATGTTGACACTAAAAGAATTTGAAAGCAATAACACGCAACGGATATCATTTCGTCCCCAAAGGTGGCAAATTCCCTACCGAAACCACCAGGCTTGTGGTGAGAAGCTCTGGTTTGTGAGAAGCTTATACCCAAACCTGCGCGAAATGGGACAAAAAATTTACCACAACATGTTGATCCCACTCCATGATACCATGCCAAGTTTCATGAATTTCAGACGATTTTTGGATTTACTAGAATTTAAAAACTAGGAATCTCAATGTTTTGGCGGCAATCGACAATGCCCTTGTGTTTGAAATTCTTTCCCATTTCTTGGATGGGACCTAAGCATGCACCCAAGGACACATATTTGATTTTTCAACCAACTTATATGCACTGGAGCATGTGCATATATTTCAAATTTGAATTATGCACATAAAATGCCCAGAAAATCCATTTAATGTATAAAAATGTCCAAATGACCCCCGAAAAATTCCAAAAGTTAACACTGCACTCATGTTGTTCTATGTTGACACTAGAAATTTTTCTAAACCAATAAGAGGCAACGGGTGTCGTTTCGTCTCCAAAGGTGGCACGTTCCATACCGAAACCACCAAACTTGTTGTGAGATGCTATGTTTGTGAGAAGCTTATACCCAAACCTACCCCAAATGGGACAAAAAATTTACCACGACATGTTGATGCCGCTCCATGATACCATGCCAAGTTTCATGAATTTCAGACGAGTTTTGGATTTACTAGAATTTAAAAACCAGGTATCTCATTGTTTTGCCGGCAATCAACAGTGCCCTGGTGTTTGAAATTCATTCCCATTTCTTAGATGGGACCTAAGCATGCAACCAAGGACAAATACTTGTTTTCTCAACCAATTTCTATGCACTGGAGCATGTGCTTGTATTTCCAATTTGAATTATGCACATAAAATGCCTAGAAAACCTAGTTAATGTATAAAAATGTCCAAACGAGCCCCAAAAAATCCAAAACTTAATAAAGCACTCTTGTTGTTCTATGTTGACACTAATAAATTTTTTAAAGCAATAAGACGCAACGGATATCGTTTCGTCCCCAAAGGTGGCATGCTCCCTACCGAAACCACCAGACTTGTTGTGAGAAGCTCTGGTTTGTGAGAAGCTTATACCCAAACCTGCCCCAAATGGGACAAAATTTTTACCACGGCATGTTGATGCCACTCCATGATACCATGTCAGGTTTCATGAATTTCAGACGACTTTTGGATTTACTAGAATTTAAAAACTAGGTATCTCAATGTTTTGCCGACAATCAACAGTGCCCTGGTGTTTGAAATTCATTCCCATTTCTTAGATGGGACCTAAACATGCAACCAAGGACACATATTTGATTTTTAAACCAATTTATATGCACTTGAGCATGTGCATGTATTTCCAATTTGAATTATGCACATAAAATGCCTAGAAAACCCAGTTAATGTATAAAAATGTCCAAACGAGCCCCGAAAAATTCCAAAACTGAACAAAGCACTCCTGTTGTTCTATGTTGACACTAATAATTTTTTATAGCAATAAGACGCAACAGATATCGTTTCGTCCCCAAAGGTGGCACCCTCCCTACCGAAACCACCAGACTTGTTGTGAGAAGCTTTGGTTTGTGAGAAGCTTATACCCAAACCTGCCCCAAATGGGAGAAAATTTTTACCACGGCATGTTGATGCCGCTCCATGATACCTTGCCAAGTTTCATGAATTTCAGACGAGTTTTGGATTTACTAGAATTTAAAAAATCGGGTATCTCAATGTTTTGCTAGCAATCAAAAGTGTCCTAGTGTTTGAAATCCATTCCATTTCTTGCGTGGCACCTAACTAAGCATGCACCCAAGGACACATATTTGATTCTTCAACCAATTTATATGCACTGGAGCATGTGCATGTATTTCAAGTTTGAATTGTGCATATAAAATGCCTAGGAAATCCAATTAATGTATAAAAATGTCGAAATGAGCCACGAAAAATTCAAAAAGTGAACACAACACTCATGTTGTTCTATGTTGACACTAGAAATTTTTTGAAACCAATAAGAGGCAACGGATATCGTTTCGTCTCCAAAGGTGGCACGTTCCCTACCAAAACCACCAAACTTGTTGTGAGAAGCTCTGTTTGTGACAAGCTTATACCCAAACCTGCCCCAAATGGGACAAAACTTTTACCACGACATGTTGATGCCGCTCATTGACACCATGCCAGGTTTCATGAATTTCAGACGAGTTTTGGATTTACTAGAATTTAAAAACCAGGTATCTCAACATTTTGCCGGCAATCAACAGTGCCCTGGTGTTTGAAATTCATTCCCGTTTCTTAGATGGGACCTAAGCATGCAACCAAGGACACATATTTGATTTTTAAACCAATTTATATGCACTTGAGCATGTGCATGTATTTCAAATTTGAATTATGCACATAAAATGCCCAGAAAATCCATTTAATGTATAAAAATGTCCAAATGACCCCCGAAAAATTCCAAAAGTTAACACTGCACTCATGTTGTTCTATGTTGACACTAGAAATTTTTCTAAACCAATAAGAGGCAACGGATGTCGTTTCGTCTCCAAAGGTGGCACGTTCCATACCGAAACCACCAAACTTGTTGTGAGATGCTATGTTTGTGAGAAGCTTATACCCAAACCTACCCCAAATGGGACAAAAAATTTACCACGACATGTTGATGCCGCTCCATGATACCATGCCAAGTTTCATGATTTCAGACGAGTTTTGGATTTACTAGAATTTAAAAACCAGGTATCTCATTGTTTTGCCGGCAATCAACAGTGCCCTGTTGTTTGAAATTCATTCCCATTTCTTAGATGGGACCTAAGCATGCAACCAAGGACACATACTTGTTTTCTCAACCAATTTCTATGCACTGGAGCATGTGCTTGTATTTCCAATTTGAATTATGCACATAAAATGCCTAGAAAACCTAGTTAATGTATAAAAATGTCCAAACGAGCCCCAAAAAATCCAAAACTTAATAAAGCACTCTTGTTGTTCTATGTTGACACTAATAAATTTTTTAAAGCAATAAGACGCAACGGATATCGTTTCGTCCCCAAAGGTGGCATGCTCCCTACCGAAACCACCAGACTTGTTGTGAGAAGCTCTGGTTTGTGAGAAGCTTATACCCAAACCTGCCCTAAATGGGACAAAATTTTTACCACGGCATGTTGATGCCAGTCCATGATACCATGTCAGGTTTCAGGAATTTCAGACGACTTTTGGATTTACTAGAATTTAAAAACTAGGTATCTCAATGTTTTGCCGGCAATCAACAGTGCCCTGGTGTTTGAAATTCATTCCCATTTCTTAGATGGGACCTAAACATGCAACCAAGGACACATATTTGATTTTTAAACCAATTTATATGCACTTGAGCATGTGCATGTATTTCCAATTTGAATTATGCACATAAAATGCCTAGAAAACCCAGTTAATGTATAAAAATGTCCAAACGAGCCCCGAAAAATTCCAAAACTGAACAAAGCACTCCTGTTGTTCTATGTTGACACTAATATTTTTTTATAGCAATAAGACGCAACAGATATCGTTTCGTCCCCAAAGGTGGCACCCTCCCAACCGAAACCACCAGACTTGTTGTGAGAAGCTCTGGTTTGTGAGAAGCTTATACCCAAACCTGCCCCAAATGGGAGAAAATTTTTACCACGGCATGTTGATGCCGCTCCATGATACCTTGCCAAGTTTCATGAATTCAGACGAGTTTTGGATTTACTAGAATTTAAAAAATCGGGTATCTCAATGTTTTGCTAGCAATCAAAAGTGTCCTAGTGTTTGAAATCCATTCCATTTCTTGCGTGGCACCTAACTAAGCATGCACCCAAGGACACATATTTGATTCTTCAACCAATTTATATGCACTGGAGCATGTGCATGTATTTCAAGTTTGAATTGTGCATATAAAATTCCTAGAAAATCCAATTAATGTATAAAAATGTCGAAATGAGCCACGAAAAATTCAAAAAGTGAACACATCACTCATGTTGTTCTATGTTGACACAAGAAATTTTTTGAAACCAATAAGAGGCAACGGATATCATTTCGTCTCCAAAGGTGGCACGTTCCCTACCAAAACCACCAAACTTGTTGTGAGAAGCTCTGTTTGTGACAAGCTTATACCCAAACCTGCCCCAAATGGGACAAAACTTTTACCACGACATGTTGATGCCGCTCATTGACACCATGCCAGGTTTCATGAATTTCAGACGAGTTTTGGATTTACTAGAATTTAAAAACCAGGTATCTCAACGTTTTGCCGGCAATCAACAGTGCCCTGGTGTTTGAAATTCATTCCCATTTCTTAGATGGGACCTAAGCATGCAACCAAGGACACATATTTGATTTTTAAACCAATTTATATGCACTTGAGCAAGTGCATGTATTTCCAATTTGAATTATGCACATAAAATGCCCAGAAAATCCATTTAATGTATAAAAATGTCCAAATGACCCCCGAAAAATTCCAAAAGTTAACACTGCACTGATGTTGTTCTATGTTGACACTAGAAATTTTTCTAAACCAATAAGAGGCAACGGATGTCGTTTCGTCTCCAAAGGTGGCACGTTCCATACCGAAACCACCAAACTTGTTGTGAGATGCTATGTTTGTGAGAAGCTTATACCCAAACCTACCCCAAATGGGACAAAAAATTTACCACGACATGTTGATGCCGCTCCATGATACCATGCCAAGTTTCATGATTTCAGACGAGTTTTGGATTTACTAGAATTTAAAAACCAGGTATCTCATTGTTTTGCCGGCAATCAACAGTGCCCTGTTGTTTGAAATTCATTCCCATTTCTTAGATGGGACCTAAGCATGCAACCAAGGACACATACTTGTTTTCTCAACCAATTTCTATGCACTGGAGCATGTGCTTGTATTTCCAATTTGAATTATGCACATAAAATGCCTAGAAAACCTAGTTAATGTATAAAAATGTCCAAACGAGCCCCAAAAAATCCAAAACTTAATAAAGCACTCTTGTTGTTCTATGTTGACACTAATAAATTTTTTAAAGCAATAAGACGCAACGGATATCGTTTCGTCCCCAAAGGTGGCATGCTCCCTACCGAAACCACCAGACTTGTTGTGAGAAGCTCTGGTTTGTGAGAAGCTTATACCCAAACCTGCCCTAAATGGGACAAAATTTTTACCACGGCATGTTGATGCCAGTCCATGATACCATGTCAGGTTTCAGGAATTTCAGACGACTTTTGGATTTACTAGAATTTAAAAACTAGGTATCTCAATGTTTTGCCGGCAATCAACAGTGCCCTGGTGTTTGAAATTCATTCCCATTTCTTAGATGGGACCTAAACATGCAACCAAGGACACATATTTGATTTTTAAACCAATTTATATGCACTTGAGCATGTGCATGTATTTCCAATTTGAATTATGCACATAAAATGCCTAGAAAACCCAGTTAATGTATAAAAATGTCCAAACGAGCCCCGAAAAATTCCAAAACTGAACAAAGCACTCCTGTTGTTCTATGTTGACACTAATAATTTTTTATAGCAATAAGACGCAACAGATATCGTTTCGTCCCCAAAGGTGGCACCCTCCCTACCGAAACCACCAGACTTGTTGTGAGAAGCTCTGGTTTGTGAGAAGCTTATACCCAAACCTGCCCCAAATGGGAGAAAATTTTTACCACGGCATGTTGATGCCGCTCCATGATACCTTGCCAAGTTTCATGAATTCAGACGAGTTTTGGATTTACTAGAATTTAAAAAATCGGGTATCTCAATGTTTTGCTAGCAATCAAAAGTGTCCTAGTGTTTGAAATCCATTCCATTTCTTGCGTGGCACCTAACTAAGCATGCACCCAAGGACACATATTTGATTCTTCAACCAATTTATATGCACTGGAGCATGTGCATGTATTTCAAGTTTGAATTGTGCATATAAAATGCCTAGAAAATCCAATTAATGTATAAAAATGTCGAAATGAGCCACGAAAAATTCAAAAAGTGAACACATCACTCATGTTGTTCTATGTTGACACAAGAAATTTTTTGAAACCAATAAGAGGCAACGGATATCATTTCGTCTCCAAAGGTGGCACGTTCCCTACCAAAACCACCAAACTTGTTGTGAGAAGCTCTGTTTGTGACAAGCTTATACCCAAACCTGCCCCAAATGGGACAAAACTTTTACCACGACATGTTGATGCCGCTCATTGACACCATGCCAGGTTTCATGAATTTCAGACGAGTTTTGGATTTACTAGAATTTAAAAACCAGGTATCTCAACGTTTTGCCGGCAATCAACAGTGCCCTGGTGTTTGAAATTCATTCCCATTTCTTAGATGGGACCTAAGCATGCAACCAAGGACACATATTTGATTTTTAAACCAATTTATATGCACTTGAGCAAGTGCATGTATTTCCAATTTGAATTATGCACATAAAATGCCCAGAAAATCCATTTAATGTATAAAAATGTCCAAATGACCCCCGAAAAATTCCAAAAGTTAACACTGCACTGATGTTGTTCTATGTTGACACTAGAAATTTTTCTAAACCAATAAGAGGCAACGGATATCGTTTCGTCTCCAAAGGTGGCACGTTCCATACCGAAACCACCAAACTTGTTGTGAGATGCTATGTTTGTGAGAAGCTTATACCCAAACCTACCCCAAATGGGACAAAAAATTTACCATGACATGTTGATGCCGCTCCATGATACCATGCCAAGTTTCATGAATTTCAGATGAGTTTTGGATTTACTAGAATTTAAAAACCAGGTATCTCATTGTTTTGCCGGCAATCAACAGTGCCCTGTTGTTTGAAATTCATTCCCATTTCTTAGATGGGACCTAAGCATGCAACCAAGGACACATACTTGTTTTCTCAACCAATTTCTATGCACTGGAGCATGTGCTTGTATTTCCAATTTGAATTATGCACATAAAATGCCTAGAAAACCTAGTTAATGTATAAAAATGTCCAAACGAGCCCCAAAAAATCCAAAACTTAATAAAGCACTTTTGTTGTTCTATGTTGACACTAATAAATTTTTTAAAGCAATAGGACGCAACGGATATCGTTTCGTCCCCAAAGGTGGCATGCTCCCTACCGAAACCACCAGACTTGTGAGAAGCTCTGGTTTGTGAGAAGCTTATACCCAAACCTGCCCCAAATGGGACAAAATTTTTACCACGGCATGTTGATGCCACTCCATGATACCATGTCAGGTTTCATGAATTTCAGACGACTTTTGGATTTACTAGAATTTAAAAACTAGGTATCTCAATGTTTTGCCGGCAATCAACAGTGCCCTGGTGTTTGAAATTCATTCCCATTTCTTAGATGGGACCTAAACATGCAACCAAGGACACATATTTGATTTTTAAACCAATTTATATGCACTTGAGCATGTGCATGTATTTCCAATTTGAATTATGCACATAAAATGCCTAGAAAACCCAGTTAATGTATAAAAAATGTCCAAACGAGCCCTGAAAAATTCCAAAACTGAACAAAGCACTCCTGTTGTTCTATGTTGACACTAATAAATTTTTTATAGCAATAAGACGCAACAGATATGTTTCGTCCCCAAAGGTGGCACCCTCCCTACCGAAACCACCAGACTTGTTGTGAGAAGCTCTGGTTTGTGAGAAGCTTATACCCAAACCTGCCCCAAATGGGATAAATTTTTTACCACGGCATGTTGATGCCGCTCCATGATACCTTGCCAAGTTTCATGAATTTCAGACGAGTTTTGGATTTACTAGAATTTAAAAAATCGGGTATCTCAATGTTTTGCTAGCAATCAAAAGTGTCCTAGTGTTTGAAATTCATTCCATTTCTTGCGTGGCACCTAACTAAGCATGCACCCAAGGACACATATTTGATTTTTCAACCAATTTATATGCACTGGAGCATGTGCATGTATTTCAAGTTTGAATTGTGCATATAAAATGCCTAGAAAATCCAATTAATGTATAAAAATGTCGAAATAAGCCCTGAAAAATTTAAAAAGTGAACACAGCACTCATGATTGTTCTATGTTGACACTAGAATTTTTTTTGAAACCAATAAGAGGCAACGGATATCGTTCGTCTCCAAAGGTGGTACGTTCCCTACCGAAACCACCAAACTTGTTGTGAGAAGCTCTATTTGTGAGAAGCTTATACCCAAACCTGCCCCAAATGGGACAAAACTTTTACCACGACATGCTGATGCCGCTCCATGATACCATGCCAGGTTTCATGAATTTCAGACGAGTTTTGGATTTACTAGAATTTAAAAACCAGGTATCTCAACGTTTTGCCGGCAATCAACAGTGCCCTGGTGTTTGAAATTCATTCCCATTTCTTAGATGGGACCTAAGCATGCAACCAAGGACATATATTTTATTTTTCAACCAATTTATATGCAGTGGAGCATGTGCATGTATTTCCAATTTAAATTATGCACATAAAATGCCTACAAAACCTAGTTAATGTATAAAAATGTCCAAACGAGCCCCGAAAAATTCCAAAACTTAACAAAGCACTCCTGTTGTTCTATGTTGACACTAATAATTTTTTTAAAGCAATAAGACACAACGGATATCGTTTCGTCCCCAAAGGTGGCATGCTCCCCATGGAAACAACAAGACTTGTTGTGAGAAGCTCTGATTTGTGAGAACCTTATACCCAAACCTGCCCCAAATGGGACAAATTTTTTACCACGGCATGTTGATGCCACTCCATGATACCATGCCAGGTTTCATGAATTTCAGACAAGTTTTGGATTTTACTAGAATTTAAAAACCAGGTATCTCAATGTTTTGTCGGCAATCAAAAGTGTCCTGGTGTTTGAAATTCATTCCCATTTCTTGGATGGGACCTAAGCATGCAACCAAGGACACATATTTGTTTTTTCAACCAATTTATATGCACTGGAGCATGTGCTTGTATTTCCAATTTGAATTATGCACATAAAATGCATAGAATACCCAGTTAATGTATAAAAATGCCCAAACGAGCCCCAAAAAAATCCAAAACTTAACAAAGCACTTTTGTTGTTCTATGTTGATACTAATAAATTTTTTAAAGTAGTAAGGCGCAACGGATATCGTTTCATCCCCAAAGGTGGCACGCTCCCTACCGAAACCACCAGACTTGTTGTGAGAAGCTCTGGTTTGTGAGAAGCTTATACCCAAACCTGCCCCAAATGGGACAAAAATTTTGCCACAGCTTGTTAATGCCACTCCATGATACCATGCCAGGTTTCATGAATTTCAGACGAGTTTTGGATTTACTAGAATTTAAAAACCAGATATCTCAACGTTTTGCCGGCAATGAACAGTGCCCTGGTGTTTGAAATTCATTCCCATTTCTTAGATGGGACCTAAGCATGCAACCAAGGACACATATTTGATTTTTAAACCAATTTATATGCACTTGAGCATGTGCATGTATTTCCAATTTGAATTATGCACATAAAATGCCTAGAAAACCCAGTTAATGTATAAAAATGTCCAAACGAGCCCCAAAAATTCCAAAACTTAACAATGCACTCCCATTGTTCTATGTTGATACTAATAAAAATTTTATAGCAATAAGACGCAATGGATATCGTTTCGTCCCCAAAGGTGGCACCCTCCCAACCGAAACCACCAGACTTGTTGTGAGAAGCTCTGGTTTGTGAGAAGCTTATACCCAAACCTGCCCCAAATGGGACAATTTTTTTACCACGACATGTTGATGCCACTCCATGATACCATGCCAGGTTTCATGAATTTTCAGACGAGTTTTGGATTTTACTAGAATTTAAGAACCAGGTATCTCAACGTTTTGCCGACAATCAAAAGTACCCTGGTGTTTGAAATTCATTCCCATTTCTTGGATGGGACCTAAGCATGCACCCAAGGACACATATTTGATTTTTCAACCAATTTATATGCACTGGAGCATGTGCATGTATTTACAATTTGAATTATGCACATAAAGTGCCTAGAAAACCCAGCTAATGTATAAAAATGTCCATATGAGCCCCGAAAAATTCCAAAACTTGACACAGCAGTCCAGTTGTTCTATGTTGACACTAAAAATTTTTGAAAGCAATGAGACGCAACGGAAATCGTTTCGTCCCCAAAGGTGGCATATTCCCTACCGAAACCACCAGGCTTTTTGTGAGAAGCTCTGGTTTGTGAGAAGCTTATACCCAAACCTACCCGAAATGGGACAAAAAAATTCACCACGACATGTTGATGCCACTCCATGATACCATGCCAAGTTTCATGAATTTCAGACGAGTTTTGTATTTACTAGAATTTAAAAACCAGGTATCTCAACATTTTGTCGGCAATCAACAGTGCCCTGGTGTTTGAAATTCGTTCCCATTTCTTCGAAGGGGCCTAAGTATGCACCCAAGGACACATATTTGATTTTTCAACCAATTTATATGCACTGGAGCATGTGCATGTATTTCAATTTTGAATTATGCACATAAAATGCCTAGAAAATCCAATTAATGTATAAAAATGTCCAAATGAGCCCCGAAAAATTCCAAAAGTTAACACATCACTCATGTTGTTCTATGTTGACACTAGAAATTTTTTGAAACCAATAAGAGGCAACGGATAACGTTTCGTCTCCAAAGGTGGCACGTTCCATACAGAAACCACCAAACTTGTTGTGAGATGCTCTGTTTGTGAGAAGCTTATACCCAAACCTACCCCAAATGGGACAAAATTTTTACCATGGCATGTTGATGCCGCTCCATGATACCATGCCAAGTTTCATGAATTTCAGGCGAGTTTTGGATTTACTAGAATTTAAAACCAGGTATCTCAACATTTTGCCGGCAATCAACAGTGCCCTGGTGTTTGAAATTCATTCCCATTTCTTAGATGGGACCTAAGCATGCAACCAAGGACACATATTTGATTTTTCAACCAATTTATATGCACTGGAGCACGTGCATGTATTTCCAATTTGAATTATGCACATAAAATGCCTAGAAAACCCAATTAATGTATAAAAATGTCCATACGAGCCCCAAAAAATTCCAAAACTTGACACAGCACTCCAGTTGTTCTATGTTGACACTAGAAGAATTTTAAAGCAATAACACGCAACAGATATCGTTTTGTCCCCAAAGGTGGCACATTCCCTACCGAAACCACCAGGCTTGTGGTGAGAAGCTTTGGTTTGTGAGAAGCTTATACCCAAACCTGCCCGAAATGGGACAAAATTCACCACGACATGTTGATGCCACTCCATGATACCATGCCAGGTTTCATGAATTTCAGACGAGTGTTGGATTTTTCTAGAAATTAAAGACCAGGTATCTCAACATTTTGCCGGCAATCAACAGTGCCCTGGTGTTTGAAATTCATTCCCATTTCTTGGATGGGACCTAAGCATGCACCCAAGGACGCATATTTGATTTTTCAACTAATTTATATGCACTGGAGCATGGGCATTATTTCAAATTCGAATTATGCACATAAAATGCCTAGAAAATCCAATTAATGTATAAAAATGTCCAAATGAGCCCCGAAAAATTCCAAAAGTTAACACATCACTCATGTTGTTCTATGTTGACACAAGAATTTTTTTGAAACCAATAAGAGGCAACGGATATCGTTTCGTCTCCAAAGGTGGCACGTTCCATACCGAAACCACCAAACTTGTTGTGAGATGCTCTGTTTGTGAGAAGCTTATACCCAAACCTACCCCAAATGGTACAAAAACTTTACCACGGCATGTTGATGCCGCTCCATTTTACCATGCCAAGTTTCATGAATTTCAGACGAGTTTTGGATTTACTAGAATTTAAAACCAGGTATCTCAACATTTTGCCGGCAATCAACAGTGCCCTGGTGTTTGAAATTCATTCCCATTTCTTAGATGGGACCTAAGCATGCAACCAAGGACGCATATTTGATTTTTCAACCAATTTATATGCACTGGAGCATGTGCATGTATTTTCAATTTGAATTATGCATATAAAATGCATAGAAAACCTAGTCAATGTATAAAAATATCGAAACGAGCCCAAAAAATCCAAAACTTAACAAAGCACTCCTGTTGTTCTATGTTGACACTAATAAATTTTTTAAAGCAATAAGATGCAACGGATATCATTTCGTCCCCAAAGGTGGCACGCTCCCGACCAAAACCACCAGACTTGTTGTGAGAAGCTCTGGTTTGTGAGAAGCTTATACCAAAAACTGCCCCAAATGGGACAAAATTTTAACCACGACATGTTGATGCCGCTCCATGATACCATGCCAGGTTTCATGAATTTTAGACGAGTTTTGGATTTACTAGAATTTAAAAACCAAGTATCTAAGAGTTTTGCCGGCAATCAACCGTGCCCTGGTTTTTTGTAAATTCATTCCCATTTCTTGGATGGGACCTAAGCATGCACCCAAGGACACATATTTGATTTTTTAATCAATTTATATGCACTGGAGCATGTGCATGTATTTCAAATTTGAATTAACCACATAAAATGCCTAGAAAACCCAGTTAATGTATAAAAATGTCCATACGAGCCCCAAAAAATTCCAAAACTTGACACAACACTGCAGTTGTTCTATGTTGACACTACAATTTTTTGAAAGCAATAAGACGCAACGGATATCGTTTCATCCCCAAAGGTGGCACATTCCCTACCGAAACCACCAGACTTGTTGTGAGAAGCTTATACCAAACCTGCCCCCAATGGGACAAAAAATTTACCACGACATGTTTATGCCGCTCCATGATACCATGCCAAGTTTCATGAATTTCAGACGAGTTTTGGATTTACTAGACTTTGAAAACCAGGTATCTCAATGTTTTGCCAGCAATCAATAGTGCCCCGGTGTTTGAAATTCATTCCCATTGCTTGGATCGGACCTAAGCATGCACCCAAGGACACATATTTTATTTTTCAACCAATTTATATGCACTGGAGCATGTGTATGTATTTCAAATTTCAATTATGCACATAAACTGACTAGAAAACCCACTTAATGTATAAAAATGTCCAAAGAACCCCGGAAAATTCCAAAACTTAACAAAACACTCCTGTTGTTCTATGTTGACACTCGAAAAAATTTGAAAGCAATAAGAGGCAACGGATATCGTTTCGTCCCCAAAGGTGGCACCTTCCCTACCGAAACCACCAGGCTTGTTGTGTGAAGCTCTGGTTTGTGAGAAGCTTAGACCCAAACCTGCCCCAAATGGGACAAAATGTTTTCCATGGCATGTTGATGCCACTCCACGATACCATGCCAGGTTTCATGAATTTCAAACGAGTTTTGGATTTACTAGAATTTAAAAACCAGGTATCTCAATGTTTTGCCGGCAATCAATAGTGCATTGGTGTTTGAAATTCATTCGAAATCCTTGGATGGGACATAAGTATGCACCCAAGGACACATATTTAATATTTCAACCAATTTATATGCACTGGAGCATGTGCATGTAATTCAAATTTGAATTATGCACATAAAATGCCTAAAAACCCAATTCATGTATAAAAATATCCAAACGAGCCCCAAAAAAATTCAAAACTTAACACAACACTCCTGTTGTTCTATGTTGACACTAGAATTTTTTTGAAAGCAATAAGAGGCAACGGATATTGTTTCGTCCCCAAAGGTGGCGCGTTCCCTACGGAAACCACTAGGCTTGTTGTGTGAAGCTTATACGCAAACCTGCCCCAAATGGGACAAAAAAATTCCACGGCATGTTGATGCTGCTCCATGATACCATGCCAGGTTTCATGAATTTCAGACAAATTTTGGATTTACTAGCATTTAAAAACCAGGTATCTCAACATTTTGCCGACAATCAACAGTGCCCTGGTGTTTGAAATTCATTCCCATTTCTTGGATGAGACCTAAGCATGCACTCAAGGAAACATATTTGATTTTTCAACCAATTTATATGCACTAGAGCATGTGCATGTATTTCAAATTTGAATTATGCTCATAAAATGCCTAGAAACCCCAGTTAATGTATAAAAATGTCCAAACGACCCCCAAAAAATTTCAAAACTTAACACAACACTCCTGTTGTTCTATGTTGACACTAGAAAAAATATTAAAGCAATAAGAGGCAAAGGATATCGTTTCGTCCCCAAAGGTAGTACGTTCCCTACCGAAACCACCAGGCTTGTTATGAGAAGCTTAGACCCAAACCTGGCCCAAATGGGGCAAAAAATTTACCACGGCATGTTGATGCCGCTCCATGATACGATGCCAAGTTTCATGAATTCTAGACGAGTTTTGGATTTACTAGAATTTAAAAACCAGGTATCTCAACATTTTGTCGGCAATCAACAGTGCCCTGGTGTTTGAAATTCATTCCCATTTCTTGTATGGGACCTAAGCATGCACCCAAGGACACATATTTCATTTCTCAACCAATTTATATGCAGTCGAGCATATGCATGTCCTTCAAATTTGAATTATGCACATAAAATGGCTAGAAAACCCAGTTCATGTACAAAAATGTCCAAATGAACCCTGAAAAATTCCAAAACTAAACACAACACTCATGTTGTTCTATGTTGACACTAGATTTTTTTTGAAAGAAATAAGATCCAACATATATTCTTTCGTCCCCAATGGTGGCATGTTCCCTACTGAAACCACCAGGCTTGTTGTGAGAAGCTCTGGTTTGTGAGAAGCTTATACCCAAACCTTCCCCAAATGGGGCAAAAAAATTTACCACGGCATGTTGATGCTGCTCCATGATACCATGCCAAGTTTCATGAATTTCAGACGAGTTTTGGATTTACTAGAATTTAAAAACTAGGTATCTCAATGTTTTGCCGGCAATCAATAGTGCCCTGCTGTTTGAAATTCATTCCCATTTCTTGGATCAGACCTAAGCATGCACCCAAGTACACATATTTGATTTTTCAACCAATTTATATGCGCTGGAGCATGAGCATGTATTTCAAATTTGAATTATGCACATAAAATGCCTTGGAAACCTAGTTAATGTATAAAAATGTCCAAACGAACCCCGAAAAATTCCAAAACTTAACACAACACTCCTGTTGTTCTAAGTTGACACAAGAAATTTTTGAAAGCAATAAGAGGCAACAGATATCATTTTGTCCCCAAAGATGGCACGTTCCCAACCAAAACCACCAGGCCTGTTGTGAGAAGCTCTGGTTTGTGAGAAGCTTATTCCCAAACCTGCCCCAAATGGGACAAAAAATTTATCACAGCATGTTGATGCCGCTCCATGATACCATGCCAAGTTTCATGAATTTCATGCAAGTTTGGATTCACTAGAATTTAAAAACCATATATCTCAATGTTTTGCCGGCAATGGACAATGCCTTGGTGTTTGAAATTCATTCCCATTTCTTGGATGGGACCTAAGCATGCACCCAGGGACACATATTTGGTTTTTCAAACAATTTATATGAAGTAGAGCATGTGCATGTATTTCAAATTTGAATTATGCACATAAAATTCCTAGAAAACCAAGTTAATGTATAAAAATGTCCGAACGAGCCCCGAAAAATTCCAGAACTTAACACAGCACTCATGTTGTTCTATGTTGACACTAGAAAATTTTTGAAAGCAATAAGAGGAAATGGATATCGTTTCGTCCCCAAAGGTGGCATGTTCCCTACCGAAACCACCAGGCTTGTTGTGAGAAGCTCTGGTTTGTGAGAAGCTTAGACCCAAACCTGCCCCAAATGGGACAAAATGTTTTCCACGGCATGTTGATGCCACTCCACGATACCATGCCTGGTTTAATGAATTTCACACGAGTTTTGGATTTACTAGAATTTAAAAACCAGGTATCTCAATGTTTTGTCGGCAATCAATAGTGCCCTAGTGTTTGAAATTCATTCCCATTTCTTGGATGGGACCTAAGCGTGCACCCAAGGACACATATTTGATTTCCCAACAAATTTATATGCACTGGAGCATGTGCAGATATTCCAAATTTGAATATTGCACATAAAATGCCTAGAAAACCTAGTTAATGTATAAAAATGTCCAAACAAGCCCCAAAAATTCCAAACCTAACACAACACACAACACTCCTGTTGTTCTATGTTCACACTTGAAATTTTTTGAAAGCAATAAGAGGCAACGGATATCGTTTCGTCCCCGAAGGTGGCACGTTCCCTACCAAAACCACCAGGCTTGTTGTGAGAAGCTTATACCCAAACCTGCCCCAACTGGGAAGAAACTTTTACCATGGCATGTTGATGCCGTCCATGATACCATGCTAAGTTTCATGAATTTCAGACAAGTTTTGGATTTACTAGAATTTAAAAACCAGGTATCTCAATGTTTTTCCGGCAATCAACAATGCCCTGGTGTTTGAAATTCATTCCCATTTCTTGGATGGCACCTAAGCATGCACCCAAGGACACATATTTGATTTTTCAACTAATTTATATCTACTGGAGCATGTGCATATATTTCAAATTTGAATTATGCACATAAAATGCCTAGAAAACCCAATAATGTATAAAAATGTCCAAAGGAACCCCGAATTTTTTTAAAACTTAACACAACACTCCTGTTGTTCTATGTTGACGCTAGAATTTTTTGAAAGCAATAAGAGGCAACGGATATCATTTCCTCCCCAAAGGTGGCACGTTCCCTACCGAACTCACCAGGCTTGTTGTGAGAAGTTTATACCCAAACCTGCCCCAAATGGGACAACATTTTTACCATGGCATGTTGATGCCGCTCCATGATACCATGCCAAGTTTCATGAATTTCAGATGAGTTTTGGATTTACTAGAATTTAAAAACCAGGTATCTCAATGTTTTTCCGGCAATCAATAGTGCCCAAGTGCTTGAAATTCATTCCCATTTCTTGGATGGGACCTAAACATGCATCCAAGGACACATATTTGATTTTTCAACCAATTTACATGCACTGGAGCATGTGCATGTATTTCAAATTTTAATTATGCACATAAAATGCCTAGAATACCAAGTCAATGTATAAAAATGTCCAAACGAACCCTGAAAAATTCCAAAACTTCACACAACACACTTGTTGTTCTATGTTGACACTAGAAAATTTTTGAAAGCAATAAGAGGCAACAGATATCGTTTCGTCCCCAAAGGTGGCACGTTCCCTACCGAAACCACATGCCCAAAATGGGACAAAAAATTTACCACATGTTGATGCCGCTCCATGATACCATGCCAAGTTTCATGAATTCCAGACGAGTTTTGGATTTACTAGAATTTAAAAACCAAGTATCTCAACATTTTGCCGGCAATCAACAATGCCCTGGTGTTTGAAATTCATTCCCATTTCTTGGATGGGACCTAAGCATGCACCGAAGGACACATATTTGATTTTGCAACCAATTTATATGCACTCGAGCATGTGCATGTATTTCAAATTTGAATTATGCACATAAAATGCCTCGAAAACCCAGTTAATGTATAAAAATGTCCAAACGAACCCTTAAAAATTCCAAAACTTAACACACCACTCCAGTTGTTCTATGTTGACACTAGAATTTTTTTTGAAAGCAATAAGAGGAAACGGATATCGTTTTTCCCCAATGGTGCCATGGTGTTTGAAATTCATCCCCATTTCTTGCATGGGACATAAACGTAAACCCATGGACATAAGCAGATAAAAGGTCTAGCAATTCAAACACCGTCCATTACCGTTGTGACTCCATTATGTAATTGAAATCAAGATGGAAAATCAAGTAGATCCCACATAGTTTATTGTCACCAACCGTGTGAGATGCAGTACAAAATATCCTGGAGCACCATCGGTGTATAGTACACCTTTGGCTTACGCGAGAAGGTGCGTCGGCTACAGTCCACAGTATTACTACCTCGTAATCTTGAAAATATCTACCGCTTGGAAGGTTTTAATGTTTGATAGCACACGATTAGTATGTGTGGACTGTGTGTGATGTCTGATACTCCCGCTTTACTTCAGTCCCTTGATTCAAATTTTCAGTAGTCCTGGCATTTTACTCCCGCCTCTGCATCCCTCGCAATCTGAAAAATATTTTCTCACCCTTGATCCAAATTTTCAGTAGCCCTGCCTTGTTACTCCCGTCTAGTAAATTTTTTAGTTGCCACAGTATTTCCTCAAACACAACCTTTCCCCCCCTCCACACACACCACACATTCCCCAAAACCTCCACTCACACGGACACACACCACCCCCGAAAGCATTGGTAGGTCGCCGCCATCGCCAGCGCCTCCATCCTCAACCTCTACCTGTGTGCAGGGGAGCTCGAGGAGCCAATGGCCAAAAGAGGTTTATCGCGGCCTTTTTGCCCGACGTCGGCGAGGTGGCCGCCGAGGTGTTCCCTTCGTCCTCCGCGAGCTCGATCCGCCATCGCTGGTGCCCCGATCCACCCGTTGCCACGCCCCTACGCCAGTTCGAAGACTTCCCCATCCTCCCTCGGACTAGGCAACCAACAAGGTCCTACTTCAGGGTCCGGCAGCGACGGTGGGGGACGTGGGTCGCCGAGATTACAAATCGAGAGAACCACACCCGTCGGTGGCTCGGTAGCTTCCACACGGTCAAGCTTGCGGCCATGGAGTACGACCGCTGGCAGGTCCGCTACCATGGCGCGGTGGCTAGGCTCCATTTCCCCTTTGGCACACATCCGGCCGACCTCATTCCGCCGGAGCCAGGGGTGGTGAGCTCGGCTATGGCACGGGAGGACCACGAGGCGTGGGAGGGCCTTGAGGACAAGGACGCCGACAAGGCCTACATGCAAGATCTCCGCCGGCAACACCCAGAGCTCATGGAGGCGGGGTGAGCGATCTTTGCTGGCGCGGAGGGCGGTGAGGTTATCGCGCTCTCCTCCAATGACGAGGTTGAAGGCGGTGAGGACGGCAGCGTAGAGGGCGGCGAGGTTATGGCGCTCTTCTCGATGAAAAGGTCGAAGGCAGCGGTGACGGTGGCGCGGAGGGCGTCGAGGTGGGCCCCGAGGATGAGGAGATCGGAATCTACGAGTGGAGGAGTGCCTTCCCCAATGACCCCGACGACGGCACCGGCCCGGACCCAGCTCACGGCACACCGTACATGACGAGGAAGGATTGGCTCGACCTCTACTTCGACCGAAAGTAGTTTAGCTTAGTTTAAATTTATGTTTTATTTTCGGTTATGCAAAACTATCTATGTTTATGTTTGAATGCATGCTACTTTCGGTTGAACCTGCTTTGAACTTGATCAAATTGAAGTTTACAACCTTAAGTTTAGGGGATCGACAAGAAAAAGGCCAAAAATTGCTGGAGTATGTATATATCCACTAAGGGTTTTAGTCGTTTAACTTTTTAAGGATCGGCTAGAGATGGCCTTATTACTTGTTTATTTCTGTTCTTCACGATGTGATGCTCTATATGTGCAACTATTTGTTGTGCAGTTCAATTTCATCAATAATAGTTTCAACAATACTACTATGAATTACGATATTTTGTTGTTGTTAAGGATATTGCAGTTAACATGCCTTTTTGTTTTTTAACAATAACTAGTGTACTTTAGACCTGCACAATACCAGTTTGAATGACTATTTGCTCGTTTTTAAATGTTATGTCTGATGCAGTTAACACACATTTCCACTTCTTGTTTTGCTTAACTAGCATGCTTAAGCCTACACACTGAAGCTATCATTTGTAGATTATGTTGTCTACCATGGATATATTTGGTTGATGTTTAGCTTGTTGTGCATAACATGCCTTTATATGTACTCATGCAGGACAATATTGAGAACAGTGTTGTTTTCCATCGAGGTTAGTTTCATCGCATTGCTTATATGTACTCACTATTCAGGATATCGATAGATGGTACCATATAGCCTGGGGCTGATAAGGGATTAATCGTCAAATCAGACATTTCACCAAATATATCTGTAACCCATTTATCAGTAGGTTAACTAGGGCCATATTTAATATATCTAAGGCTACATAGCAACATGCATTGTACTGAATGACTAAATATGCAATCCCAGGCTACATAACAACAAGGAAGAGTGTTACCTTAATGTTCTGATGATGTCTAGATATACATGTAATAAAATCTTATATAATAGGATGGAGGGAGTGTTGTACTACATCATTTTTCAATTGTTGTTTAGCTTCTAATATTAACTTGGTGCTTTTAGGTACATATATCATTGCCAAAGATCCACACTTCGACCCTTTCTGCGTATGGGGCAATGAGATATTCATGAACCAGCATCAAGTGAGGAAACTGATAAAGATTGTTATTAAAATGGGTCAAAAGATGTCAATTGAACTATTTGTTTACACTTTATGCAAGATAACAGTGAACTGCAGGATGGTAAGTAAGAATCATGTAGCCTTCTTTTTAGCGCCCGTAATGAGTTGTGTTAGATGACAATGTCTGAATCTTTTTTCTTTTGTAGTGGATCCTGAAGCAGTTTAGTCAAGGCTACCTCTCAAACTACATGATTGGCGGCCGGCCATCACAAGGGGTTGGACTAGAGTCCTGCATGCCTTCTGCATCCAGGAGAGCATAATAGGGCCATTCCGCTTCACCTTGTTCAACAACCGGAATGTCTGTCGCCTCTTCCTTAACCATCTGCAATAGTACAAGTATAGAACCCCGGTTCATCATTCTTTATTTGGTGCTTATGTAATTCTTAAACATATGTACCTGTGAATCAAATAATGCATTGTTTGTTTGAACCTGATGGATATGAATAAAGCTATAGCCTACTTTCAAGTTTAAATTAGGTACAATTTTAAATATCAGCAATTAAATTAGGGTGAAATTACGGTGTGCAGGTCATTACGGCGCACACAGTTAATAAAACACAGCGTGTGTGATATACATCATAATCTGACATGGTTCACGGAGAAGAAACGTGTGTAACAATGCACGTAGTTGCCGCTTGCAAAGCGTGTGTGATGTCAGACACTTTCACATATGATGCGGGAAAACTAAATGTGTGTGATTGGCTACCTATCATACACGGTTTATAATCGTGAACTGTTTGTGATGTGCCAGGCATCATAAAACTCCCGTGCCTGGAATCTGCCTGGAAAGCTCCCGTGCCTGGAATCTGCCTAGTTTTAGGTAAAACCACAAAACTCCGACTGCGATGGCAATGCGAGCACAAACGAGTAGAAAGGATGAAGCGTTTGCGATATTCGAGATATCGGAAACGGTTATATAGGGACAACTGTATGCATCAAGGCTCCCTATCCCCAACGATT
Source organism: Triticum dicoccoides (assembly GCF_002162155.2). Taxonomy (NCBI): domain Eukaryota; kingdom Viridiplantae; phylum Streptophyta; class Magnoliopsida; order Poales; family Poaceae; genus Triticum; species Triticum dicoccoides. The sequence goes on from NC_041382.1 coordinate 341,515,935, forward strand.
TTTGGGTTGTGTGAAGGACCCCCTATCACCGTCACTCACTAGGCGACGGTTCCAAATGTCATCGCGGAAAGGGATTAAAAACTGTTTGTATAGCACTAACGCGTACTAGTGAAGGCCCATGCGCCCGGGGAAGGGAAACCCTAAGGGGGAGGGCCCTCCACTTGGCTTGGAGGGCACTCCTCCCCCCTTGGCCACCGTCACCTCCCTTGGGAGGGGGGCTAGGGCTGGCACACCCCTCCCTCACCCATATATATAGTGGGGAGGCGCAGGGCGCAGTTAACCCTTCTGGGCTTACCCAGTCTCCCTTCTGTTACTCCTCCCCCACGTCCTGTCAGCACTTGGAGACGCCATGCTGGAATTCCGCTGCCGCCACCACCACCACCTCGTCGTGTTTGTTCAGATCTCATCTACGTCCTCTCCCTCACTTGCTGGATCAAGAAGGAGAGGATGTCGTTGAGCCGTACGTGTGCTAAACTTGGAGGTGTCGTCCATTCGGCACTAGATCAGATTGGTTTGTCAAGATTACGACTACATCAACCGCGTTAGGATGCTAACACTTTCCGTCTACAAGGGTATGTAGACACACTCCTCTCTCATTTATATACATCTCCTAGATTAGATGTTGGGTGTTCCCTAGGAATTTTTTTGATTTTCATGCAATGTTCCCCATTAGTGGTATCAGAGCAAGGTCTATGCGTAGATGTATATGCACGAGTAGAACACAAAGAAGTTGTGGGCGTTGATGTTCAAATTGCTTACTTCCTTTGTCTTATTTGGATTTGGCAGTATTGTGGGGTGAAGCGGCTCGGACAAACCTCACTTTTTCACGCACAAGAGACCGGTTTCACTAACTGACACACAATTTGTATTGTATAAAAGTGGCTTTGCGGGTGTCTGTCTTTCCCACCTTAGTTGAATCTGATTTGACAATGGTTCTTATAATTTGCCCTAGCAACCACGTAAAAATTGCAACAACAAAGTGGATGATGTCTAACTTGTTTTTGCAGGGCATGCTATGATGTGGTATGGCCAAAACATGATGTGATATATGTTGATGTATGAAATGATCATGTTTGTAATAGATTCACGACTTGCATGTTGATACTTTTTCAACGTATCTATAATTTTTGATTGTTCCATGCTATTATATTATCCATCTTGGATGTTTTATATGCATTAATATGCTGTTTTATATCATTTTTGGGACTAACCTATTAACCTAGTACCCAGTGCCAGTTGCTATTTTTTCCTTGTTTTTGTCTTTTACAGACAATCAATACCAAACGGAGTCCAAATGGGATGAAACTTTTTAAGGATTTTTCTTGGACCAGAAGGAAACCACGAAGCTTCAGGAAGATGCCATAAGACCCACGAGGGGGCCACAAACCCTAGAGGCGCACCCCATGGGGAGCCCCCTAGGCTTGAGGGCCCCCCTATGGCTCTCCTAACCCTAATCTCTACTCTATAAATACCCAAATATTCCCTTGTCTTAGATGGCACACCAAAAATACTTTTCCACCTCTGAAAGCTTCTGTTCTCGTGAGATCCCATCTTGGGGCATTTTTCGGCACTCCACCGAAGGGGGATTCGATCATGGAGGGCACTACAAAAAAATACACTTCCGTGATAATACGTGTTTGTCACAGTAGGTCACGTTTTTTGTCATGCATGTACATCCATGACGATTTTATGACAGAATCAATATAGCCATACCTGTGCTATTGTAGAAGTGTTCCATGACATTACCAAAATTATCATCATGGAAGTGGACCAAAATTATCATCATGGAAGTGTCCACTTCGATGACGATAAATCACACGTCATAGAAGTGCTTTCGTCAAGGGTAACCGACACGTGGCATCCACCCTAACAGGTTGCCGTTAAGCTATCGGTTTTCGGTTTGGATCCGATAACCCGTTAACAGCCTAGACCAATGGGGATTTTCCACGTGTAAAATTCTGAATGGCCAGAGGAACCATGTGTCGGCTCACCGCTGGGACAGATGTCATCCACTCATTGGACAGAAGGCGCCTATGATACGTCAACACATGGCACGACCCAATATAGGCCCATTCCGGTGAAAAGGCCGGCCTGTTTGACTTGACCAAAAGGTAGCGGGTTGTCCCCCGGAAATCCTGTTAACGGCCTGTTCACATATAGCCCATTTACAGCCGCTAAGTCACGGCCCGTTATGGCTTATCCGAATTAGGCCAAGTAGCGTCATCTGGGCTGTCCAATATGATTTCAGCCTGTTGTAACTTCCTGCCCATGTACGACCCATGACGTCTTTCGGCCCATATGAGGCCCTTCGTAACTCTTAGCCCATTAACGGCCCGTGGTGAAACTGGACCGTAATGAACAGTGTATCACTTTATATCCATTAACGGCCCATTAGTCTGTCGGCTGTTTCTAGCCCGTGTTAACTTTCAGCCTTCTAAGGGCCCATTTATTCTTGGGCTCATTTCCAGAATTTGATTACTTATGGTCCGTTACTGGCCTGTTCCGCTTGTGGGCCAAATTCAGCCCGTGGTTACAGTCGTCCTGTTTGTGGCTCGTTAACCCATTGGGCTGTTTTCATAGTGTCATCAAATACGGCCTATTAACGGCCCCTTATGGTCAGGCCATAAAACAGATGATTTCCACTCTAGCCCATTTACGACCCATTTTGCGGTCCGTTATTGGCCCACAAATAGTATGGCCCATGTTTGGCGAAACGATTATACGGCCCGTAGAAGGCCCATAGAAGGCCCATGGATCCTACGGCCCGTGGAGGGCCATGGTCACTACAGCAGGTAGCAAGACCATGGTCACAACAGTCCGTGTGTTACCATGATTATTGTGACCTAGTTATAAACATAGGTTATTGTGGCCACTAGAAAAATGTGGAAAAAGAACTATAGTGACTACAAGCAACTAAACTAAACAAGACAATAAGGAAATAAATAAGCAAGCAACTAATGCTAGGCTATTACGGCTATTACACATATTACATCCACTTGGCATCAAAGTTCGCCACCGGTGCAAATATAGGGAACAAAGCAGCATATTACATACACTGGCCGTCTAAATTGGCCACCAGTGCAAATAAACACGGCAGCAAAAAAGTCCATAACTGAAACAACTTCAGAAGAGCTCAAGAAACATTATCCTGGGTATCCACCATGCTGGCAATAAGCTTAGCAATCTTATTAGCTTTGTCCCGTTTGGCGCTAAAATCCTCCAGCGCTTGTTGTTGCACCAAAAAGTATGCATCTGAATGCTCCAGGGACTTCCATAGTCCTTCCACTTTTGTCGCAGCATGGCTGATCGATGTCTTTCAACTTGTAGTTGAGACTCAAGAAACTGAACTGATGCAGACAGTGAGTTTGAATAGCTTGTGCAAGCGATAGTGGCCAGTAACTCGAACACTAAACCAAGACATGACTTTGGGGTTGTCTCACTGTCTTCGAGATAGTTTGCCTTAGCTGTTTTATCAGCTTTGTTGGAGACCAACAAGGTTGTCTCACTATCCTAAACCTTATGGGCATTACTTCCTTTACCATTGCTTAATAAGGCACTCTTCCACAATATTCTGTGAGCATTCTAAACGAAGAAACAAGCAGACACATAACATGTTTAGCATGTACTAGTATATGAAACACATTCTGGTGAACCAATTCATTAGTAAGGTGGACATGATTAAACTACCAAGTCTTCTATTGCCAAGTAGTACATAATAAAAGCATCAAACAAACATATATGTATGTCCTATGGTCACTACACTATCTTGCCAAATCAAAATAGATACACGGTTCAAATCATATCAGTTCAACACAAAGTAGCACTGAAAGAATACAAAGCGTGGGAAACTACATGGCACAACAAGATTTCAGATGGGTACCACGGGTCTACATGTACAACGACACTATTGGCTCTATTGTGATGATAGTAATGTGCATGATATGAGAAGTCAACTGTATACAAAATTGAAATTGAAATCAACAGAGCTATTTAGAAGAGCAAACATATTAAAGAAACATGCATAAAGATACCTGTTGTGCCATTGGAGTTTCGATTGGATCCTTCAATTTTAAAAAAAAGTTTGTATGAGTAAATATAGTGATACAAGAGCAAAGCAGTATGCACGATAGCAATGGAATCTTAAATGAGAACAGTTGTTCTTCAGGTTTAAGCACGTGTTCTACATGAATAGAGTACAGTAAGACGCAAGAATATAGTACTTAAAAATAGAAAATGAGATCATAGACCTTACCACATTCTTGGTTCGGGACCAATACAGAACAAGGCGTTCCCAGTCATCGTCTAGTAAATGTGTCTCGGGAGAACGTAATGGAATTTGATGAGTTTCTTTGCCAGTGAAGTACGTTTTCTTCAGGTAATTCTGATACTTCCACCAAGCATTCTTGAAGATAGCAGAGGTATTAGCACAGGTTACCTCATCCCGAGTTTCCTAATCGGTCCTTCTCTATAGAGAAAAATGGGAAATTTTGTTGTATTATAACCATCATGGAGGTAGAATGTATGGGACAAAGCAAAGTAATTGCCATGAATAACATTACTTACACATAACTCCTGGACAAACATCTGCAACTCGCATTTTCCTTCATCTTCAGTATAATATTTCCATGATGGGAAGATACGCACATAGGATTTAACAACATCAAATGTGATAGATGCTAAACTATGACTAGTTGGTTGTGCTTCCTCCACAGGAATAGGTGTACTAACTGGTGGAGTTGGGGTTCGTCGTGGTATTACTAGCGCTTTGGGCACTGGAGCTGCCTTACTAACTGCTTTTGTTTGGGAGCTCTGTGGTGTCGATGGTGTTGTGTCAACAGGAACTGGGTTACTATCTGCTGGGGTTGGGGTTAGATTGGGTGAAGCTTGTTCTCTATCCATCGCAGTAGGGGTACAATATGCGAGAGTCTGGGGCATGTGTGGTAGGGCTGGTTCTCGTGCATGTACAACCGGGGTGCTATCTCCACCAAGAGTAAGCACTGTTTTATTTGAAGACCATGTTTTTACTCCGCTAGATATTGCCATCACTAGCTCCAATTCAAATGACTAATAAATAGGAAACATAGTTGAATGTACAGACATTGTATGAGAGACAGATGCAATAGATAGTGTGGAAAAAGAGGGCATGAAATAGTTGACATGTATATTGTTTAAATAAAAAGGATAGCATGACATAGTTTCACATATATGATGTCTATCTAAACCGGATAGCACAGCATGACATAATTCAAAGATATGATCACTAAATAAACATGATGGCATGAGATAATTATATGATGTCTTTAGTAAATAGGTTCGCATGACATAGTTCACATACATGTTATCTAAGTAATTAGGATCACATGATTTAATTCACATATGTGATTTATATGCTAAGCAGAGGGCATTCACATATATGATGTCTGAACTAAGAACATGGTGTTGAATATTGTGTATATGATGTCTAAACTATGCAATGTAAGACACCATATGCATGATATGAGCAGTATAACCGTGCCAAGTTAGAGCATACACCTCGGTGGGGGAATAGGACTAGTCATCTATCCCTGAATCCATCTCTAAGGAGCTATCGGGGCCCAGCAAGAGATCAGCTTCGACAGGTAGCACTGTCTGACCTTGTTTTCACTCTAGATTTTTCCATTACCCACTCAAATGGCTGATTCACAGGAAGAGTAGTTTAATGTACAAACATTGTCGACAAATGGAAATGTAATGAAGAAAAGGATGGGCAAGATATCATTCAAATATATGATGCCTGGTTAAACAGGACGACAGTGCATATTTCACATATATTATGATTGACTAAAAGAGATGAGATTGCACAATTCCCATATTTGATATAGAAACTAAACAGGTGGCATTACAGAACATGTCTAAACTAAGCAGATGACATATATGATGTCGAAAGTAGGCACCGCAAGGCAACATGTGCATGATATGACCAACATCATCATGCCAGGTTAGAGCAAACACCTTGGGGTAAATAGGAGTGGTTAGCTGCGTCTGAATCCGCCTCAGAACAGATATCTTCCTCTGGATTACAATCTGGAGAGGGGGAGGGTTTGCCATTGAACCCACCCTAGAGCAACGTCTGCATGACATTGTATTGCTGCACAAAACTCTTCTCTTTTTCTCGACATGTTCAGCATGATTGTGTACAATATCTAACATGCATACGAAAAAATATAGTGAGATTATGTAAGGAGAGCATGCACAAATCTAGAGTGATGTAACAGCCAGTGGATGGATCCAAAAATAATGATAGCAGGCTGATGATAGCTTTAATTTAATAAAAATACATATGATGATTGCTTTACTATTTGTTTCCCACCCAAGATGAACAACATAGGCATACCATAGGTGAACCAGATAATAGACATAGATACTATTCATAGCTGCCTCGATATGTGCCTCACAAGTAATTTTAAAACTCAGGTTTGAACATTAATTTGGACTTGACTTGGAGTCTAAGAGGTGAACAGGACGATAAAGTAGCAGGTAATATTAAGCAATGAATAACATAAGCAGAAACAAAAGAGTGCAACCTCTGTTGTGGACCCGTGTAATCCTCAGGTTCATATGCTGAGTCGATTTTGGTGATGGAGTTGCGGTGGGTGTCGGCGGCAGGGAAGGAGATCTAAGGTGGCAAAATACGGTCAGGAGTCATGATGTATGGTTTGGTGTATGCTTCTGTCAATGGAGCAGCTCAAGTGAGGTGGACGATGTCGCGGCAGGAGCAGGATAAACCACACAAAGTTTTCTTAGACACCTACCTGTAACTGAAGTAATTCTGTAAGGGCTCCTTTGATTTGCAGGATTCTAAAAATGCAGGGATAGAAAAAACACCGGACTATGATAGGAATGCACATGGGAAACAAAGCATTTGTAAACACAGGATTTCTGTCAACTTGGGTGTTTGGTTCACAGGAATTGGAAGAGCAGAGGACTGGAAAGAAACATGGCCAAATTAAAGTGAAACCATATGAAAGCATGTATAGTTAGAATGTTATTCTGCCACTAATGCACTTGGTCTTGTTTTCATGCATAGGATTTTAAAAAGTAGGTCCAGGTGGATGTTCTGCTGCATTCCTTTCAAAAAAATGCATGAATAATTGAATAATAGAGTGACATAGGAAAATTTCCTATTGCTATGTTTTTCCTTTGAACCAAATAGCCCTAATGGATCGACATGAATGTAGAGTAATAAGTGACGCGACATGTGTACAACCTCTTTGCCGTAGCCATGTCGAAGAAGTTGAGGCAGAGGTGGTTGTCGAAGATGTGGAGGAAGATCTGAGGAATCTGTAGACGGGGTCCATGGCACTGCTCTGTTGTGATGGATGGTTCCGTCGTTGGAGCAGCTCCGGCGAGCCATACGACGTCGAGGCTGAAGCAGTACAATACAGACATCATTAAGTGGGACTCTAACAGCATCTCCCATAGATGATGTAAAATACATTACCAAAAAGTGATAGATGTAAAATTTACATCACCAAAAAACACCTGACTACAACAGATGAGGTAAAGACCGTTGACTCTGAACTTAACTGTCGAAACTAAAATGTACTATGGAATCTGAATGTTACTGTCGAAACTGAACGCAATGGTACTAGAGAGGCACTTCACATGTAGTTTAGGGAGGGCCTGCAATTCATCTTCAACCTCCACCCCCCTGTGCCGCCAGCCACCACCGGCCCCCACCGCCCGCGGCCAGCGGCG
>NC_041382.1:341523945-341558144 GCF_002162155.2 Triticum dicoccoides
CCCCCTGAAAATCGACTGGCCCAAAAGTCGATTCAGTCGACTAAAGTGTAGCTAAATCAGAGCAGAGTAGCAGCACAAGCGAGGGGGAGAGCAGAGCAGCAGCATGAGCGAGCGAGAGCCGGAGCAACAGCAGCAGCGCGAGCAAGCGACCGAGAGCCGGAGCAACGGTACAAGTAGATTCGGCTGGTATGGACGTCGGCGCCAAAGGGGCCTCGCACTGGGGAGAGCCGCCATGGACATGTTGCCCGCAGCGCCGGCTTCAAGGTAGCCGTGCCATGGGGGTGCGGGATGGAGCACCGTCGGTGTCGGGACGTTGAGTTAAGGAGAAGGTGCGATGGATGAGTGTACAACCTCTTTGGTGGCGCCGAGTAGGCCTCGGCTTCGTCTGAGGAGTCGGTGAGGATGATGTGGTTCCGGTGGAGCAGGTTAAGGCGGTGTTGTGGGGATGGAGCAGCCAAGATAGACGAGGCGATTGTCGGAGCAGCTCCTTGGAGGTGGAGGACAGGGTTGCTAAACCGGCGGGACGACGAGATGGACGAGGGATCCTCATCCGAGGAGGTGGATGAGGGACATCGAGCTATTGCGGTGGACAATGTCATCGGAGAAGAGGCTCTGGCTGGGCAGCGGTGAGGAGGTGGACGGAGGAGGGTGGGGTCTCACGGCTGGAGCAGAGAGGTTATGGCGACTTGGGATTTTGAATGGCGAGAAGGAGGCGATGGGAAGGGGAACGATGACTTAGGGACGCACTTGTCCAAAATGTAGGGTGTGTTACAAAAGTACCCCCACCGATTTGAACTAGCGGGCTTTCGGCTCAGGGTTAGAAGGGGGATTTTGTGTGTCGGGATTTGACAGCTGGAGGGAGTTTTCGCGAGGCGCGAGTTTTGGGAGCACGATATCTGAATTTTCGGGATATAACAATGTGCGGGTTGAATTTTAAGGACAAGCCTAACGTGTAATATTGTACTTGTACGTGCCAAATCAATTCACATTTCCCTCAACGAAAAAACGAAAAAAATAAAACTATTCACATCACACAAAGAGAGAGTCTTGTCCCGTTTTACTACACAAGTGCTATTCAAAGCTATGAATCCATGTTATGTCCATTTAAATTTTTCTGCTGGCTGTATAATGCATGTAACCTACTCATACCAACATTTTAGTGCATTCCAAATGTCTATACTACCACTACAATTTGAACTAAATTTGAATTTGTTTCTCTATTTGAATAAGAATCTACAATCACGATTCTTGCAAATTCAACCATCATTCGTGTATTACCGTAACAACACACCACATGATTACTATAGAGATAGATATGAACTATGTGTACTATATGAACTCGAACTCAATTTTTGAATACACTTGATGTTGATTCCAAATAATAGTACATTTGATGTACTAACTAGATATTCAGAATCCAAACCATGTTCCATAAGTACACCGTGTTTATCACACAAAGTATAGTGCCCCACCCCCTACATTATGACAAGTATTTAGCCCTGAGCTGCAAAAGCCGCGCATTATCCCAAATTATAATCAATGTTCTAAATTATGATATCTTCTTCAAATATCTGTATCCACTTTTTTATAATGAATTATGATCTCTGTTCGTCTTTTATACCTTCACGATCCTCTTCTCTTTGTAGCTAGCTAGCGCTAACTTTCTATCGTGCATGCACACGCGCGCCCCCCTCTCACCCTCCCTCAGCGTCCCCTCCATCGCACACATTCGTTATTTCTCTTTAGGTCGTTCACCCACGGTATGTGTACGCCCCCGACCCCTTCTTTCTGGCACACAGCGGTCGATATACCTCTCTAGCCAAGTGCGCCTACCACAAACACACACTTCCCCTCTTCTCTTCTCACCGTCCATGCCCCCTATGTCCAATACGGTTCCACGCAGGTGCACACTCCCGCCCCTATTTTCATCGATCTCATACTCGCACACTCCTCCCCCCTCGACATAGTAGGCCTCTCGCACCACCTCCTAGCCGCACCTCTCTCCCCCTGTCCACCTCTCCGAACCTTATTTGCTTATAACACATGCATGCATGTATACGTATCGATCTCCCTACATATAGCTAGGTCGACTATAATTCTTTTCCCCATGCACCGATAGACTTGCCTCCCAGGTTATGTCTCTCCCTTTATCGGATACACGACAGTTGATCTTCCTATGTAGTTACATCTGCTTAACACAACCATATCGTCCCCCTCATCATCCTTGCATACCTCCCGACCCATCTCTCACACGCACGTGCATAGACTGGCAGGCATCCTCGGCTCTCTCTTATTGATATTGCACTCGTACCCTCCGTTTGTCTAGCAGGCCTCTCCCACCAAGCCTCCGACACTCAACCTTTGTCTTTCTCCCAACCTTATTCCTCTGCTACATATATGCATGGATGCCAATCGATCCCCCTCAATACATAGCTAGGTATCTCTCCTTCTTCACACATATACTAGTCAATCTACCCCTCTATAGTTAGGTCTCTGCCCCCCCCCACACACACACCGATAGTCGAACGTTGTAGGTAGGTATCCATGCCACAAAGAAAAACTGCACCTCTACCCTCACATTCGATTAGGCCAAACGCATTGTATCTTTTACGTGGGTAAACACAAATTTGATGGCCTCTTTATCGATCGCACACCCACACACTTCATCCTTGTTTTTGATTCTGTTGATATCTCACGCCGATGATCCCTCCACTCTGTTCTCGTGGATCGCTCCCTCTATATATGATATATCAATGACTTTGTTTCACACACATTGCATATGTTATGTTTTTTGTTTGAGATATCATCGACACATTGCCTTCATTTTGCACAACCCATCTCTCTCACACCCACCCACATACGTACCTGCACCTAAAGAAGAGGTGCACGCACGACGCATGTACTCACATCTTATTCCCGGCCACACCTGCGCGGGTACACGGTGGAGTTCATTTCTGTACGAAAAGGCAGCCCATGTGATAATTTGACGCGTGTAGCGGTTGTTTACTCAAAGGAGAGTCGTGTACCACGCATAGACGGAACAAAGTTTGACTTGATGCGTTAGTATTAAATAAATTTATATTCCTCAATGGCACGTACAGAATATAAAACGATTATCGTCGGGAAAAAAGAAAAATCCGCTCCACTATATAGAATGGAGCCTGCCTGTCGGGGTTTGTCTCTCGTCACACCATCTCACACAAGGGGGCGGTGGCCTCTCTCTCTCACTATTGGTCACTGATCCGGCCGCATCCTGTCCGCCGTCGGAAAGGGAGAATGTGCATTATTTCTCCATTCAATGGTGTTGAGGCAGCACGTCCCAATCTGCGGTACCCGCCGTTCTCTCTGATCAAGCTTCGGCGTGGTAAGACCTTCGCCACTTGCTCGCTGCGACAGTATGGGCAAATCCCGGCCGCCGGCGCACTCCTAGTTACATCCCGATGACCCACAGGTACAGCTTCCTCCGGCCTTGCTCCACTACCCATCTTCCCACGTTGTTGTATGTTGAAAATCCTGCATGTGGATCTTCTTTAGTTGTTTGCTTAAAACGTATCTCGGCTGGCGTACTTTCCATCTTGCAATCTCGTCCTCAAACCATTTTTGGTAAACCACCATGCTGCTATCTTTCCCTTATTACATGGAATATGCTTATTTTTTGTCAGTGTATGTGTCTTCAACTTGTGTTATTGGGCAGTAATTGTTTCCTTTCTACCTCCTTTTACAAACAGGGCTATCCATTTCACCTTGTTGCTATTGCGACCTTTTGGTGAACTGCACAAATCACTTTTTTCTTAAGAGTGTTTTGTGTAGTTCCGCCAAAATGTCACACGGGCAATGTTTTTACATTTCTGTGGGACTGCAGAAAGGGAGATTGGTTTCGCTACCCCCCTCATCCAACTCTGTGCCTAATCTTCTTAAACAAGTAGTTAGTCCTAAAGAGAGATCACAGAGGTGATCGGCTTCTATTTGTGTGTTATGTTTCATCATCTAGTCCCACTATTATTCTAATCACACTGATTGAATATATTTGCAAACATGGATGATCAGCTCGATTTTAGTGGAGCTGCACAAAATGATTGGATTGTGATGTCCTCCATACACCTCTTTTTTGGCTACAGAGCTAGGTGAAACAAGCTGCCAACCAATGAACACTATGCCCATGAAATGTCGCCATGCCTACGAACAACATGGATCAATTATATAGTTTTCTTTATTTGTACACCTTCTCACAACTTTGTCTTCAGTTGTGATGTGAATATTGGCGCTGATCTGTGAACCATTGAGATGCATTAGCAGCAATTGTAGTTTCATTTGTATTTGATGGAATGTCGTAATGAGACAACCTTGAGCCAAGAGGACACATGAATCCTAAGTTGAAACTTTTTTTCCTGCGGGAACCAAAGTTGAAACCTCCATAGCATCACAATACAATTTCAATAAAATTATGTGTACATATAAACAAATCCTGAAGGATTGATAGCAATGATAGAAACAATTCAACTTCGTTTCGCCAACATGTGGGACATCCTTCATCCGGGTCCACCTGCCATGCAGCAATATGGAGTGCACAACTACAGGGAAAGACTCACTCGGGTCGTTGCGCTGCAGTAGTAATGACTAGTGAGCAGTCAAATCACAGAGTCCCACCTTCTCCATAGTAAGTTGCTCGGACGAAGCAACCATCATTTCTCTGTTCGTTGAATCTGTTGGTACTGCAATATTCCCAGAGTAATTAGTTGCTCGGGTGAAACTACCTCCTTTTTTTATTCTAGAAACAACCACACGTGAATATTGGACGGTAGCAGCACAACAATTGAATCAAAAATCAAAACCAACCAATGAACTAGTACTAATGGTGAGTGTTTGCTAGTATCATGTACGCCGTATGTCCATGTATATAGGGCTTAATGCGTTTTTTGAGAGTAACTTTGGCCCTGTTTGGATCCATGGGTTAGAGTTAGTTTGAGCTAGTTGGGGCTCAAATAGCCCTAAAGTATCCAAACATGAGGGTTAAATTGGAGCAAGTTGCACCAAATCCACCAAAAAAACTATCCCACCCAAGAGGTGCTAATTGGAGACAGTTCTCATTGGGCCCACCGAAAAATCACTTTTCTCTCTCTATCCCGCCAGCCAAGTGGTGCTAATTGGATCTAGTTATCATAGGGCCCACTGAAAAATCACTTTTCTCTCTCCATCAAGTGCATTTGTTGTCAATCTAACCCTGTCATCCAAACACCTCTTTGGCTATAGTTAGTTCAGGGTAGGGGTGGGCATATAAACTGAAAAATGAACGATCAAACTGATTTAACCTGAACCGAAGCTGAAGTGACCGAAATCGAATTGTTCAGTACTATGCTCGGTTAGCAATTCTGAGAAACCGAATTTTGTTCGGTGATTTTGATTAGCACAGTCTGTCAACCGAATTGACCGAAGCACCGAGGCCCACCACTAACTGTCTCGTGCGTCTTCATAAATTAGTTCCCATTTATATGCTTTGTTCTACTAGCCAACAAACATCAATTACCCTTGCAAAAAAATCAAATGCATTGATGGCGCGTTAATGTGATTGAGTGGTGAACAGTGCCATAGGCTGGCGGGCTGGCCCGAGATTCCCTCCATGCTTCTTGTCACATGTACTGGACGCCCGCCTGCCTTTCTTTTTTATTGAACCTAGCCTAGGTGTTGTTTGTTGTTGCGTGCTGTCTCGCTCACAGCCTGTTTTTCCCTTTGAGCATAACACATGTTGTTATCTAGCCCACACAAACCATATCTCTTAGCCCAGCCGAGACAAATGAGTATAGCAGCCATCCCATCCGGCCAGCCCAACCCTCCAGCTGTTCGGTCTGTTCGGTGCAAAACCGAGTACCAAATCGATCGATGAGGGCACCGAAGCCTCAATTTTGTTTATTGCTAGAGACCGCCGTCCATGTTTTCTAGGAACCGAGAAAATTGAAACACCGAAGTATCGAACCGTTCGGTTCGGGGGAACTAAACGCCCACCCCTAGTTCAGGGTTAGTCACTAGTTAGTCTAACCTCTAGCTAAGTTAGAGTATCCAAACAGAAGCAGTATAAGACATGGAAGTTTCTCAAAGCATACTGTCAAATTCATACATGGAAGGATTTTTTTGGAACAGAACATGAAAGGATCTTCGAATTATATAAAATCTTATCAATAGTCAAAGGCAACCTCGAAGAATACATTAGGCCTATATAAAATCTTATCAATAGTCAAAACCAAGTGTTACTACTACACCAAGCAAGTTCAAAGCGAGAAACTGGACCCACTCACGGCACAACACGCCTGTATCATTTGGTCCGTCGGTCAAAGTGCTCCCTCTTCTTGGCATAACAATAGAGTACAGTAATTAGAATGCTCTTGGCATGTTGCTAACATGTGATGACTTAACTGACCTCAATAGATGGAAAAAACGCCAGCCCGCCGCACTTTGAGAGAGACGAGGAGCAAGAAGCGATATGGGCTGGTGGATTACTAGAGCTAGGTGTCGCGCGGAGGCCAAGAAATATGGTGATAGCGTGGTTGGCCAGGTATGATGTAACTACACTCTGGGCTGCCATGTTTCGTACTCTTCCAGTCTACTGTGGAGATGATTGGTTGATTTTATATCGTTGAATAATATAAAATATTATGAGTGCAGACGCTAGACCGCTAGGTTCCTTGCTCCTTCTCGGTCGTCGGGAATCTATGTTCTTCCATTCTTTTTTGACATGAGCTTTGTTCATCCTTTTGCCAACACGCGAGACATCTAGTATCAAGGTGCATCTGCCATGCAAGAAAATGGAGATAAGCAGTGCGTAAGTGAGTCGTGCACTATGATGGCACTTAGTATTACACAATATTTTTCCTCCTCGGTGACACGTGAATAGTGCATGTACTCAATAACGGAGCACGAGATGGTAGCCATGGACGGACTGGGATCAGGTGACTTGCCTTCAGGTAGTCACGCCATAACATGCGGCTCTACATCCACCATCCAAACAAGATCCAATGCTTCACAATGCCCAAGTGAAAACAGCCACAACTTATGCAGACTTGGGAAGGGACGGATGTGCTATGGCGGGGAAAATCTAGGGATTTGGCGGGACGGGCCGTGCTCTCATGCGCCGCGCCACGGACGAGAGAGTGGAGGGCGATTTTCATCATGGAGGAGTGGAAGGCCAGCCGGCAGCCACCACGCATGAGAAGGGACTTCCGCAGGGGGAGAGGGAGGAAAGCAGCGCCCCGCGGTGGAAGCAGGTGATGGTAGATGGAACTACATCGGTATTTCCCTGGAGAGGGAGGGATGATGTAGCATAGCGACGGTAGGTATTTCTCTCAGTTATGAAACCAAGGTATCGAACCAGTAGGAGAACCAAGCAACACAACGTAAGCAACACCTGCACACAAATAACAACACCTCGCAACCCGACGTGTTAAAGGGGTTGTCAATCCCTTCCGGGGTACGGCACCTCAAGATAGGCAAACGGACGTGAGGTAAATTGTAGTAGATTGATAGATAGAACGCCAAATAAAATAAATTGCAGCAAGGTATTTTTGGTTTTTTGGTTTAATGGATGTGAATAAAAATGCAAAGGAAAAGTAGATCGCAAGGCAAATATATGAGAAAGAAGACCCGGGGGCCGTAGGTTTCACTAGTGGCTTCTCTCGAGAAAACTAGCAAACGGTGGGTAAACAAATTACTATTGGGAAATTGATAGAACTTCAAGTAATTATGACGATATCTAGGCAATGATCATTACATAGGCATCACGTCCAAGATTAGTAGACCGACTCCTGCCTGCATCTACTACTATTACTCCACACATCCACCGCTATCCAGCATGCATCTAGTGTATTAAGTTCATGGGAAAAAGGAGTTCTGCAATAAGAATGATGACATGATGTAGACAAGATCGTTTATCTATATGGCGGTAGATATAGATCTCGTCTTTTTTATCCTTAGTAGCAACGATACATATGTGTCAGTTCCCTTTCTGTCGCTGGGATCAAGCACCGTAAGATCGAACCGACTACCGGGCACCTCTTCCCATTGCAAGATAAATAGATCAAGTTGGCCAGACAAAACCCAAATATCGGAGAAGAAATACAAGGCTATAAGAGATCATGCATAAAAGAGATCAAAGAAACTCAAATACTTTCATGTATATAAAAACATAGATCTGATCATAAACTCGAAGTTCATCAATCCCAACAAACACACCGCAAAAAGAGTTACATCATATGGATATCCAAGAGACCATTGTATTCAGGATCAAGAGAGAGAGATGAAGCCATCTAGCTACTAACTACGGACCCGAAGGTCTACAACGAACTACTCATGCATCATCGAAGAGGCACCAATGGAAGTGGTTGTCGGTGTACAAAAGTAGGGGCCTTCCGTACCCCTCTACTTGTGCACGGGCAGTTGTAGCCACACATGCGGCCATGCTTGGTAGGGCGGAGGAAGCAAGGAACATGACTACCAGAGCAACGCTGAAACCAGAGGCGCGAAGAGAAAGGGACAAGATGGGCTTCCCCCAGCAAGAGCCTTGTCGGGGACGGCCTACGCTGCCCCGGCAAGAGCCTTGCCGGGGACGACCTACGCTGCCCCAGCAAGAGCCTTGTTGGGGACAACCTATGCTGCCCCGGTAAGAGCCTTGCCGGGGCAACTTGCCCAACACCAGCAAGACCACCACCCTTGAGCCTGAGAGTTATGATGCCATCGACAAGCATCCAGACCGAGGCTCGGGAGCGCCTGCATGGTGGCATGCAGATTTTTGTGGAAACCAAAGGCCTGCAAGCCTAGATGAGAACCAGAAGACGAAGGCCCCCCAGCAAGCCTAGCCGGGGATGCCCACAAGACCCCCGCAAGATCCTTGTCGGGGCCCCGGCAAGACCCTTGCCGGTGATGTCTGCGGGGTCACAACCAGGCCCAAATTTACCAAGGTTTCACTGCCCCATGGCTGTTCCGACGCAGCAGCCAGCCTGTCAACCAGGCATGTACCTACGTGGCAGCATGCAGCTTCTAGGCCAACCAGGCAAGCACCTACATGGTGGCCTGCAGATCTTCGAGAAGACACTGCCACCGCACCAGCGCAGCAGCCAGCCAGCTAGCGTGGCGCTGCATGCCTTGTCAGCTTAGACGTGCGTCGAAGCGAGGCAAGGCGGCGACAGATGAGACAAGCTTCCTTGCCTTCCCCGATAAAGCAAGAGGACATGTCAGCAGTGCATTAAATGCGTTTTGTCCCACGATGTCAAGGATAGACTTGTACCCTGTACACACTTTCCACCTCCTGTGTGCCGCTGTGGCAGCCCCTTTGACATATAAAAGGAGGCCCAAGGCATACTAAGGAAGGATTCGGACGATTCAAACGATTCGGACTCTTTGGACTAGGCATGCACCACAGCTAGTTCAAGATCTCAAGAACACCAAATATACACCAAAAGCAGGAGTAGGGTATTACACATCGTTTGCAGCCCGAACCTGGATAAAATCCCCCCACCCGTGTTGATCATCTAAACCCGCTCTTTCCACAGCCCTGCGCCCTGTCAACCGTAGTAGGGATTCCCCGTGATCCCATAGGTGTCGTTCCAGAACCCGGACATCCTTGGCCTACCAGGTAGGGGGGAAAGCTGTGAAAATCCGGTTTTGAAGTCAACTCATCGACTCCTTCATCATGATGGCTCGAGAGAAGAAGGCTACGTCGATCAACCACGCTCAGGCACCGTCTGCCATGCGAGGCGATGTTGTCCGCGGTCGCAACAGCCATCCACGTGGCAATGAAAAAGCTAAGTCACGCAAAACCTTGAGCATTTCCTTTTCAATATAAGGTTATTTTCCTTGAAAAATCTTGCCCCTTGTATGGAAAACCTGTATGCGATGTTACCTTTCCGCTATTGGCAATGCGATCGTTCTATTTCGAGTCTGTTCAATAGTTTAAGTGGGTGCGCTGAGAACGACAGGGTAGCTTGCCCGGCAGCAAGCGTCGCCCGGCTGGCTGCTAAGGACCCGTCCTTCAAAGCACCATATCATGGGTTTACGCATCGACAAACCTATCCAACTAGGCGTAGGGTGTGTACATACAAGAAAAGATCGAACAGGAAGATAGCATGCTTCATTTCAAAGTAGTGCAGGGTTATGTTACATCAATAGTTGTTGCAGCTCTAACTTAAGATAAAATTGTCTTGGTCATGAACTTGCAGCGGCGATGAGAAACGGGGTGCCTAGTCCCGGCGCTGGCCCTCCACCCTCTTGACGCCGTCGACGCAGCTGATGATGGGCCCGATACGCTCTTCGAGCGCCATGAGGTCCGTACCCTTCGGCAAGCTCTCTAGCGCATCGGCAAAGTCGACGCTGGGGTTCCAGAACGCCACATTGATGAGCACCTTGGTCAGGGCGCCCCGACAGAGCTTCCGGGACTCATTCACCAGATAAACTGCTTGCTTGGAGCGAAGCTGCTCCAGGGCATCGAGGATGCCCTCGAAGAACAGGGTCAGCCTGGCATTGGGGCTCACGTTCAGCTCCTGGGAGTACCTGACATCTGGCATGCCCATGACGGCCAGCTTCGCGGTGATCCTCCCGGCGACGTCGATGAGGCGGCTGATCCAAAGGTTTACGCCCTTCGCATAACCCTTGTGCTCGGCGGCGTCATCGCTCCGCAACCACTTCTCGTCCTCCAGGGCCTTGTTCAGGGTCTCCTCACGAGCCCCGGCCTCCAAAAGCTTCCCCTCCAAGCCGCCCAGCTTCAGCTTCGGGTCGTTGATGGAGTCGTTGGCCTCGGAGAGCAGCTTGGCCTCGTCGGAGATGGCGACCTGCGCATCCGCCAGAGTGTGGTTGGCCGTGTTCCTCTCCTCCATCAGCCCGAAGATCTTCTTCTTCAGCTCCTCCCACTCTAGCTCCAGCTCCTTCACCTTGCCGGCGTGGTCCAGAGCTAGAGCACTGAGTGTGTCCTTGTGCTTCTGCTCCAGCTCCTGGGCCTGTTGCGCAACAATCTTCCCAACCTCCTCGTCCTTGCCGCAGAGCGTGGTGGAAAGCGCCTGCTCATGCGCAATGAGGTCTTCCTCCTGGCTGTCCAGCAGAGCTTACTGCTGCCGGG
Organism: Triticum dicoccoides; assembly: GCF_002162155.2. NCBI lineage: Eukaryota > Viridiplantae > Streptophyta > Magnoliopsida > Poales > Poaceae > Triticum > Triticum dicoccoides. The sequence continues at coordinate 341,535,041 of NC_041382.1, forward strand.
CAGCTTCATCCTTGGCAGCCTGCTCCTTCGTCGCCTATTGGACCTTCTCGATGTCGGCCTGCTTCAGGATGAGCTCTCGCTTGCGCTCATCCATCTCATCCTGGGCAGTCCTCAGCTCTTCTCGGGCCTCGGCGAACCAGACTTGCATCTGGGTGATGCGTTCCCCAAAATCCGCCTCCGCCTTGTCCACCGCTGCCATCCCAGACTTCACCTTGTCCTGGCGGGCATGGTGGAGCGCTTGGAGCTTTTGGAAGTTGGCATTCATGGCCCGAAGAAGCTACTCATCCCGGGAATCGCCGCCACCGGCGCTCGGTTCATCGACAACCTGGAGCCCGGCGGTGGCGAGCACCTCATCATCGAACACCTCCCCTTCGGCTGGCGCTCTGGTGCTTGCCGTCCCTGGGAGGCGAACGAACAGGCCGTCGCCCACCCTCAGGTACTTGCCCGGGGTAGGGGCTGCCAGGGAGGAAGGTTGGTCCTTGGTCACCTCCTCCTCAGTTGGCCCCTCGGTGGCCTCCCCGGCAGGCCCCTTGCCGGCCTCCTCAGCAGGGCCTTGCCGGCCTCTTCGGCGGCGGTCCCACCGGTCTCCCCGGTAGGTCCCTTGCCGACCTCCTCGGTGGCGGACTTGGTGGCTTCCTCAGCCGCGATCTTGGCGGCCTCAGCTTCAGCGTCCTTGGCGACCTCCCCAATGACAGTGTCGATGTCCTCATGGTCCATCGAGGGAGGGTCTGAAAACCAGAAGGGAGGATGAAACGAGGCCAAGATCAAGGTTCAGGACAAATAAAAAATAGGGATGGGAGGCAGGCCACTTACCCGTGCCGAGCTGAGAAGAAGTGGTCCCCTCCCAGCCATCGTTCGTTGCCGGGACAGAGCTACCCGCACCCAAGCTCGCCTCCTCTTCCTCCGTGTGCGTGGGCTCGTCGGTAGGTCCCCTTTCCGGGGATGCCCCTCTGGGCGGCGTGGTCGATGGGGGCGGCATATTAGGGGCGGTCCTCAAGGGCTCCTCCTGCTGCCGCCCTCCTGCTGCAAAACCTGGCAAGGTCAGCACAAAAAATCCCCGCCCCGGCACCCGCCGATGAGGAGTAAGTAATAAACTTACGCTGGGGGCGAAGCGGGGGGTGCATCGAGGGCTGGGGTCCGGGCTGATCTCCACCACCGTCGGCGTGCGCAGAGTACTTGCCGAAGGCTTGTCGCCCGTCGAACCCTTGGCCCTCTTTCCCGCCCTCCGAACCAGCGTCTCTGTGTCCCTGCAAAGATGAGATCATGTCAGGAAACATAGCACGACCTGAAGGTCAAAGACAATGAAGGGCGAGGTGCTTACTCCTCCTCCTCCTCTGGTCTCCTCTTCCTCTTCGGGCTGAAGGACCCGAGGTCGAAATCGGCTTCTGGGCCGCTGTCCGAAGGGGAAGGAGAAGGGGATGGGGTCCTGCGTCGCTTGGACGAGGAAGAGGCGGTGACCGCTGCCTTCTTCTTCGGTACCGCGATCCTCGTCTGGCGCCCGGGCTATGCCTGGGCCTATTTGTCGCTACGTGGCCCTGCCGGGCCGGACCGGCTCGCCGGAGCTAGCCCATCGCAGGACATGTTTTCTCCCCGAGGCCGGGGGGTCATCCGCCTCGGTCTCCTCTTCGGCCGACTCCTCGACCGCGTCTTCAACAAGGGGGCCCCGACGCTGGCGCCGCTCTCCTCCCCGACAGACCCCGCCCACTCGATGAGTTCCTTCTCTTCTGCGGTCGTGTCGGCCTCGTCCTCCATGGTGCCGACGCTGCCGGACTCCTTGGCGAGTTCCACCTCCTCCGCCCTGGCAGTAATATACGCCAGCTCCGCCTTGGTGGTGTCGCGGATGAGCAGCGGCTCGTATAGACATACTTCTCCAACAGGTTGTCAAAGAAGGCCTGCACCCACTCCGCTTCTGGCTCAGCCCAGCTTGGATCGAGGCCGTGTGCATTGAAGTCCGGCATCATAGTGATGATGGCGGTCTGGCAAGAGTTATTGCTCAACGGGACCACTCCTACTGGAAACCCAAACAAAGACCCACCGGCCTTGACGGCCTTGACGGCCTTGCCGGTCCTCTCGACTCCACGGGCCTCATCGACCTTGAGATGAAAAATCCTCTGGCAGAGGTGAGCATGCTGCAACACCGTGAAATTGTGCTTCAAGCTAGGGCGGAGCCTCATGACGTCGGCCGCATTCCTGAAGTCCCAAGCTGGCCTCCCCTTGTTGTGCAGTGGGGCAATCCAGCGGCGGATGAAGGCAGCCCCAACCATCTCGAGGGTGGGCTCGGCCGAAGTGAGGCGATGGATCCTGGTGGTGGCCACCATGAGCTTTTCGTCGTTGGCGTCGACATCGCCCCAGTCTTTTCTATGGACGGCGGCGCTCGACGGACCCGGCAAAACTCTTGCGGATCTGCCTCCTCAATCCAGCACCACCGGCCCCGCCACTCTTCCCACCGCTCCCTCTGGGCACCCTCCGGGTACGTGCCCTTGCCCTGGGTTCTCGGGATCCAGGTGCCTGCTACCTCTTGAGCATGCGTTGGTTTTCCCTTGAAGAGGAAAGGGTGATGCAACAAAGCAGTGTAAGTATTTCCCTCGGTTTTTGAGAACCAAGGTATCAATCAAGTAGGAGACCACGCGAGAGTCACCTCGTACCTACACAAACAAATAAGAACCTCACAACCAACGCGATAAAGGGGTTGTCAATCCCTTCATGGCCACTTGCAATAGTGAGATCTGATAGACATAATAATAATAAGATAAATATTTTTTGTATTTTTATGATATAGATTGAAAGTAAAGATTGCAAAATAAAATAGATTGGAAACTTGTATGATGGAAAATAGACCCGGGGCCATAGGTTTCACTAGTGGCTTCTCTCAAGATAGCATAAGTATTACGGTGGGTGAACAAATTACCGTCGAGCAATTGATAGAATTGAGCATAGTTATGAGAATATCTAGGTATGATCATGTATACAGGCATCACGTCCGTGACAAGTAGACCGACTCCTGCCTACATCTACTACTACTACTACTCCACACATCGACCGCTATCCAACATGCATCTAGAGTATTAAGTTCATAAGAACAGAGTAACGCTTTAAGCAAGATGACATGATGTAGAGGGATAAACTCATGCAATATGATATAAACCCCATCTTTTTATCCTCGATGACAACAATACAATACGTGTCGTTTCCCTTTCTGTCACTGGGATCAAGCACCGCAAGATTGAATCCAAAGCTAAGAACTTCTCCCATTGCAAGAAAGATCAATCTAGTAGGCCAAACCAAACTGAAAATTTGAAGAGACTTGCAAAGATAACCAATCATACATAAAAGAATTCAGAGAAGATTCAAATATTGTTCATAGATAATCTTGATCATAAACCCACAATTCATCGGATCTCGACAAACACAACGCAAAAGAAGATTACATCGAATAGATCTCCAAGAAGATCGAGGAGAACTTTGTATTGAGATCCAAAGAGAGAGAGAGAGAAGAAGCCATCTAGCTAATAACTATGGACCCGAAGGTCTGAGGTCAACTACTCACACATCATCAGAGGGGCCAAGGAGTTGATGTAGAGGCCCTCCGTGATCAATGCCCCCTCTGGTGGAGCTCTGAAAAAGGCCCCAAGACGGGATCTCTTGGGTACAGAAGGTTGTGGCGGTGGAAATAGGGTTTCGTGGTGCTCTTGGATGTTTTTGGGGTATGTGAACATATATAGGAGGAAGAAGTAGGTCGGTTGAGCCATGAGGGGCCCACGAGGGGGAGGGCGCGCCCCTGCCTCGTGGCCACCTCGTTGGTTGCTTGACGTCCACTCCAATTCCTCTGGATTACGTTTGTTCCAAAAATCACGCTCCCGAAGGTTTCATTCCATTTGGACTACGTTTGATATTCCTTTTCTGCGAAACACTGAAATAGGCAAAAAAGCAGCAATTTGTACTGGGCCTTGGGTTAATAGGTTAGTCCCAAAAATAATATAAAAGTGTAAAATAAAGCCCATTAACATCCAAAACAGATAATATAATAGCATGGAACAATCAAAAATTATAGATACGTTGGAGACGTATCAGCATCCCCAAGCTTAATTCATGCTCGTCCTCAAGTAGGTAAATGATAAAAACAAATTTTTTGATGTGGAATGCTTTCTAGAATATTCTTCAATGTATTTTTCTCTATCGCGGCATGAATGTTCAGATCCAAAAGATTCAAGATAAAAGTTTATTGTTGACATAAAAATAGTAATACTCCAAGTATGCTAATCAAGCAATTATGTCTTATCAAAATACCATAGCCAAAGAAAACTTATCCCTACAAAGTCATATAGTTTGGCCATGCTTCATTTTCGTCACACAAAATGCTCTCATCTTGCACAACCCCGATGACAAGCCAAGCAATTGTTTCATACTTAGCCTTTTCAAACTCTTTCAACTTTTACGCAATATATGAGCATGAGCCATGAACATAGCACTATGGGTGGAATAGAATATGATGATTGAGGTTGCGTGAGAAGATAAAAAGGGAGAAAGTCTCACATTGACGCGACTAATCAATGGGCTATGGAGATGCCCACTGATTGATGTCAATGCAAGGAGTAGGGATTGCCATGCAACGGATGCACTAGAGCTATAAATATATGAAAGCTCATCAAAGAAACTAAGTGGGTGTGCATCCAACTCGCTTGCTCACGAAGACCTAGGGCATTTGAGGAAGCCCATCATTGGAATATACAAGCCAAGTTCTATAATCAAAATTTCCCACTAGTATATGAAAGTGAGAAAATAAGAGACTCTCTATCATGAAGATCATGGTGCTACTTTGAAGCACAAGTGTGGAAAAAGGATAGTAACATTGTCCCTTCTCTCTTTTTCTCTCATTCTATTTTTTGGCCTTCTTTCTTTTTTTCTTTTGGCCTCTTTTCCTTTCTATTTTTTTCGTCCGGAGTCTCATCCCAACTTGTGGGCGAATCATAGTCTCCATCATCCTTTCCTCACATGGGACAATGCTCTAATGATGATCATCACACTTTTATTTTCTTACAACTCAAGAATTACAACTCGATACTTAGAACAAAATATGACTCTACGTGAATGCCTCCGGCGGTACCGGGATTGCGATGAATCAAGAGTGACATGTATGAAAAATTAAGCATGGTGGCCTTGCCACAAATACGATGTCAACTACATGATCATGCAAAGCAATATGACAATGATGATGTGTGTCATAATAAATGGAATGGTGGAAATTTGCATGGCAATATATCTCGGAATGGCTATGGAAATGCCATAATAGGTAGGTATGGTGGCTATTTTGAGGAAGATATAAGGAGGCTTATGTGTGATAGAGCGTATCATATCACGGGGTTTGGATGCATCGGCGAAGTTTGTACCAACTCTCAAGGTGAGAAAGGGCAATGCACGGTACCGAAGAGGCTAGCAATGATGGAAGGGTGAGAGTGCGTATAATCCATGGACTCAACATTAGTCATAAAATAACTCACATACTTATTGCAAAAATCTACAAGTCATCAAAACCAAGCACTATGCACATGCTCCTAGGGGGATAGATTGGTAGGAAAAGACTATCGCTCGTCCCCGACCGCCACTCATAAGTAAAGCAATCAAAGAACACCCCATGCTTCAAATTTGTCACATAATGTTTACCATACGTGCATGCTACGGGACTTGCCAACTTCAACACAAGTATTCATCAATTTCACGATTACTCAACTAGCACACCTATAATATTACCACCTTTATATCTCAAAACAATCTATCAAGCATCCAACTTCTCTTAACATGTAAAATTTATAACCAAGGTGAATTACCATGCTGTTCTAACGGAATATCAAAAATGATATAAGTGAAGCATGAGAGATCAATTATTTCTATAAAATAAAACCACCGCCGTGCTCTAAAAGATATAAGCGAAGCACTAGAGCAAAAATTATCCAACTCAAAAGATATAAGTGAAGCACATAGAGTATTCTAATAAATTCTAATTCATGTGTGTCTCTCCCAAAAGGTGTGTACAGCAAGGATGATTGTGGTAAACTAAAAAGCAAAGACTCAAATCATACAAGATGCTCCAAGCAAAACACATATCATGTGGCGAATAAAAATATAGCTCCAAGTAAAGTTACCGATGGACGAAGACGAAAGAGGGGATGCCTTCCGGGGCATCCCCAAGCTTAGGCTTATGGTTGTCCTTAGATTTTACCTTGGGTGCCTTGGGCATCCCCAAGCTTAGGCTCTTGCCACTCCTTGTTCCATAATCCATCAGATCTTTGCCCAAAACTTGAAAACTTCACAACACAAAACTTAAAAGAAAATCTTCGTGAGCTCCGTTAGTAAAATAAAACAAACCACCACTTCAAGGTACTATAATGAACTCATTATTCATTTATATTGGTGTTAAACCTACTGTATTCCAATTTTTCTATGGTTCATAAACTCTATTACTAGCCATAGATTCATCAAAATAAGCAAACAACACACGAAAAACAGAATCTGTCAAAAACAGAACAATACGTGTGGTAATCTGTAGGTTTCGAATACTTCCGGAACACCAAAAATTCTAAAATAAATTTCTGGACGTGAGGAATTTATCTATTAATCATCTTCAGAAATAATTAACTAAATAGCACTCTCCAGTAAAAAATGGCAATAATTTTTGTGAGCGCTAAAGTTTCTGTTTTTTACAGCAAGATCAAAAAGACTTTCCCCAAGTCTTCCCAACGGTTATACTTGGCACAAACACTAACTAAACACAAAAAACACAACCAAAAAAGAGGCTAGATAAATTATTTATTACTAAACAGGAACAAAAAGCAAGGAATAAAAATAAAATTAGGTTGCCTCCCAACAAGCGTTATCGTTTAACGCCCCTAGCTAGGCATAAAAGCGAGGATAGATCTAGGTATTGCCATCTTTGGTAGGCAATCCATAAGTGGCTCTCATGATAGATTCATATGGTAATTTAATTTTATTTCTAGGGAAGTGTTCCATGCCTTTCCTTAACTGAAATTGGAATCTAATATTCCCTTCCTTCATATCAATAATTGCACCAATCGTTCTAAGGAAAGGTCTACCAAGAATTATAGGACATGAAGGATTGCAATCTATATCAAGAACAATGAAATCTACGGGAACATAATTCCTATTTTCAAAAATAATAACATAATTAATCTTTCCCATAGGTTTCTTAATAGTGGAATCCGCAAGGTACAAGTTTAAAGAACAATCATCAAATTCACGGAAACCTAGCAGATCACACAAAGTTTTTGGGATCGTGGAAACGCTAGCACCCAAATCACACAAAGCATAGCATTCATGATCTTTAATTTTTATTTTTATTGTAGGTTCCCACTCATCATAATGTTTTCTAGGGATAGAAACTTCCAACTCAAGTTTTTCTTCATAAGATTGCATCAAAGCATCAATGATATGTTTAGTAAAAGCTTTATTTTGACTATAAGCATGAGGAGAATTTAGCACGGATTGCAACAAGGAAATACAATCTACCAAAGAGAAATTATCCTAACTAAATTCCTTGAAATCCAGAATAGTGGGTTCGTTGCTATCTAAAGTTTTGACCTCTTCAATCCCACTTTTACCAATTTTTGCATCAAGATCTAAAAACTCAGAATTTTTGGGACGCCTTCTGACTAAAGTTGACTCATCTCCAGTCCCATCATTATCAAGATTCATGTTGCAAAACAAGGATTTAATAGGGGACACATCAATCACTTTTAGATCTTCATCCTTATTATCATGAAAACTAGAAGAACACGCTTTCACAAAGCGAGCTATTTTTGCACGCATCCTAGCGGTTCTTTCTTTGCACTCGTCAATGGAAATTCTCATGGATTTGAGAGACTCATTGATATCATGCTTAGGTGGAATAGATCTAAGTTTCAAAGAATCAACATCAAGAGAAATTCTATCCACGTTCCTAGCCAACTCATCAATCTTAAGCAATTTTTATTCAATCAAAGCATTGAAACTCTTTTGTGATCTAATAAATTCTTTAATACTAGATTCAAAATCATAGGGCATCTTATTATAGTTTCTATAAGAATTATTGTAGGAATTACCATAATTATTAGAGGAATTACTAGGAAACAACCTAGAATTAAAATTACCTATATACGCATTGTTACCAAAATTGTTCCTACCAACAAAATTCACATCCATAGATTCATTATTATTCTCAATTAAAGTAGACAAAGGCATACCATTGGGATCAGTAGGAGTACTCTTATTGGCAAACAATTTCATAAGTTCATCCATCTTTCCACTCAAAATATTAATCTCTTCAATTGCATGCACCTTTTTAATAGTAGATATTTCAGTGTGCCATTGAGAATAGTTAACCATAATATTATCTAGGAGTTTGGTAGATTCTCCTAAAGTGATTTCCATAAAAGTGCCTCCCGCAGCATTAATTTCGTCCTCTCCCAAGATTGTGCAACATGCTCATGATCAAGTTGCTTAAAATTCATAATATCGTTTCTAAGAGGGATGATCTTAGCGGGAGGACAATACTTAGAGATAAAAGCTTCTTTGCACTTATTCCATGAATCAATACTATTTTTAGGCAAAGACGAAAACCAAGCTTTAGCACGATCTCTAAGCAAAAACGAAAATAGCTTAAGTTTAACAGTATCATTATCCACATCTTTCTTCTTTTGCATGTCACACAAATCAACAAAGTTGTTTAGATGGGTAGCGGCATCTTCACTAGGAAGGCCAGAAAACGGATCTTTCATGACAAGATTCAGCAAAGCAGTATTAATTTCACAAGATTCAGCATCAGTAAGAGGAGCAATTGGAGTGCTAATAAAATCGTTATTGTTGGTATTGGCAAAGTCACACAATTTATTATTATGTTGAGCCATCATGACAAGCAAGCAATCCAACACACAAGCAAACAAGCGAAAAAAGCGAATGGAAAGAGGGGGTGAAAGGAAAAGAGGGTGAATAAAACGGCAAGGGTGAAGTGGGGGAGAGGAAAACGAGAGGCAAATGGCAAATAATGTAATGCGAAGGATAAGAGTTGTGATTGGTACTTGGTATGTCTTGACTTGGCGTAGATCTCCCCGGTATGTCTTGACTTGGCGTGGAAATAGGGTTTCGTGGTGCTCTTGGATGTTTTCGGGCTATGTGAACATATATAGGAGGAAGAAGTAGGTCGGTTGAGCCATGAGGGGCCCACGAGGGGGAGGGCGCGCCCCCAGCCTCATGGCCACCTCGTTGGTTGCTTGACGTCCACTCCAAGTCCTCTGGATTACGTTTGTTCCAAAAATCACGCTACCGAAGGTTTCATTCCATTTGGACTCCGTCTGATATTCCTTTTCTGCAAAACACTGAAATAGGCAAAAAAACAGCAATTTGCACTGGGCCTTGAGTTAATAGGTTAGTCCCAAAAATATTATAGAAGTGTAAAATAAAGCCCATTAACATCCAGAACAAATAATATAATAGCATGGAACAATCAAAAATTATAGATACGTTGGAGACATATCAGTGACGCGGCCAGAGATGGCACCCCCTGGCTGGATGCAAGGATATAAGTAGTGGCGGAAGAGCGACATGCTGTGGAGCACTCCGGCGAAGCCCTCGTAGAGATGGGCGAAGAATTCCATGCACGCCATGGCATTCGGCGTGATGTCCAGAAGGTGAAAGCCGTAGGTATGCATGATGTCGTTAAAGAAATCGGAGAAAGGGGGCAGAGCCCGCAGGAGAAGTAATCAACATAGAAGGGGTACCGATTCGAGCCGTCCTTGGCGAAGGGGCGGGGATGATATGTGTGGCGGGGTGCCCTGACGTCTCCCTTCCCCACAGGGGCCTGAACATGTCCCTGAGGATGAGCACGTCGACCGTCGAGGTGAAGAAGGTGCACTGCGTCCGAAGCTCCCCCAACTCGCTCTCCTGCGCCTCCTTCCCTCCGTCGTCTTTGGCCACTCCCTTACCCTTGCTGGTCTTGGGTGCCATGGCGACTGGGAGGGGATGAGGGATCAAGGGCAATGGGGGCGCGGCGGCGGCAAGCAGGGGCGAGAGCTTCGACTTGCATTTGGAGAAGAAGAGGGGAACGGCAGTTTCAAGATTGGAGAAGACACAGGGGGTAAATGAGCAGCGCCCCTGCAGTTCTTCCTTTTTATGGGGAATACGCGGGCCGCATCTTTACCATTTACCATGATGTGATGCAAGAGGGCAGCAACCGCTCTGTGCATGACCCCCACGTCACACATTCAATGCGGGTCGTGGGGAAGCGCAACTGGTGAAGGAGTTACCGCGGTGATAGACTCTGCCACGCATGCCCGTGCACAGTTCTGGTCCTGGCCCAACAACACTCTGCGTTTATGTGTGGCCCAGGCTCAGGGGCTCCTGTCCGTGTACAAAAGTAGGGGCCTTCTGTACCCCTCTACTTGTGCACGGGCAGTTGTAGCCACACCTGCAGCCACGCTTGGCGGGGCAGAGGAAGCAAGGAACAAGACTACCAGAGCAACGCTGAAACTAGAGGCGCGAAGAGCAAAGGGACAAGATGGGCTTCCCCCGGCAAGAGCCTTGCTGGGAACGACCTACGCTGCCCCGGCAAGAGCCTTGCCGGGGCAACTTGCCCAACACCAGCAAGACCTCCACCCTTGAGCCTGAGAGTTATGACGCCATCGACAAGCATCAAGACCGAGGATCGGGAGCGCCTGCATGGTGGCATGCAAATCTTTGTGGAAGCAAAGGCCTGCAAGCCTAGATGAGAACCAGAAGACGAAGCCCCCCCCCCCCCCGACAAGACCCTTGCCGGGGATGCCCACAAGACCCCGACAAGATCCTTTCCAGGGCCCCGACAAGACCCTTGCCAGGGACGTCTGCGGGGTCTCAACCAGGCCCGCACTTACCAAGGTTTCACTGCCCCATGGCCGTTCTGACGCAGCATCCAGCCTGCCAACCAGGCACACACCTACGTGGCAGCATGCAGCTTCTAGGCCAAGCAGGCAAGCACCTGCGTGCTGGCATGCAGATCTTCGAGAAGACCCTGCCACCGCACCAGCACAGCAGCCAGCCAGCCAGTGTGGCACTGCATGCCTCGTCAGCTTGGACGTACATAGAAGCGAGGCGAGGCGGCGATAGATGAGATGAGCTTCCTTGTCGTCCCCGATAAAGCAAGAGGACATGTCAGTAGCACATTAAATGTGTTTTGTCCCACGATGTCAGGGATAGACTTGTACACTATAGACACTTTCCACATCCTGTGAGCCGCTGTGGCAGCCCCTTTGACATATGAAAGGAGGCCCGATGCATATTGAGGAAGGATTCAGACTCTTTGGACTAGGCATGCACCGCAGCTAGTTCAAGATCTCAAGAACACCAAATATACACCAAAGCAGGACTAGGGTATTACGCATCGTTTGCGGCCCGAACCTGGATAAAATCCCCCCCCTGCGCGTTGATCTTCTAAACCCACTCTTTCCACAGCCATGCGCCCTGTCAATCGTAGTAGGGATTCCCGTGATCCCATAGGTGTTGTTCCAGAACCCCGACAGTGGTGAACCCCTCTATGATGGTGTCTAGATTGGATCTGGTGGTTCTAGACTCTGCGGTGGCTGGATGAATATTTTGTCGACTCCCCTAGGGTTCTGGTATTTTTGGGGTATTTATAGAGCAAAGAGGCGGTCCGAGGGGCACCCGAGGTGGGCACAACCTACCAGGGTGTGCCTGGGCCTCCTGGCGCACCCTGGTGGGTTGTGCCCCCCTCGGGGCACCCCCCAGGTGCATCCAGGGCCCATTGCCTTCCTTCTGGCCCATAAAAAATCTCCATAAAGTTTCATGGCATTTGGACTCCGTTTGATATTGATTTTCTGCGATGTAAAAAACATGGAAAAACAACAAATGGCACTTGGCACTTTGTCAATAGGTTAGTACCAAAAAATGATGTAAAATGACTATAAGATGATTATAAAACATCCAAGATTGATAATAAAACAACATGGAACAATCAAAAATTATAGATATGTTGCAGACGTATCAGCATCCCCAAGCTTAACTCCTACTCGTCCTCGAGTAGGTAAGTGATAAAAACATATTTTTTTATGTGGAGTGTTGTTCATCAAGTCATATCATATTCTTTTCTTTATAGCATGGGCATTTGGACTTTTATGTGATTCAAAGCAATAGTCTAGTTTTGACATAATAATTTAGATATTCAAGCATATCGACAAGCAACCATGTCTTTCAAAATATCAGTGCTAAAATAAGTTATCCCTATCCCATCATGCTCAAACATTGATCCATTCATGAAACACACTCGAATATTATCTACACACAATACTTGAGCACGATCATATTTCCTCCTAGTTGGTGCTTTTATGAGAGAAGATGGAGACTCAAATTTCAAAATAAAAATTGCATAAAGTAAAAGATAGGTCCTTCGCAGAGGGAAGTAGGGATATGTAGAGGTGCCAGAGCTCAAAGTGAAAAAAATTAGATAAAAACATTTTGGGAGGTGTATCCATCACACCAATGAAAATGACTTAGAGTTCCCAATACTTTCCATGCATAGATATGTCATAGGCAGTTCCCAAACAGAAAATAAAGTTTATTCCTTTTTCCACCATAACTTTCACTTTCCATGGATAACCGTATCCACGGGTGCCCTCCATACCAACACTTTCCAAGGAATTTATTATTTGACAACATAAAGTAAATTCATTTCTTTTTGCATTTCAGGACTGGGCATCCCTAATACCTTTTTCTTACTCTCGTGCGATGACAAGTGAATAAACACTCGTCTTGAGAATAACACATCTAGCATGGAAAATATTAGCCACCCCTCACCGCTCCCCGAGCAAAACAAACACACAAAAGAGAAGTTTATTTTGAAACTTAGAGATGGCACATGCAAATTTGCTTAGAACGGCAAAAGAATACCGCATATAGGTAGATATAGTGGACTCATGTGGCAAAACTGGTTTAAAGGATTTTCGATGCACAAGTAGAGGTCATACTTGGTGCAAAATGAAGGCTAGCAAAAGATTGGGAAGCGACCAACCAAGAAATGAATAATCTCATAAGCAAGCGTTAAGCATAATTAACACCGAATAATGCACCATAGGTAGGATATAATTTTCATTGCATGATTACTGACTTTCGTGCATGCATAGGGAATCACAAACCTTAACACCAATATTCTTACTAAATCATAATTACTCATCAACATAACTCACATATCTCATTATCATATCTCAAAACTATTACTAAGAATCAGGTTTATTTTGTCCAATGATCTTCATGACATTTTATTTTACTTTATGCTTCTTGGATATCTATCACTTTGGCACTAGTTTTCATGTGTTGCTTTTCATAAGCTCAAACAAATATAAGTGAAGATCATGAGCATAATAAATTTTCTTTCTCTCAAAATAATTTAAGTGAAGCAAGAGAGAATTTCTTCAGAATTTTACTAACTCTCAAACAAATATAAGTGAAGCAAGAGAGCATTTCTTCAAAAATAACAAAGCACACCGTGCTCAAAAAGGTATAAGTGAAGCACTAGAGCAAGTCCTAGCTAATAAAAGATTTAAGTGAAGCATAGAGAGCAATTCTAACAAGTCATGACATAATTTTGGCTCTCTCAAAAAGGTGTGTCTAGCCAGGATTGATGAATTAAAGCACAAAATAAAATAAGCAAAGACACATATCATACAAGACTCTCCAAGCAAAACACATATCATGTCACGAATAAAAATATAGTCTCGAGTAAAATACTGATAGTTGTTGGAAGAAAGCGGGGATGCCACTCGGGGCATTCCCAAGCTTAGGTTGTTGCTCATTCTTGGATAATATATTGGTATGTCGGGGCATCCCCAAGCTTAGGCTCTTACATCCTTGCTTCATCCATTGTAAGATAACCCAAAACTTGAAAACTTCAATCACACAAAACTCAACAAAGCCTTCGTGAGATCCGTTAGTATAAGAATAATAAACCACTACTATAAGTGTTGTATCATACCAATTCATATTTTGTTTTTTATTATATCTACTGTATTCCAACTTTTCTATGGCAAAAACTCATCAAAGAAAACCATAGAGCCATCAAAATAAGCACACAACATAAAGAAAACAGAATCTGTCAAAACAGAACAGTCTGTAGCAATCTGACTATTTTGAATACTTCTGTAACTAAAAAACTCTGAAAAATTAGGATGACCTGAGAAATTTGTATATTGATCTACTGCAAGTGGAATGGGTATTTTCTCGCTCTCTGGTAAAAAATGAAAATTAATTTCGTGAGTGTAAAAGTTTCTGTTTTTTCAGCAATATCAAACAACTATTGCACAAGAAGATCCTAAAGGCTTTACTTGGCACAAACACTAATTAAAACATAAAAACACAATTATAACAGTAGCATATTGTGCTAACACTCAAGAACAGAAAGCAAAAGGCAAAAAATAAATTTTATTCATTGGGTTGCCTCCCAACAAGCGCTATAGTTTTACGCCCTTAGCTAGGCATATAACAAGGATCTAAGTTTTGTCATCTTTGGTTCGAGATCCATAAGATGCCCTCATGATTGATTCATAAGGTGGCTTAATTCTAGTTCTAGGAAAGTGTTCCATACCCTTCCTCAAAGGAATTTGAAACTTAAGGTTGCCTTCTTACATATCAATCACGACACCGATAGTGCGTAAAAACTTGGTCAAAAAAACCGATAGTGCGTAAAAACGGTCTACCAAGAATAATAGGACAAGACAGATTGTAATCAATTTCAAGAACAATAATGTATATGGGCACATAATTCCTATTTGCAAGAATAAGAACATCATTAATTCTTTCCATATGCTTTTTATTAGTAGAATACGACAAGTGCAAATTCAAGGAACATTCTTCAAGATTGGTAAGACTAAGCACATCACATAAAGATTTCGGAATTGTGGAAACACTAGCACCCAAGTCACACAAAGCAAAACACTCATAATTTTCAATCTTGACTTTGATAGTAGGTTCCCACTCATCATACAATTTACTAGGAATTGAAACTTCTAATTCCAATTTTTCTTCAAAAGCTTTCATGATAGCATCAACAATATGTTTAGTAAAAGCTTTATTTTGTTCATAAGCATGGGGTGAATTTATCATGGTTTGCAACAAAGAAATACAATAAATCAAAGAGAAACTATCATAATTAAAGTCTTTCTAATCCAAAATAGTGGGTGCATCACTAGCTAAAGTTTTGACCTCTCCAAACCCACTTTCATCAATTTTCTCAACAAGATTTTCACCCTCCGAAATATTGGGACACCTTCTACCTAAAGTTGACTCTTATCCAGTCCCTTTTTCATCATTATTAACTTTACTAAACAAGGAACAATAGAAGAAACACCAATCATTTTAAGAACTTCATCACCTTTGCAAGACTAATCACTAGAAAAAGCTTTTTCCAAAAATTCCCTTTTAGCTCTAAGCATAGCAGTTCTTTTCTTACTTTCATCCATAGAAACATAAAGAGCTTTAATTGATTCATATACTTTAGGCACAAAAAATTTCATCTTGAGATTTTCCACATCATGAGCAATTGTATCAACACTTCTGGACAAATCATCAATCTTATTCAACTTTTCTTCTATGGAAGTGTTGAAAGCTTTTTGAGTATTGATAAATTCTTTAATATTATTCTCAAGATCAGAGGTGTTATTATTATTATTATAAGATTGATTTACATAGGAATTACCATAATTGTTAGAGGAATTACTAGGAAAAGGCCTAGGATTAAAATTTCCTCTATAAGCATTGTTGTTGAAATTAGTGCGAGAAATAAAATTCACATCAATGGCATAACTATTTTGCTCAATCAAAGTAGACAAAGGCATATCATTAAGATCAATAGGAGCACTTTTACTAGCAACCAATTTCACAAGAGCATCAACTTTATCACTCAAAGAAGAAATTTCTTCAACCGAATTAACTTTTTTACTAGTAGGAGCTCTTTCGGTATGCCATTGAGAATAATTTGCCATAATTTTATCAAGCAATTTGGTGGCTTCACCCAAAGTAATTTCTATAAAAGTACCACCCGTGGCGGATCTAAAAGATTACGAGAAACAAAATTCAATCCCGCATAAAAAATGTGTATGATCATCCAAAGAATTAACCCATGAGTTGGGCACAGAATCATTTTCATCCTTTCCCAAGATTGCGCAACATGATCATGTTCAATTTGCTTGAAATTCATGGTCTGGGTTCTAAGGGAAATAATTTTTGTGGGAGGAAAATACTTAGTGATAAAAGCATCTTTGCACTTATTCCAAGAATTGATACTATTGTGAGGCAAAGAAGAGAACCAATTTTTTGCAGAATCAGACAAGAAGAACGGAAATAATTCCATGTTGACCACATCATTGTCCACATCTTTTTTCTTTTGAATATCGCATAATTCCACGAAGGTATTAAGATGGGACACGGCATCCTCATTAGGAGTACCGGAAAATTGGTCTTTCATAACAAGATTCGGCAAAGCAGTATTAATATCACAAGTCTCCGCACTAGTGGCGGGAGGAGCAAGCAGAGTGCCAATAAAATCATTGTTGTTGGTATTTGAGAAATCACATAGCTTGGTGTTCTCTTGAGTCATGATGACTACACAACAAGATTGCACTCAAAAACAGATCCGACAAGAAAACGGCGAATGGAACAAGAGGGGCGAATAAAACGACAAATTTTTATGAAGAGGGGGAGAGGAAAACGAGAGGCAAATGGCAAATAATGTAAATTGCAAGGAGATGAGATTTGTGATTAGGAAGCTGGTATATGTTGAAGATCCTCCCCGACAATGGCGGCAGAAATGGCGTGTTGACGGGAGGCTATCTTGACTTGATTCTCCCCGGCAACAGCGCTAGAAATTCTCCTTGATGGTAGCTGGAACTACGTCAGTATTTCCCTGGAGAGGGAGGGATGATGTAGCACAGTGACGGTACGTATTTCCCTCAGTTATGAAACCAAGGTATCAAACCAGTAGGAGAACCAAGCAACACAACGTAAGCATCGCCTGCACACAAATAACAACACCTTGCAACCCGACGTGTTAAAGGGGTTGTCAATCCCTTCCGGGGTACGGCGCCTCAAGATAGGCAAACGGACGTGAGGTAAATTGTAGTAGATTGATAGATCGAATGCCAAATAAAATAAATTGCAGCAAGGTTTTGGATTTTTGGTTTAATGGATCTGAATAAAAATGCAAAGTAAAAGTAGATCGCAAGGCAAATATATGAGAAAGAAGACCCGGGGGCCGTAGGTTTCACTAGTGGCTTCTCTCGACAAAAATAGCAAACAATGGGTAAACAAATTACTGTTGGGCAATTCATAGAACTTCAAATAATTATGACGATATCCAAGCAATGATCATTACATAGGCATCATGTCCAAGATTAGTAGATTGACTCCTTCCTGCATCTACTACTATTACTCCACACATCGACCGCTATCCAGCATGCATCTAGTGTATTAAGTGTGGTGGTTCTAAGTCTGACAGTAGAGTGGGGGTAGAAATGTAGAGGCAAGATCCTAGCTATGGAGGAGTTGTACACACGAGTTTTACAAGTTCAGGCCCTTCTCGGAGGAAGTAACAGCCCTATGTCTCGGAGCCCGGAGGCGGTCGACTGGATTATATGCGTGTGTGTTACAGGGGGTGCAAACACTTGTCCCTGAGGAGGGGGTGGCTTATATAGAGTTCGCCAGACCCCTCTCGCCCTCAGTTACAAAGGGTTTAAGGTACATAAAGATGGAGACGTTACTGGTAACGCCTGTAATAAAAGTACATAATGACCATTAAGGGTATGACTTAAATCCCGACCGTTGCAGAGTGGAGTGGCTCTAGATCTTCTGGTAGTCGAGTGGTTGTCCATTCGGTCGAGTGTCTTTAAGACTGTCGAGTGGAACATGGCTCCATGGTCGAGTGGATGATGATTTTTCTTCGACCGCTTCTAGTTCTTTTAGAGATGTCCTTGGGGAGGGTGTCTTGGACAGATCTATGACCCTACCGTAGGTACATGGCTTCATCATTAGCCCCCGAATGGATCAGGGTTTCAGTGAGGAAGAAGTTGAGAACGCTTCCGACTCATTTTTCGTTGTTATGAATATATCTTGTTCGGGATCAATGAACTGAGGTGATGACACCAACTTCTTTTTCAGTCGCCTTGATCCATTCTTAGTTTTTCGTCGAGTGAACTTTTAGTGAAAAGTTTCGAGTGATGATGCGGAGGATGTCTTCCGTCTGACAAGTTGTTCTGCTGTCTTCGAATTTTGGGAAGCGCGCCGAGCGGGGGAGGCCATGGTAATCGGGACGGATTAGGCAGGTCGCCTCGATCCCCGCGCCACCTTTTTAGCCATGTATCACGCGCGCGACCGTTGCGGGATTTGATGAGATCGTCCGGGCCTACAAGTCAGTCACTCGGAAGTATCCTTATAAAAGGCACCGGACCGGGCCTTTGAACAGTGCGCCCTCATTCTCCTTCTTCTTCCTCGGATTTCTCTGCTACCTCTGCTTCTGCTCTCGGCGTCGTAGCTCCGCTCGGGCTCGATTCGCTGCCATGGGGAAGGAGAAGACAGTGGCGCTGGAGCGCGCAAAGAAGGCGATGGTGGAGGCAAAAGGGAAGCGGACCAGCCGAGGTGGATCCTCGTCGAGGTCCGGCCTGCCGCCGGGCTGGATCCAGGGTGATTGGATCCTCTCGACGATTAGCCAGGACGACCTCGACGATCTGGTGGAGGGGGGGCTGATCCCCCACGAGTCGGCGCGGCTCCCTGGGAACGAGACCGGGCCACGGCCGCGGGAGGGTGAGTGCGTTCTCCTCGCCACTCACGTCGACCGTGGGTTTTCTTTGCCTCCCCACCCTTCCTTTCGTGGTTTTTTGAATTTCTTCGGGGCTCAACTCCACCACTTTACTCCAAACACTATCGTGTACCTTACTGCCTTTGTGTCGATGTGCGAAAATTTCTTGGGTTGTCGACCACACTGGGGTCTCTTCAAGCACATATTCACCTGTCGCTCCCAGTCAGTCAAGAAGGCCAACCCGAGTGACGAGAGGAAGCACGTGATTCAGATGTGCGGGGGCCTTGGAACCCAAATGAGGAATAAGAGCACCTTCCCAGCTATGATCCTTCCTGACTCGGTCCGGGGCTGGCAGTCGACTTGGTTTTACTGTAAGGACCAGCCGACCCCGGGTCAGTCGACTGGACTTCCCCCCTTTTCCTTGGCTCGAGTGGAGAAGCCTTCCTCCTTGAGGGTGGTCCCGGAAGAGAAGGCGCAGGTGAAGGCGTTGGTCGAGCGGGTCGTCCAACTTGTCCATGACGAGGTGACTGGAATGGACCTGCTGGAGGTCTTTCTCAGTCGACGCATCCAACCACTTCAAGCCCGTGATCATCCGATGTGGATGTACTCGGGACTCGAGGACTCCACTTGGATCCACCCGGAGGACGTTAGTGAAGACACGGTGGAGAAGTGGCTGAAAGGAATCACCAGCAACAAAGATAATCCCCGGGGGTCTAGGAGGGTGATTCCATTCGACCATTCACGCCAGCCGGAACAGGTATGATTCTGCTTCGTCAAGTATCTTCTCGATTCACTGTGTAACACCTTGTTGACGGTCGACTGTATTTCTTTTGTTCATTGTCTTTTCAGGCTCTTATTGATATGTACTCGATGCCCAACGGAGTGCAGGAGCAAGACATCAAGGAAGGGGCGAGCGGGGGCGAGAGTGGTGAGTGGCACTCGGATGCGGAGGAGGACGAGGAGAGCGATGACTTGAGTGACGACGAGGAGGTCGACTCGCCTCCTCGCAGAGAGAGAAGATCCAAGCATGCTCAAGACCCGGCGAGCACCCCGGTCCTGGCGGCTGCACCGACTGGGCCATCTTCGAAGCGCCCTCGGACATCTTCGCCAGCACCGACTGAGAAGATATCGAAACAGCCCAAGATTGTGCCGCCTCCTGCTCCAAAAGCATCGAAAGCCACCTCTTCTAAACCACCGAAGGCTTTGCCCCGAATCAAAGTGACCGTCCCCACCATCTCCGGGTAATCATCTGATCTGTTCTTTTGGCCGACTCGAGCAACAGAACGTAACCGACTGAATGTTGACATTTGCAGTGCTGCTACATCTGGAACTTCTTCCTACCAATACCGAGATGAGGAGATGGAAGACGCGGTTACCTCCAACCCAGGTAAAAACTCTTATGATCTTGTTCTTGATTACTTGGTCGATTAAATTCTAGCGATTCACTTGGGGTCGACCGATTTCTCTGAAGCTCCACCCAACGTCATCGATCTTCCAGATGATGATGAAGACGTGGCCCCTAGGCCCAGAAAGAACAAAAAAGTAGCAGCTGGCAAGACGTCTCAGCAGGGACCGACGACCGCACCAACCGCCCGACAATCTGAAGACGCAGGCGGGGCCTCTGTAACTTTCACTGTACCATTGTCGAGTGAGTGCCCTGCACCGTCGATTGAACCGGTGTTCCCTTTAGTCGTCCAACATCACGCTTCAGAGCTCCAAGCTGCCACACCTGGGTCGTCTGCCCCCTTCTTCACCAACTACCATGTTCCAGAAAACCAGTCGGACGAGGCTGCGAAAGCCATCCGTCAGGCTAAAGTGATGATGGAGCGGATGAAGATGGTGCACAAGCATAGCCAGGCTGCTTACGACGCCAGCGCTGCTCTCTGGGCCAATGTCCAGGTAAGTAAACTTTTGACTGACCTTGTTCTATTAGGATATGCTACCCGAAATATTTTCTTCCATTCAATATCTTATTGTTTGCGTCGAAACTGTACATCCATGGGTGTTTTGTTGTCTTCGGTATT
The DNA here is from genome assembly GCF_002162155.2 of Triticum dicoccoides. Classification (NCBI taxonomy): domain Eukaryota; kingdom Viridiplantae; phylum Streptophyta; class Magnoliopsida; order Poales; family Poaceae; genus Triticum; species Triticum dicoccoides. The sequence goes on from NC_041382.1 coordinate 341,555,882, forward strand.
TGCGCTCTTCCACTCGGTCTGTGCGAGTAGGATCTGAACCAGTGGGGGCACTCTAAGTGCACCCACTGGGCGTAGTCCCCGAGACCGCAGTCGACTGCGGTCAGAGTTCTTTTTTCTTTCTTTTCTTCCACTCGACCCGGGCGGACCGGTCGAATGAGATCTGAACCAGTGGGGGCACGTCAAGTGCACCCACTGGGTGTAGTCCCCGAGACCGCGGTCGACTGCTAGCAGTTGGCCGGGGTGTGAATAGTTCTTTTCTCTTCTTTTTTTACTTGACCCAGGTGGACCGGTCAAGTTGGGTCTGAATCTGTGGGGGCACGCCAAGTGCACCCGCTGGGTGTAGTCCCCGAGACCGCAGTCGACTGCGGGCAGTCGGCTGGGGTCTAAGTGAACTTTTAAGTTTTATTCACTCGGAAGTAAATAACCTTTGATCTTGTCGATTGACACATCTTTTACCTCCTGCAGAAATCTTGTTCTCTCATTTCTAAGTTTGCCGAGTTTGAGGAGAAGCAGAGGCAACTCAACCTCGACTTGGAGTTGGCCCGGCAAAAGTTGAAGAAAGCCGAAGATGAAGCTGCTGGTATGGAAGGTAGCTGCCTGTCGACTGTTCACGTTGATCGTCTTTTAAGATATTTCTTTGATCTCTTGTTTGATCTGATTGCTTCTTTTGCAGAGAAAATGAGGTTGGCTCTAGAGAAGAAGGACTTGGACCTTGCAGCTGCACAGAAGGAAGCTCAAGACAAGACTGCCCTTGCAGACCAGAAGCTGGCTTCGGTCGGAGCGTTGGAAGGGGAGGTGAACAAGCTGAAGTCCTGTCTCAATGAGTCTAACCGAGAAGTAAGCCGTCTGAAGAAGGATAAGATTGCCCTGAATGAGAAGTTGGAGTCTGCGGTCCGCAAGAGAAATGACACGGAAGCCTATCTGAGAACTCTTGCCAATAAGCTCTATCTTATGCTGGAAGGTACTCCTTTTAATCCGACTGCTTTGCTGCTTGCAAGTTAATCATGTCCAGTCGACTCACTAACTCTTTGACTGCAAAATTCTGCCAAGACTTTGACGAGGAAACCGGAAGGATCAAGACTGGTCTAGACCCTATCGTTTCTCCGGTTTGCGACGAGACTGCCATGAACGTGCTCCGACTGGAATCCCGTGTCACCGGCGTCACAAGTTATCTCGCACACCTGAAGGTGGTAGTTTCATGGATTGACTCATCACTCTGGCCAGGGGCGACGCTTCAAAGTGATCTGGAATCTCTGATGGCTCGGCTCAACGAGATTCCTGGTCAAGTGCAAGAATGGAAGAAGTCCTCTGCCCGGTGTGGTGCTGACGTGGCGTTGTCCTTGGTTAGAGTCCACTGCAAGGAAGCTCGTGAAGACAAGCTGGCGGCGATCAAGGTCGCCAACACCAAAAGGCATGACTTCCAGTCCTTTATGGAGACTTTCATCGCTGCTGCCACTTGGATCGCAGATGGAATCGACTTGGACGAATTCGTCGAACCCTCCAGCCCTCCTTCTGCCGAGTGAACAAACTATGAGATTTAAACCTGTCTTAAATTTGCCTCGGAATGCCGAGTGGTTGTTGTAACCATTAAACTCCTTCGGGCTTGATGCTCGAATACTTTTGATTTGTTGCTTTGAACTTTAGGATTTATCCGAACTGCTTTTGAGTATACTTGCGATTGCTTTTGGGATCTGCTCCGTTGTATTTGTGGCGTAGTTCGGAGGAGAAGGTTGCAGTCGACCTGCGCCTCGCCGTCCTTGCAGACAAGGATGGAGCGCACGTTGTACTTGTGGCAAAGCTCGGAGAAAAGGGTTGCAGTCGACCTGCGTCTCATCATCCTTGCGGACAAGGGTGGAGCGTACGTTATATTTATGGCGAAGCTCGGAGAAGAGGGTTGCAGTCGACATGCACCTCATCGTCCTTGCGGACAAGGGTGGAGCGTACTTTGTACTGGTGGTGCAGCTCTTAGGGAAAGGATTTTACAAACTTATGCGAGTACTGGACTGCAGCTAAGCCCCCGAGTGGGAGGATTGCTCACCACTCGGTAGGATTTTTTAAACTTAGACGAGTACTGGACTGCAGCTAAGCCCCCGAGTGAGAGGCTTGCTCACCACTCGGTAGGATTTTTTAAACTTAGGCGAGTACTGGACTGCAGCTAAGCCCCCGAGTGGGAGGATTGCTCACCACTCGGTAGGATTTTTTAAACTTAGGCGAGTACTGGACTGCAGCTAAGCCCCTGAGTGGGAGGATTGCTCACCACTCG
>NC_041382.1:341558331-341706615 GCF_002162155.2 Triticum dicoccoides
AAGCCCCCGAGTGGGAGGATTGCTCACCACTCGGTAGGATTTTATAACCTTAGGCGAGTACTGGACTGCAGCTAAGCCCCCGAGTGGGAGGCTTTCTCACCACTCGGTAGGATTTTATAACCTTAGGCGAGTACTGGACTGCAGCTAAGCCCCCGAGTGGGAGGCTTGCTCACCACTCGGTAGGATTTTATAACCTTAGGCGAGTACTAGACCGCAGCTAAGCCCCCGAGTGGGAGGCTTGCTCACCACTCGGTAGGATTTTACAAACTTAGGCGAGTACTGGACTGCAGCTAAGCCCCCGAGTGGGAGGCTTGCTCACCACTCGGTAGGATTTTACAAACTTAGGCGAGTACTGGACTGCAGCTAAGCCCCCGAGTGGGAGGCTGGCTCACCACTCGGTTGGATTTTGAAAACTTAGGCAAAACGGGTTCGTAGCTAAGCTCCCGAGCGGGAGGCTGGCTCACCACTCGGTAAGTTGTTTGAAAACTTAGGCGAAACGGATTCATAGCTAAGTCACCCACTGGGGGTTTTCAGACGTAAACAAAAGCAACAACAATCGTGCCAGAGGACTATAAAGCTCTTGTCTTTGATAAACAAATTACAAAGGTACTTCTTATTACACTTTATTCGAACGAGTACTTAAGTATAAAAGGGGCGGAGCAGCTCCGCATTCCAAGATCGTGGCTCATCTTTCTGATGCTCGACACTGTAAAGATGGTATGCTCCATTGTGGAGAACTCTGGTGATGATGAAGGGGCCTTCCCAAGCAAGAGCGAGCTTGTGTGGCTTCTGTTGATCCACTCAAAGAACCAAGTCTCCCTCTTGAAAGGCTCGACCCCTCACATTTCTGGCATGGAATCGACGCAAGTCTTGCTGATAAATGGTTGACCGAATCAAGGCCATCTCTCTTTCCTCCTCTAAGAGATCAACTTAATCTTGCCGGGCCTGCTCTGCTTCTTCTTCAGAGAAGATCTCGACTCAGGGTGCATTGTGGAGCAGGTCACTTGGTAGAACAGCTTCGGCTCCATAGACCAAAAAGAAAGGAGTTCGTCTAGTCGACCTATTAGGAGTTGTCCTCAAACCTTGAAGGACTGATGGAAGTTCGTCGACCCAAGCGCCTGCTACGTGTTTGAGATCACGCATTAGTCGGGGTTTTAGTCCTTTGAGAATTAGGCCATTTGCTCTTTCTGCTTGTCCATTCGACTGTGGGTGAGCGACCGAAGCATAGTCGACTCGTGTGCCTTGAGAAGCGCAGAAAGCTCTAAACTCATCAGAATCGAAGTTCGACCCATTGTCAGTGATGATGCTGTGTGGAACTCCATATCTGAATGTCAATTCCCTGATAAAACTGACAGCGGTGCTGGCTTCAAGATTCTTGCTAGGTTTAGCTTCAATCCATTTGGTAAACTTGTCGACTGCTATGAGCACATGAGTGAAGCCGCTCCTACCAGTTCTCAGTGGTCCAACCATATCTAATCCCCAAACAGCAAAGGGCCGGATAAGGGGAATGGTCTTCAGGGCTGACACTGGCTTGTGAGACATGTCAAAGTAAAACTGGCAGCCTTCACATCTGTCGACTATGTCTTTCGCCATTTCAATTGCTCGTGGCCAATAAGTTCTGGCTCGGTATGCTTTAGCCACGATGGCTCGAGAGGACGCATGGTGACCATAGGTCCCTGAGTGGATGTCGTGGAGGATCATTCGACCTTCTTCTGGTGTTATGCATTTCTGACTGGCTCCAGTTACGCTTTCCCTGAACAGTTGTCCTCTTATCACAGTAAAGGCCTTGGATCGACGGACGATCTGTCGAGCCTCTTCTTCATCCTATGGGAATTCCTTCCTAAGGATGTACGCAATGTATAGCACTGTCCAGTCGGGAGTAATGACCAGAACCTCCATGATTAGATCGACCACGGCTGGGACCTCGACTTCAGTCGGATCTGTGGCGCTCTTAGGCTATGGGGGCTCTTCAGTAAAAGGATCTTCCTGAATTGTCGGTGTGTGAATATGTTCCAAAAACACATTGCTGGGAATGGATTCTCTCGTGGAACCTATCTTTGCCAAATCATCGGCTGCTTGATTTTTCAGACAGGGTATGTGATGGAGCTCTAACCCCTCAAACTTCTTTTCCAACTTCCTCACCGCATTGCAGTAACCAGTCATAGCTGGGCTTCTAACGTCCCATTCTTTCATCACTTGATTGACCACCAAATCTGAGTCGCCGTAAACCATGAGGCGACGGACGCCGAGTGAAATGGCCATACGTAACCCATAAAGGAGTGCTTCATATTCTGCTTCGTTATTGGAGGAATCAAAGTGAATCTGGAGGACGTATCTGAGCTTGTCTCCTCGGGGGGATACTAGTACCACCCCAGCACCAGAACCATTCAGCATCTTGGATCCATCAAAGAACATGGTCCAGTGCTCCGAGTGAACTTGAGTCTGCAGTTGTTGTTCGATCCACTCGGCGAGGAAATCTGCCACTGCTTGGGACTTTATAGATTTCTTTGCCTCAAACTTGATATCTAAAGGAAGGAGTTCAATCGCCCATTTTGCCACTCGACCAGTTGCATCTCTGTTGTGTAGAATCTCCGACAATGGAGCCTCGCTGATGACTGTAACAGAGTGATCAGAGAAATAGTGTGCAACCTTCTTCGTGGTCATGTAAATCCCATAAACAAGCTTCTGATAGTGTGGATATCTCTGCTTTGACGGAGTCAAAACTTCAGAAACATAATAAACCGGGTGCTGAACTTTATAGGCTTTTCCCTCTTCTTCCCGCTCGACCGTAAGTACTGTACTGACGACTTGTCCAGTGGCTGCTATATAAAGCAGTAAAGGCTCTTTGCTGATTGGGGAAGCAAGCACCGGTTGGGTGGAAAGCAGGGCTTTTAGCTCTGCAAATGCTGCATCAGCTTCAGGAGTCCACTCGAACTTATCTGATTTCTTCATCAGTCGGTAAAGAGGCAGTGCCTTTTCACTGAGGCAAGAAATGAATCGACTTAGGGCGGCCAAACAACCAGTAAGCTTCTGGACATCATGCACATGCACAGGGCGTTTCATCCAGAGTATGGCGCCCACTTTCTCTGGGTTAGCATCGATCCCTCGTTCGGAAACGAGAAAACCGAGTAATTTTCTGCCTGGAACTCCAAACATGCACTTTGATGGATTAAGCTTGATATCATACCTTCTGAGGTTGGCAAAGGTTTCAGCAAGGTCAGCCAGTAGGTCGGAACCTTTACGTGACTTAACCACAATCTCATCCATGTATGCTTCCACATTCCGACTGATCTGAGTGAGCAGGCACTTCTGAATCACCCGCATGAATGTGGCTCTAGCGTTCTTCAAACCGAATGGCATAGTGACATAACAGAAGCACCCAAATGGGGTGATGAAAGCTGTTTTTATCTCGTCAGGACCGTAAAGACGGATCTGATGATACCCGGAATAGGCGTCCAAAAAGGACAAACGCTCACACCCCGCAGTCAAGTCGACTATTTGGTCGATGCGAGGGAGAGGAAAGTGGTCCTTCGGGCAGGCCCGATTGATATGCTTGAAGTCAATGCACATGCGAAGTGAGTCTTCCTTCTTTGGGACCATGAAAACATTAGCTAACCACTCGAAGTGGTAAATCTCACGGATAAACTCAGCTGCCAAAAGCCGAGCCACCTCTTCACCGATTACCTTCCTCTTCTGTACGGCGGACCGTCGAAGACGTTCTTTGACTGGTTTCACTTTTGGGTCGACTCGCAAACGATGCTCAACCAGTCCCCTGGGAACACCTGGCATGTCCGAAGGTTTCCATGCAAAGATGTCCAAGTTCTCATGGAGGAACTGGATGAGCGCTTCTTCCTATTTGGAGTCGAGTGTTGTTGAAATGTGAGTCGGAGCAGAATTGGGATCCGTCGGGTGAATATGAATCGACTTTGTTTCACCAGATGACTGGAATGCTGAATCCGTGGCAAGCTTCTTGGCTCGCAACAAATCACTCGGATCTGCATTTTTTTGATACTCCTGCAATTCTACTACGGCCATCTGTGCATCAGCGATCTTTGAGCCCTTCTGCAAGCACTCTTCCGCCTTCTTCCGACTACCAGTGATAGTGATCACCCCTTTGGGACCAGGCATCTTCAATTTGAGGTACACATAATATGGTCGAGCCATAAAACATGCATAAGCTGGCCTGCCCAGAATAGCATGATAGGCACTCTGGAAATCCACAACTTCAAATGTCAACTTTTCTTTGCGGTAATTCTTGGAATCACCGAAAACCACGTCGAGAGCAATCTGGCCGAGTGATGCAGCCTTCTTGCCGGGAATGACCCCATGGAAACTCATATTGCTTTCACTGAGTCTGGACATCGAAATGCCCATTCCTTTCAACGTCTCTGCATACAGTATATTCAGGCCATTGTCACCATCGATCAGAACCTTAGTCAGCCGGGTGCCTTCGACTACTGGGTCGACCACCAACGCTTGCCTTCCAGGGGTGGCTATGTGCGCTGGGTGATCGGACTGGTCGAGTGTAATGGCAGTCTGGGACCACTTCAAATAACTAGGTGTCACCGGAGCGACCAAATTCACTTCTCTGTTGATGACTTTCAATCGACTCTTACTCTCAACATCAGCGAAAATCATCAGAGTGGAATTCACGTGGGGATAACCATCATCATCCTCTTCCTCGTCCTCAACCTTGTCTGCTTCTTTCTCCTTTTCCTTGGGTTGTTTCTCTCAGAATTGCTGGATTAGGAGTCGACACTGTCGAGTGGTATGCTACGGGTAAATGAAATTACCCTCTTCATCTTTTTTGGTGTGAATGTGGCATGGTAAATCCAGCACATCATTTCCATCTTGATCTTTTACTTTCTTGGGGTTCCACGGCCCTTTGGTCTTCCCCTTGAACTTTCCTTGAGTCACGGCTAAGGCTTCACCAGGAGCGGCTGGCTCGGCTTTGCACTTCTGCTTCCGACTAGAGTTTCCTCCTCTGGTTTCGTGGGCGCCTGTTTTGTGCATGCCACTCCGGAGTCGGTCTTCTTCTTCACCGTTGGCGTACTTGGTGGCAATTTCCATCATCTGAGTCAGAGTCATATCTCCTGTCCGAACGAATTTCATATTCAACTCTCGATATTTAACACCTTCTTTAAAGGCACAAATTTCCTGATGATCAGACACATTCTCCACCATGTGGTGCAATGTGATCCATCTTTGGATATAATCACTCAAAGTTTCATTCGGTTTCTGCACGCAACATTGTAATTCTGTGAGCCCTACCGGCCATTTGCAAGTACCTTCAAATGTTCTGACAAATACTCGGACAAGATCTTCCCAAGTATAAATGCTACCAGGTGCTAACTGATTCAGCCACGCTCTGGCTGAGCCCTCCAACATCAAAGGATGGTGTTTCATGGCCACCTCATCATTGCCACCACCGATCTGAATAGCCACTCGGTAATCTTCAAGCCAAGTATTAGGCTTGGACTCACCAGTGAACTTACTGACTCCAGTAGCCAACCCAAAGTTGGGAGGAATCACCGCAGCCCTGATGGCTCTGCTGAAGCACTCTGGACCTGAGACACGCGCTCTGCTGCTGGTTGGAAAATCTCTGTCGGGACCTTCTCTGTGAGCTCTGTTTCTGTCGACCAGACCCTGAACGAGAATAGATCTCGCGTTAAAGCCCGGTTCCCTGGGGTCGACTGGAATCCTTCTCCCACCACTGTGAGGGCGTCTATCATCCTGTTGCCGAGGCACGTACGATCCACTCCTTGGGGGTGGCGTGGGCACTCGACAACGATCGTCGTGATCGAGTCGGTGATCATACTGCTCGCGGCTTTTGTAATGATCTCGTTGATCTCCACGTCCCTCATGCCTCGGGGGCGATCTTGGGCTGTGAGCCGACTGGACTGTGTCTGTAACCACGGATCTGCTGTGAATCCTATTCCGCGACTGAGATACTACTGTGTTCTGCTCACCCGCGGATCGAAGCAAGGCCCGGATCTCTACCAAACCCCGACCAGCTTCTGACTGGGAAGGTTGAATTGACTCTGCTATTCGGGCCGCAGGTGGGAGATTCTGGATCGGAGTTCGGTATACCTGAGTCGGAGGCGGAAAAAGTTGACATCGACTGAATTCGGGAGCACGCTGCCGAGCACGCTCGTCGAGTGCGTGCTGGAGGTTCTCCAGTCGAGTGCGCTCAGCCAAGTTGGCCAGGCGGGCCTCCTCCAAGGCATGGGCCTTAGGGGTTTCTCCAACGATAGGAGTGTGAAGTGGATCCATGTTCCAGCGGCGAAGTTCTTCTCTTCGCTGCGAAGAGAGGGGTTCGAGGCGGTACTCTTCATGAACACGCGACGGATCACCGCCCCCATCACCTCCGTCTTCACGGGTGAAGCCAGGAGGACTACGTGGTCCATTGACCATCAAAACTTCCGCCGCAGGGTCACTGCTGTCGCACTCGGATGCAGTCTCTACGGAGCCAGTCGACAGATCGAACAGGCCGTAGAGGGTTTTGTCGGGCTCGATTGCCGCGACTTGGGGGTGGCCGACTGGCGAGCCACCACATGCTTCACCCACCGCTGAAGCCTCGATCGACCGGAATGTTTGCTCCGGCGGGCCGCAGGGAGGGGGGAAGCTACAAGAGCCGACCAATACTGGGTCGAAGGCTGCCGCAGGCGGACGCATGCGCGAAAGTGCGTTGCCCCGCAGACGGGGAGTGCGTCGACGTCGAGTGGAGCCTCCTGAAGCCAAGCGGAGTCGTCAGCGACAAACACGAGCACGCCGAGACAGATCTCGCGGCCCTCAGCCAAACCTCCGCCTGAAACCATGATGAAGGGGATCGGAAAAATTGCAACTTCTCCAACAAGTCTCTAAGACACCTGCCCCACGGTGGGCGCCAACTGTCGTGGTTCTAAGTCTGACAGTAGAGTGGGGGTAGAAATGTAGAGGCAAGATCCTAGCTATGGAGGAGTTGTACACACGAGTTTTACAAGTTCAGGCCCTTCTCGGAGGAAGTAACAGCCCTACGTCTCGGAGCCCGAAGGCGGTCGACTGGATTATATGCGTGTGTGTTACAGGGGGTGTGAACCCTTGTCCCTGAGGAGGGGGTGGCTTATATAGAGTTCGCCAGACCCCTCCCGCCCTCAGTTACAAAGGGTTTAAGGTACATAAAGATGGAGACGTTACTGGTAACGCCTGCAATAAAAGTACATAATGACCATTGAGGCTATGACTTAAATCCCGACCGTTGCAGAGTGGAGTTGCTCTAGATCTTCTGGTAGTCGAGTGGTTGTCCGTTCGGTCGAGTGTCTACAAGACTGTCGAGTGGAACATGGCTCCATGGTCGAGTGGATGATGATTTTTCTTCGACCGCTTCTGGTTCTTTTAGAGATGTCCTTGGGGAGGGTATTTTGGACATATCTATAACCCTACCCTAGGCACATGGCTTCATCATTAAGTTCATGGAAAACGGAGTAATGCAATAAGAACGATGACATGATGTAGACAAAATCTGTTTATCTATTTGGCAATAGATATAGATCTCGTCTTTTTATCCTTAGTGGCAACGATAGATACGTGTCGGTTCCCTTTCTGTCACTGGGATCAAGCACCGTAAGATCTAACCCACTACCGGACACCTCTTCCCATTGCAAGATAAATAGATCAAGTTGGCCAGACAAAACCCAAATATCGGAGAAGAAATACGAGTCTACAAGAGATCCTGCATAAAAGAGATCAAAGAAGCTCAAATACTTTCATGGATATAAAAACATAGATCTAATCATAAACTCGAAGATCATCGATCCCAACAAACACACCGCAAAAAAGAGTTACATCATATGGATCTCCAAGAGACCATTGTATTGAGGATCAAAAGAGAGAGATGAATCCATCTAGGTACTAACTACGGACCCCGAAGGTCTACAAAGAACTGCTCACGCATCATCGGAGAGGCGCCAATGGAAGTGGTGAACCCCTCTGTGATGGTGTCTAGATTGGATCTGGTGGTTCTAGACTCTACGGCGGCTGGATGAATATTTCGTCGACTCCCTTAGGGTTTCGGTATTTTGGGGGTATTTATAGATCAAAGAGGCGGTTCGGGGGCACCCGAGGTGGGCACAACCCACCAGGGCATGCCCTGGTGGGTCGTGCCCCCCTCGGGGCACCCCCAGGTGCAACCAGGGCCCATTGCCTTCTTCTGGCCCATAAAAAATCTTCGTAAAGTTTCGTGGCATTTGCACTCTATTTGATATTGATTTTCTGCGATGTAAAAACTTGGAAAAAACAGCAACTGGCACTTGGCACTATGTCAATAGGTTAGTACCAAAAATAAATGATGTAAATGACAATAAAATGATTATAAAACGTCAAAGATTGATAATAAAACAACATGGAACAATCAAAAATTATAGATACATTGGAGACATATCAGCGAGACAGTTCAACATTGTCGCGGAGGAGAGCGAGGAGGGGTGGCATCGCCATGAAGGAGAGCGGCGACGGTCTGCGGTCGCTGCAGAGGAAGGAGGAGAGTCACTGCACCGGTTGATTTAATTTTCACTAGCAGCAACAAAAGAAAAAATATGGTACAAAGCCTCAAGCTAAAGTGGAGAAGGATGACAACAACATAGGAGCAAACTTGGAGTTTCGACAGTGCAATGCAATCTTCAGTTTCGCCCAACTTTTGACAGCTCCACCTTATGATGATCATGATTTGTTTTAGTGTCTTTTGGACATAGTTAACTATAGTATTTTGGGGTTAACTATAATATTTGGGGGTTAACTATAGTGAAATGGCCTAATTTGTGTATCTCGGTGATTATTCAGTAGCAAGATTTGTTTATGTTGAATTTCTATGCCAAGTATTGCTAGTTTCAGCCTAAATTTGAATCTAGAGAGTTGTTAGTATCTGCTCTTCATGACATGTTAGACTGATGTTTCTTTGAATATTAAGTGTTGAATTAATGAAAGTGGCTGATGTTTCTATCTCTAATGGCGTGAACTGGTTGATGTTGTTTGTATTGTTGGATGCCTAAAGATGTGTGTTCGATTGGCTGATGGCTTGATTTTTTCACTTCTCTAAATGCTAGTTGATGGCTTGCTTGATCGACTGATATATGCATGTGTGTGTGCTTGATGTGGCTAACAGAAAATCTATGCTAAACACTTATGAACTGTTACTAAATTGTTCAATTTTTAGTTCTTTCATGTTTCTGCATAATAAGTTTAATTGTTCCCATTAAAATTTGTTTTTAATTACTTGTACTTCTTCTAAAAAAATCTGGAATGTGAAGAGCACTTTTTGCAAGCTAGCAGTGAAGTTGCCAACATGCTCAAAGTGCACGCAACATTGAGTAGAAAGAAGCATGCCTAGGAAATTAATATGTGCTTAGGGAGGCCTTTGCTCAAAGAATGTATATAAGGTACAGTCAGCAGGCTATAAGGACAAGGAGCGAGAAGCAATATGGGCTGCTAGATGTACTATAACTAGGTGTCCCACGGAGGTAACATTCAAAGTTATTCTCACACTATAGAATGGTATAGGAATGTGGAGAGATTTGGTTGATTTTATATTGCTGAATAATATAAAATATTATGAGTGCATACCTCCACCGCGAGGTTCCTTGCTCCTTCTCGGTCGTCGGGGATCTATGTTCTTCCACTCTCTTTTTACGCGAGCTTTGTTCATCTTTTTGCCAACACATGAGACATCTAGCATCAAGGTGCACGTGTCATGCAAGAAAATGGAGGTAATTAGATAAGCAGTGCGTGAGTCATGCACTTTGATGGCACCTACTACGCAATATTTTTTTCTCCTCGATGGCACGTGAATAGTGCACGTACTCAATGATGGAGCACGGGATGGTAGCCATGGACATGGTCACCCCTTTTTGGAGGGAGTACTAAATAACTTTGATGTGTCCCGTCAACTCGCAGAACGACGATAAGATTGATTACTACGCCTTCTCCCTCACCAACGCGTGCATGGTGGCTCGCGGCACAAGGAGAAACTTTTGCTTACAAGCGGTGGATGTGCAACGGTTCATTTGGTGTCAGATTGCCAGAAGTAGTAGTACTGTAGTACCATCATTATTGTTCGACTTCCGGAAGAGGCGAAGAGCCAAGTGCAAGGTGACCTACTAACCTAGTACAGTATACTACTATAGCCAAAGTTGCTCCACCTTTTTAGAGCATGCTTTATTAATATAGGTGGCTCTTGCAGCGGCACATCATTTAGAGCAAGGACTACTCTCTTCGGACTACCTCCGTCTAGGTGAATAAGTCATTCGCGTAGTTCTAGGTCATCGATTTGAGGAATTAAATATGTGTTTTATGTCATGAAAAGTATATCACTAGATTTCTACACGGATGTAGTTTCTAAATATATATATTTTTTGTCACATAAAATACATATTTAGATAGTTAACTCATCGACCTAGAACTACGTGAATGACTTATTCACCGAGACGGAGGTAGTAGGAACTTAAAACACAAGAATAGGAAAATTATGAGGGGGTGTCTCCAACAGTGTTCCTCGGCTCGCACCTAGCATCATGGTGGTCGAAGTTGGAGTCATTCATCTGGTACACGTGGCATCTCAGATCTGGACACAAGGTGACGTACACCGTCAAGGTCCACGGTCAAGGTGGTCAGGGCGGACGCGACCTCTCACTACAACTGCCATTTGAAGCGGCGCGCCGGCCCAGAGCGCCGCCCGCTGCACTCCCAACTGTACCCGCCTCGTCGCCGCATTCAAAAACCTACATTTAAACCCGCGTGGAATGCGAGAAACCCACTCTGGCCACACACGTCCGTTCAGGAGCAAGACGCCGGCCAAGCTTCTCCTTCCATCGTTTTGTCCACTCTTTCGGCGGCATGGGACTAGCAGGAAGAGCAGTTCTCTAGCATAAAAGCCATCTGGGTGGCCCGCCGAGCCCGACAGTTAAGAGCGACGCAACTCGCTACTCCACCTACCTCGCCTAGCCCATTGGAGGCAGTTGCCGCACTAAGCCAGCACGCGGTTCCGCAGCTGGCCGCTCCAATACAGCTTGAGGAAGAGTGCCGACTTGCTCCACTCCCGCTTGTCAGGGAGCACGGCGGCACGGGCATCGTTGCTGCCCTCGATGCTGCCGCGTCATACAGCGCCTCTAGTGTCTGTGACTGCGCCATCCATCGTCGACGCGTGCGTAGCCGCGACATGCAGGTAGAGAAAGAAGGCATCGCGGATGTCAACAAGGTGACGCGGCTATGCGGATGTCGAATAGGTGACGGCCAGCATGTCCTTGCCCGCTGCCATCATCGGGGAGAAGTAGAATATGGGAGGCCGCCGCCGATTGTATCCCATGAAGGCCACCGCCGAGGCGACGCCGGTGAATACAGCCGGTGTCTTGCACGATTCTTCTTCTGCCAGATGCTGGAGGTGGACAAAGAGATCGGGCGGTGATCATTTAGATTAGGTATATTAATTCTGCCAGCCTAGCTGTAATGGGAGTATCATAAGTAGTATCAAGCATGCCAACTAGTAGGCAAATTTGATGAGCTGGCATAGAATTAAATGAAGAAAGAGAGGGTTGAGTATCATATTATGATACCGTATGGAATTAAGTTACTCCCACTGTGGTTAGTCTTAGGCCTTGTTTGGTTCAACCTCCTCCCAAGGGGTTTGGAGAGGAATGGAGGGGAATTTGGCTTGTATATGATTTAATCCCCCACAATCCCTATGAATCTATGTATATTGTGTACATCTTATTTGACCCCTCATTTTGCCGCGCTATGACCAGTGTGAGTGTCTGCATGCAGTACACCATCCTCTAATTTGGTGGATGCCAAGCCGGCCCGAAAAGGAGTTATAACTTTTTTCAAGTTGAAAAATGTTACCGATGAGGAGCCATAATTAAGCTGGAGGCGTCTCTTATTTTCTTTCGAATGCGCAATAAGCTTTTTTTAGTGTGAATGGGAAATAAGTTGGAGAGCTGTAGAGTGTCTCTAATGGGCTACCTCTAGTGTTAAGGCCCTCCAGTACGAAACACAGGCAGCCGACTGGCCGATACAAAATCCTACCCATCTTAAAGCCTATTTGTTTTTGTTTTTTGCAAGGAGAAGCCTATATTTCTTGAAGAGGGGCGATTCCAGAAAAACCCTCCTTCCTCCTCGCTTCCACTTATACTGCAGCTCGCTGGACTCTCCCGCTTCCATCTCCCCCCAATCGCCCCGCTCCCCATCTTCCTCACATGTCCAGAAAACCCCCACTCACCTTCTTTTTGCGGTGTGTTTGTTGAGACCGATGAATTGTGGGTTTATGATCAAGTCTATCTATGAACAATATTTGAATCTTCTCTGAATTCTTTTATGTATGATTGGTTATCTTTGCAAGTCTCTTCGAATTATCAGTTTGGTTTGGCCTACTAGATTGATCTTTCTTGCAATGGGAGAAGTGCTTAGCTTTGGGCTCAATCTTGCGGTGTACTTTCCCAGTGACAGTAGGGGCAACAAGGCACGTATTGTATTGTTGCCATCGAGGATAACAAGATGGGTTTTTCATCATATTGCATGAGTTTATCCCTCTACATCATGTCATCTTGCTTAAGGTGTTACTCTGTTTCCATGAACTTAATACTCTAGAAGCATGCTGGATAGCGGTCGATGAGTGGAGTAATAGTAGTAGATGCAGGCAGGAATCGGTCTACTTGTCTCGGACGTGATGCCTATATACATGATCATACCTAGATATTCTCATAACTATGCTCAATTCTGTCAATTGCTCAATAGTAATTCGTTCACCCACCGTAGAATACCTATGCTCTTGAGAGAAGCCACTAGTGAAACCTATGGCCCCCGGGTCTATCTTCATCATATTAATCTCCCAATACTTAGTTATTTCCTTTGCTTTTTTACTTTGCTTTTATTTTACTTTGCATCTTTATCATAAAAATACCAAAAATATTATCTTATCTTATCTATTAGATCTCACTCTCGTAAGTGGCCATGTAGGGATTGACAACCCCTTATCGTGTTGGTTGCGAGGATTTATTTATTTTGTGCAGGTACGCGGGACCCGCATGTAGCGCCCTACTGGATTGATACCTTGGTTCTCAAAAACTAAGGGAAATACTTATGCTACTTTGCTGCATCATCCCTTCCTCTTCGGGGAAAACCAACGCAGTGCTCAAGAGGTAGCAAGAAGGATTTCTGGCGCCGTTGCCGGGGAGTCTATGCAAAAGTCAATATACCAAGTACACATCACAATCCTTATCTCCCGCATTACATTATTTGCCATTTGCCTCTCATTTTCCTCTCCCCCACTTCGCCCTTGCTGTTTTATTCGCCCTCTCTCTCTCTATCCTCCCTCTCCTTCTCTATTTGCTTCTTTTTCCCGCTTCCCTTTTGTTTGCTTGTGTGTTAATTTGCTTGCTTGTCATGATGGCTCAAGATAACACTAAATTGTGTGACTTTACCAATGCCAACAACAATGATTTTATTAGCACTTCGATTGCTCCTCTTACCTATGCCGAGTCTTGTGAAATTAATACTGCTTTGCTGAATCTTGTTATGAAAGATCTGTTTTTCGGCCTTCCTAGTGAAGATGCCGCTACCCATCTAAATAGCTTTGTTGATTTGTGTGATATGCAAAAGAAGAAAGATGTGGATAACAATATTGTTAAATTGAAGCTATTTCCTTTTTCGCTTAGAGATCGTGCTAAAGCTTGGTTTTCATCTTTGCCTAAAAAAGTATCGATTCATGGAATAAGTGCGGAGATGCTTTTATCTCTTAAGTATTTTCCTCCCGCTAAGATCATCTCCCTTAGAAACGATATTATGAATTTTAAGCAACTTGATCATGAACATCTTGCACAAGCTTGGGAGAGAATGAAATTAATGATACGTAATTGCCCTACTCATGGTTTGAATTTGTGGATGATTATACAAAAAATTTATGCCGGATTGAATTTTGCTTCTAGAAATCTTTTAGATTCGGCCGCGGGAGGCACTTTTATGGAAATCACTTTAGAGATGCTACTAAACTCCTAGATAATATTATGGTTAATTATTCTCAATGGCATACTGAAAGATCTACTAATAAAAAGGTGCATGCGATAGAAGAAATTAATGTTTTGAGTGGAAAGATGGATGAACTTATGAAATTATTTGCTAGTAAGAGTGTTTCTTCTGATCCTAATGATATGCCCTTGTCTACTTTGATTGAGAATAATAATGAATCTATGGATGTGAATTTTGTTGGTAGGAACAATTTTGGTAACAACGCGTATAGAGGACATTTTAATCCTAGGCCTTATCCTAGTAATCCCTCTAATAATTATGGTATTTCCTACAACAATTCTTATGGAAATTATAATAAGATTCCCTCTGATTTTGAATCTAATATTAAATAATTTATTACTTCGCCAAAGAATTTCAATGCCATGATTGAAGAAAAATTGCTTAAGATTGATGATTTGGGTAGGAATATTGATAGAATTTCTCTTGATGTTGATTCTTTGAAACTTAGATCTATTCCACCTAAGCATGATATCAATGAATCTCTCAAAGCCATGAGAATTTCCATTGATGAGTGCAAAGAAAGAACCGCTAGGATGCGTGCTAAGAAAGATGCCTTTATAAGAGCGTGTTCTTCTAGTTCCTATGAAAATAAAGACGAAGATCTAAAAGTTATTGATGTGTCCCCTATTAAATCTTTGTTTTGCAATATGAATCTTGATAATGATGTGACTGAATATGATCCACTTTTACCTAGAAGGCGTTCCAAGAATTCGGAGTTTTTAGATCTTGATGCTAAAATTGATAAAAGTGGGATTGAAGAAATTAAAACCCTAGATGTTACTAAACCCACTATTTTGGATTTCAAGGAATTTAATTATGAAAATTGCTCTTTGATTGATTGTATTTCCTTGTTGCAATTCGTGTTAAATTCTCCTCACGCTTATAGTCAAAATAAAGCATTCACTAAACATATCGTTGATGCCTTGATGCAATCTTATGAAGAAAAACTTGAATTGGAAGTTTCTATCCCTAGAAAACTTTCTGATGAGTGGGAACCAACTATTAAAATTAAAATTAAAGATCATGAGTTTTATGCTTTATGTCATTTGGGTGCTAGTGTTTCCACGATTCCAAAGACTTTGTGTGATTTGTTAGGTTTCCGTCATTTTGATGATTGCTCTCTAAACTTGCACCTTGCGGATTCCACTATTAAGAAACCTATGGGAAGAATTAATGATGTTCTCATTGTTGCAAATAGGAATTATGTGCCCGTAGATTTTATTGTTCTTGACATAGATTGCAATCCTTCATGTCCTATTATTCTTGGTAGACCTTTCCTTAGGACGATTGGTGCAATTATTGATATAAAGGAAGAAAATACTAGATTCCAATTTCCGTTAAGGAAAGGCATGGAACACTTTCCTAGAAATAAAATTAAATTACCTTATGAATCTATTATGAGAGCCACTTATGGATTGCCTACCAAAGATGGCAATACTTAGATCTATCCTTGTTTTTTTATGCCTAGCTAGGGCCGTTAAACGATAGCGCTTGTTGGGAGGCAACCCAATTTTATTTTTATTCCTTGCTTTTTGCTCCTGTTTAGTAATAAATAATTTATTTAGCCTCTTTTTATGTTGTGTTTTTTTGTGTTTGTGCCAAGTCGAACCATTGGGAAGACTTGGGGAAAGTCTTGATATCTTGCTGTAAAAAAATAGAAACTTTAGCGCTCACAAGAACTGGTGCCATTTTTATTTGGAAAATGCTATTTATTTAATTCTTTTTGAAGATGATTAAAAGATAAATTCCTCACGTCCAGAAATTTATTTTAGAATTTTTTGGGTTCCATATTTTGTGCTAGCTACATATTACTACAGACTGTTCTGTTTTTGACAGATTCTGTTTTTCGTGTGTTGTTTGCTTATTTTTGATGAATCTATGGCTAGTAAAATAGTTTATAAACCATAGAGAAGTTGGAGTACAGTAGGTTTAACACCAATATAAATAAAGACTGAGTTCATTACAGTACCTTGAAGTGGTCTTTTGTTTTCTTTCGCTAACGGAGCTCATGAGATTTTCTACTTTGAGTTTTGTGTTGTGAAGTTTTCAAGTTTTGGGTAAAGATTTGATGGATTATGGAACAAGGAGTGGCAAGAGCCTAAGATTGGGGATGCCCATGGCACCCCCAAGATAATCTAAGGACACCTAAAAGCCAAAGCTTGGGGATGCCCCGGAAGGCATCCCATCTTTTCGTCTACTTCTATCGGTAACTTTACTTGGAGCTATATTTTTATTCACCACATGATATGTGTTTTGCTTGGAGCGTCTTGTATGATTTAAGTCTTTGCTTTTTAGTTTACCACAACCATCCTTGATGTACACACCTTTTGAGAGAGCCATACATGATTTGGAATTTGTTAGAATACTCGATGTGCTTCGCTTATATCTTTTGAGTTATATAGTTTTGCTTTAGTACTTCACTTATATCTTTTAGAGCACGGTGGTGGATTTTTTTATAGAAACTATTGATCTCTCATGCTTCACTTAGATTATTTTGAGAGTCTTAAATAGCATGGTAGTTTTCTTAAATAATCCTAATATGCTAGGTATTCAAGATTAGTAAAAAAATCCTATGAATGTTTTTAATACTAAGAGAAGTTTGATGCTTGATGATTGTTTTGAGATATGGAGGTAATAATATAAAAGTCGTGCTAGTTGAGTAGTTGTGAATTTGAGAAGTGCTTATGTTGAAGTTTGAAAGTCCCGTAGCATGCACGTATGGTAAATGTTATGTAACAAATTTGAAACATGGGGTGTTCTTTGATTGTCTTCCTTATGAGTGGCGGTCGGGGACGAGGGATGGTCTTTTCCTACCAATCTACCCCCCTAGGAGCATGCACGTAGTGCCGAGGTTTTTGATGACGTGTAGATTTTTGCAATAAGTATGTGAGTTCTTTATGACAAATGTTGAGTCCATGGATTATACACACTCTCACCCTTCCATCATTACTAGCCTCTTCGGTACCGTGCATTGCCCTTTCTCACCTTGAGAGTTGGTACAAACTTCGCCGGTGCATCCAAACCCCGTGATATGATACGCTCTATCACACATAAGCCTCCTTATATCTTCCTCAAAATAGCCACCATACCTACCTATTATGGCATTTCCATAGCCATTCTGAGATATATTGCCATGCAACTTTCTACCATTCCGTTTATCATGACACATTCATCATTGTCATATTGCTTAGCATGATCATGTAGTTGACATAGTATTTGTGGCAAAGCCACCATTCATAATTCTTTCATACATGTCACTCTTGGTTCATTGCATATCCCGGTACACCGCCGGGGGCATTCATATAGAGTCATCTTTTGTTCTAGCATCGAGTTGTAATCATTGAGTTGTAAATAAATAGAAGTGTGATGATCATCATTTTCTAGAGCATTGTCCCAAGTGAGGAAATAAATAAATAAATAAATAAAAAGAGAGGCCATATAAAAAAAGAGAAAGGTCCAAAGGAAAAAATGAGAGAAAAAGAGAGAAGGGACAATGTTACTATCCTTTGCCACACTTGTGCTTCAAAGTAGCACCATAATCTTCATGATAGAGAGTCTTTTGTTTTGTCACTTTCATATACTAGTGGGAATTTTCATTATAGAACTTGGCTTGTATATTCCAACAATGGTCCTCCTCAAGTGCCCTAGGTCTTCATGAGCAAGCAAGTTGGATGCACACCCACTTAGTTTCTTTTGTTGAGCTTTCATACATTTATAGCTCTAGTGCATCCGTTGCATGGCGATCCCTACTCCTTGCATTAACATCAATCGGTGGGCATCTCCATAGCCCATTGATTAGCCTCGTTGATGTGAGACTTTCTCCCTTTTTGTCTTCTCCACATAACTCCCATCATCATATTCTAATCCACCCATAGTGCTATGTCCATGGCCCGCGCTCATATATTGCGTGAAAGTTTATAGGTTTGAGATTGCTAAGGTATGAAACAATTGCTTGGCTTGTCATCGGGGTTGTGCATGATGAGAGCATTCTTGTGTGACAAAAATGGAGCATGACTAAACTATATGATTTTGTAGGGATGAACTTTCTTTGGCCATGTTATTTTGAGAAGACATAATTGCTTAGTTAGTATGCTTGAAGTATTATTATTTTTATGTCAATATGAACTTTTATCTTGAATCTTTTGGATCTGAATATTCATACCACAATTAATAAGAATTATATTAAAATTATGCCAAGTAGCACTCCGCATCAAAAATTCTGTTTTTATCATTTACCTACTCGAGGACGAGCAGGAATTAAGCTTGGGGATGCTTGATACGTCTCCAACGTATCTATAATTTTTTATTGCTCCATGCTATATTATCTACTATTTTGGACATTATTGGGCTTTATTATCCACTTTTATATTATTTGTGGGACTAACCTATTAACCGGAGGCCCAACCCAGAATTGTTGTTTTTTGCCTATTTTAGGGTTTCGAGGAGGAATATCAAATGGAGTCCAAACGGAATGAAACCTTCGGGAACGTGATTTTCTCAATGAACAAGACCCATGAGACTTGGACCCTACGTCAAGAAACAAAGGAGTAGGCCACGAGGTAGGGGGCGCACCTACCCCCCCAGGCGCACCCTCCACCCTCGTGGGCCCCCTGTTGCTCCACTGACGTACTCCTTCCTCCTATATATATCCACGTACCCCCAAACGATCAGATACGGAGCCAAAACCCTAATTCCACCGCCGCAACTTTCTGTATCCATGAGATCCCATCTTGGGGCCTGTTCCAGAGCTCCGCCGGAGGGGACATCGATCACGGAGGGCTTCTACATCATCACCATAGCCCATCCAATGAAGTGTGAGTAGTTCACCTCAGACCTACGGGTCCATAGTTATTAGCTATATGGCTTCTTCTCTATTTTTGGATCTCAATACAACGTTCTCCCCCTCTCTTGTGGAGATCAATTCGATGTAATCTTCTTTTTGCGGTGTGTTTGTTGAGACCGATGAATTGTGGGTTTATGATCAAGTCTATCTATGAACAATATTTGAATCTTCTCTGAATTCTTTTATGTATGATTGGTTATCTTTGCAAGTCTCTTCGAATTATCAGTTTGGTTTGGCCTACTAGATTGATCTTTCTTGCAATGGGAGAAGTGCTTAGCTTTGGGTTCAATCTTGCGGTGTCCTTTCCCAGTGACAGTAGGGGCAGCAAGGCATGTATTGTATTGTTGCCATCGAGGATAACAAGATGGGGTTTTCATCATATTGCATGAGTTTATCCCTCTACATCATGTCATCTTGCTTAGGGCGTTACTCTGTTTCCATGAACTTAATACTCTAGATGCATGCTGGATAGCGGTCGATGAGTGGAGTAATAGTAGTAGATGCAGGCAGGAGTCGGTCTACTTGTCTCGGACGTGATGCCTATATACATGATCATACCTAGATATTCTCATAACTATGCTCAATTCTGTCAATTGCTCAACAGTAATTCGTTCACCCACCGTAGAATACCTATGCTCTTGAGAGAAGCCACTAGTGAAACCTATGGCCCCCGGGTCTATCTTCATCATATTAATCTCCCAATACTTAGTTATTTCCTTTGCTTTTATTTTACTTTGCATCTTTATCATAAAAATACCAAAAATATTATCTTATCTTATTTATCAAATCTCACTCTCGTAAGTGGCCATGTAGGGATTGACAACCCCTTATCGCGTTGGTTGCGAGGATTTATTTGTTTTGTGCAGGTACGAGGGACTCACGCGTAGCCTCCTACTAGATTGATACCTTGGTTCTCAAAAAATGAGGGAAATACTTATGCTACTTTGTTGCATCATCCCTTCCTCTTCGGGGAAAACCAACGCAGTGCTCAAGAAGTAGCAACATCCCGACCCTCTCTTATTGATATTGTACTCGTGCCCTCTGTTTGTCTAGCAGGCCTCTCCCACCATTTGTGAGAAGCCACTCCACCACCAACCCTTCGACATTCTACCTTTGTATTTCTCCCAACCTTATTCCTCTACTACACATATGCATGGATGCCGATAGATCTCCCTCAATACATAGCTAGGTCTCTCTCCTTATCCACGCATATACTTGTCGGTCTACCTCTCTATAGTTAGGTCTCTGCCCCCTCCCCCCCTCCCACACCGATAGTCGAATGTTGTAGGTAGGTATCCATGCGACAGAGAAAAACTGCACCTCTGCCCACTCAAATTCCAGTAGGTCAGCCGCCCTGTATCTTTAACGTGGGCAAACACAAATTCGATGGCACTCTTTATCGATCTCGCAGCCACACACTTCATCCCTATTTTCGATTCTATCGATATCTCACGCCAATGATCCATCCACTCTCTTCTCGTGGATCGCTCCCTCTATATATGATATATCCATGACTCTGTTTCACACACATTGCATATGTTACGTTTTTTGTTTGAGATATCATCGACAGATTGCCTCTGTTTCGCACAAACCATCTCTCTCACACCCACCACCTAAAGAAGAGGTGCACGCAGGACGCAACTACTCACATCTTGTTCTTGGCCACACCCGCGCAGGTAGATGGTGGAGTTCGTTTCTGTACGAAAAGGTAGCCCACGTGATAATTTGACACGTGTAGCGGTTGTTTACTCGAAGGAGGGTCGTGTACCACGCGTAGACGGAACAAAGTTTAACTTGACTTTATATTCCTCAATGGCATGTACAGAATATAAAATGATTGTCATCGGGAAAAAAGAAAAATTTGCTCCACTATATACAACGAAGCCTGCCTGTCGGGGTTTGTCTCTCGTCACACCATCTCACACAAGGCGGCAGTGGCCTCTCTCTCTCACCGTTGGTCAGTGATCCAGCCGCATCCCGTCCGCCGGCGGAAAGGGAGGATGTTCATCGTTTCTCCATTTGACGGCATTGAGGTAGCATGTCCCTATCTACGGTACCCGTCGTTCTCTCTGACCAAGCTTCGGTGCGGTAGGATCTTCGCCACTTGCTCGCTGCCACAATATGGCCAGATCCTGGCCGCCGGAGCCCTCCTAGTTACATCCCGACGACCCTCATGCACAGCTTCCTCCGGCCTTTCTCCACTGCCCATCTTCCCACGTTGCTGCATGCGGAAAATCTTGCATGTGGATCTTCTTTAGATGTTTGCTTAAAACGTATCTCGACCGGCGTACTTTCCATCTTGCAATCTCATCCTCAAACCATTTTTGCTAAACCACCATGCTGCTATCTTCCCCTTATTACATGGAATATGCTTCTTTTTTGTTGGCGTATGTGTCTTCAACTCGTGTTATTGGTGCAGTAATTGTTTCCTTTCTACCTCCTTTTGAAAACAGGGCTATCCATTTCACCTTGTTGCTATTGCGACCTTTTGGTGAACTGCACAAATCACTTTTTTCTTAAGAGTGTTTTGTGCAGTTCCGCCAAAATGTCACACGGGCAACATTTTTACATTTCTATGGGACTGCGGAAAGGGAGATTCGTTTTGTTATCATCCTGATCCAACTCTGTGCCTAATCTTCTCCAACAAGTAGTTAGTCCTAAAGAGAGATCACAGAGGTGATCGGCTTCTATTTGTGTGTGTTATGTTTCATCATCTAGTTCCACTATTATTGTAATCACACTGACTAGATATCTTTGCAAACAGGGATGGTCAGCACAATTTTAGTGGAGCTGCACAAAATGATCGGATTGTGATGTCCTCCATACACCTCTTTTTTGGCTACAGAGCTGGGTGAAACTAGCTGCCAACCAATGAACAATGTGCCCAGGAAATGGAGCCATGCCTACGAACATCATCTTTCAATTATATATTTTCTTTATTTGTACACCTTCTCACAACTTTTTCTTCAGTTGTGATGTGAATATTGGCTCTGATCTGTGAACCATTGAGATGCATTAGCAGCCATGGTAGTCTCATTTGTATTTGATGGAATGTTGTAACGAGATAATCTTGAGGCAAGAGGACACATGAATCCTAAGTTGAAACCTTTTTTCCCACGGAAACCAAAGTCGAAACCTTCATAGCATCACAATACAATTTAATTAAAATTATGCGCACATATAAACAAAGCCCGAAGGATTGATAGCAATGCCAGAAACAATTCAACATCGTTTCGCCGACATGTGGGACATCCTTCATCCGGCTCCACCTGCCATGCAGCAATATTGAGTGCAAAACTACAGGGAAAGATTCACCTCGGTCATTGTGCCACAGTAGTAATGACTAGTGAGGAGTCAAATCACAGAGCCCCACGTTCACCGCAGTAAGTTGCTCGGATGAAGCAACCATCATTTCTCTGTTCGTTGAATCCGCTGCTACTCCCATATTCCCAGAGTAATAAGTTGCTCGGGCGAAGCAACCATCACTTCACCTTTCCCATAGTAAGTACTACCTCCTTTTTTATTCTAGAAACAACCGTACGCGACTATTGGACGGTAGCACCACATCAACTGAATCAAAAATCGAAACCAACCAATGAACTACTACTACTGGTGAACATTTGCTAGTATCATGTACTCCGTCTGTCCATGTATATAGGGCTTAAAGTGTTTTCTAAGACGAACTTTGGCCCTGTTTGGATCCATGGGTTAGAGTTAGTTTGAGCTAGTTGGTGCTCAAATAGCCCTAAAGTATCCAAAGATGAGGGTTAAATTGGAGCAAGTTGCACTGAACCCACCAAAAAAACTATCCCACACAAGAGGTGCTAATTGGAGATAGTTCTCATTGGGCCCACTGAAAAATCACTTTTCTCTCTTCATCAAGTGCATTTATTGTCAATCTAACCCTGTCATCCAAACACCTCTTTGGCCACAGTTAGTTCAGGGTTAGTCATGAGTTAGTCTAACCTCTAGCTAAGTTAGAGTATCCAAACAAGAGTAGTATAGGACATGCAAGTTGCTCAAAGCATACAGTCAAATTCGTGCGTGAAAGGATCTTTTTTTAAAACGGAACGTGAAAGGTCGAATGATATAATTTTCAAATTATATAAAATCTTATCAACAGTCAAAGGCAACCTCGAAGAATACATTAGGTCCTATATAAAATCTTATCAATAGTCGAAACCAAGTGTTACTACTACACCAGACAAGTTCAAAACGAGAAACTGGACCCACTCACGGCACGGCACGTCTGTCTCGTTTGGTCCATCGGTTAAAGCGTTTCCTCTTCTTGGCATAACAATAGAGTACAATAATTTTTTTGGAATGCTCTTGGCATGTCGCTAACATGTGATGAGTTAACCGACCTCAATAGATGGCAAAACCGCTAGCCCGCCGCACTTTGAGAGAGATGAGGAGAAAGAAGTGATACGGGTTGGTGGATTACTAGAGCTAGGTGTCACACGGAGGCCAAGAAATATGGTGATAGCGTGGGTTGGCCATGTATGATGTAACTACACTGGGCTGTCGTGTTTCGTACTCTTCCGGTCTATTGTGGAGATGATTGGTTGATTTTGTATCGCTGAATAATATAAAATACTCCCTCCATTCCTAAATATTTGTCTTTCTAGAGATTTCAACAAGTGACTAATACGAAACAAAATGAGTGAATTTACACTCTAAAATATGTCTATATACATCCGTATGTGCTGGTCTATTTGAAATCTCTAAAAAGACAAATATTTAGAAACGGAGGGAGTATTATGAGTGCAGACGCTCCAGCACGAGGTTCCTTGCTCCTTCTCGATCATCGGGAATCTATGTTCTTCCACTCTCTTTTTTACATGAGTTGTGTTCATCCTTTTGCCAACACGTGGGACATCTAGCATCAAGGTGCATGTGTCATGCAAGAAAATGGAGATAAGCAGTGCGTAAGTGAGTCGTGCATTATGATGGCACCTAGTACTATGCAATATTTTTCCTCCTCGATGGCATGTGAATAGTGCACACACTCAATGACGGAGCACGGGATGGTAGCCATGGACATGGTCGGCCCTTTTTGGAGAGAGTACTAAATACATATTAACTTTGATGTGTTCCGTCAACTCGCAGAACGACGAGAAGCACACACTGAATGACGGAGCACGGGATGGTAGCCATGGACATGGTCAACCCCTTTTGGAGACTAATGCACTACTTTTGATGTGTCTGGTCTACTCGCAAACTAGGGGAAGCTTTGCTTACTACTACTACTACTACTACTACTACTACTACTACTACTACTACTACTACTACTACTACTACTACTACTACTACTACTACTACTACTACTACTACTACTACTACTAATACTAGTACGACCTCTCCCTCGCTAGACAAGGAGAAACTTTTGCTTTATGATAGTGCGCTCAATACAGGCGGGGGACATGCAATAGTTCATTCGGTGTCAGATTGCCAGAAGGATCTATATTGTAGTACCATCATCATTGTTCGACTTTCAGAAGAGGCGAAGAGCCAAGTGCATGGTCACCTACTCACAGTATAACCAGCCGTGTTTGCACGAATTTTTTAACTTAGTACAATTTGAGAGGATTGCTCCAGTGGTCATCACACATGAGCTAATCGATTCGCACCCTTCTGCGCTCCATTTTGTCTTGCGTTCCTTCCTCCATCCAGCTGTTGGGGAACGTAGTAATTTCAAAAAAAATCCAACGCACACGCAAGATCATGGTGATGCATAGCAACAAGAGGGGAGAGTGTTGTCCACGTACCCTTGTAGACCGAAAGCGGAAGCGTTAGCACAACGCGGTTGATGTAGTCATATGTCTTCATGATCCGACCTATCAAGTACCGAACGCACGGCACCTCCGAGTTCTGCACACGTTCAACTCGATGACGTCCCTCGAACTCCTATACAGCCGAGTGTTGAGGGAGAGTTTCGTCAGCACGACGGCATGGTGACGATGATGATGTTCTACCGACGCAGGGCTTCGCCTAAGCACCGCTACGATATGATCGAGGTGGATTATGGTGGAGGGGGGCACCGCACACGGCTAAGAGATCAAGAGATCAATTGTTGTGTCTTTGGGGTGCTCCCTGTCCCCGTATATAAAGGAGTAGGGGAGGGGGAGGGCCGGCCCTCTCTATGGCGCACCCTAGGGGAGTCCTACTCCCACCGGGAGTAGGATTCCCCCTTTCCTAGTAGAACTAGGAGCCCTTCCAAGTAGTAGGACTAGGAGGGAAGGAAA
Source organism: Triticum dicoccoides (assembly GCF_002162155.2). NCBI lineage: Eukaryota > Viridiplantae > Streptophyta > Magnoliopsida > Poales > Poaceae > Triticum > Triticum dicoccoides. The sequence goes on from NC_041382.1 coordinate 341,583,469, forward strand.
GGGAAGGGAAAAGGAGAAGGAAGGAAGGGGGTGCCTCCCCTCCCTAGTCCAATCCAGACAAGCCCATGGGGAGGGGCGCGGCCACCCTTTGAGGCATTTCTCTTCTTTCCCGTATGACCCATTAAGGCCCAATACGAATTCTCGTAACTCCCCGGTACTCCCGAAAATACCCGAATCACTCGGAACCTTTCCGATGTCCGAATATAGTCGTACAATATATCGATCTTTACGTCTCGACCATTTCGAGACTCCTCATCATGTCATCGATCTCATCCAGGACTCCGAACTCCTTCGGTACATAAAAACACATAAACTCATAATATAACCGTCATCGAACTTTAAGCGTGCGGACCCTACGGGTTCGAGAACTATGTATACATGACCGAGACATGTCTCCGGTCAATAACCAATAGCGGAACCTGGATGCTCATATTGGCTCCTACATATTGTACGAAGATCTTTATCGGTCAAACCGCATAACAACATACGTTGTTCCCTTTGTCATCGGTATGTTACTTGCCCGAGATTCGATTGTCGGTATCTCAATACCTAGTTAAATCTCGTTACCGGCAAGTCTCTTTACTCATTCCGTAACACATCATCCCGCAACTAACTCATTAGTTGCAATGCTTGCAAGGCTTATAGTGATGTGCATTACCGAGTGGGCCCAGAGATACCTCTCCGACAATCGGAGTGACAAATCCTAATCTCGAAATACGACAACCCAACAAGTACCTTCGGAGACACCTGTAGAGCACATTTATAATCACCCAGTTACGTTGTGATGTTTGGTAGCACACAAAGTGTTCCTCCGGTAAACGGGAGTTGCATAGTCTCATAGTCATAAGAACATGTAGAAGTCATGAAGAAAGCAATAGCAACAAACTAAACGATCAAGTGCTATGCTAAAGGAATGGGTCAAGTCAATCACATCATTCTCTAATGATGTGACCCCATTAATCAAATGACAACTCATGTCTATGGCTAGGAAACTTAACTATATTTGATTCAACGAGCTAGTCAAGTAGAGGCATACTAGTGACATACTGTTTGTCTATGTATTCACACATGTATTATGTTTCCGGTTAATACAATTATATCATGAATAATAAACATTTATCATGATATAAGGAAATAAATAATAACTTTATTATTGCCTCTAGGGCATATTTCCTTCAATCTCCCACTTGCACTAGAGTCAATAATCTAGTTCACATCGCCATGTGATTTAACATCAATAGTTCACATTACCATGTGATTAACACCCATAGTTCACATCGTCATGTGACCAACACCCAAAGGGTTTACTAGAGTCAATAATCTAGTTCACATCGCTATGTGATTAATACCCAAAGAGTACTAAGGCGTGATCATGTTTTGCTTGTGAGGGAAGTTTAGTCAATGGGTCTGCCACATTCAGATCCGTATGTATTTTGCAAATTTCTATGTCAACAATGCTCTGCACAGAGCTACTCTAGCTAATTGCTCCCACTTTCAATATGTATCCAGATTGAGACTTTGAGTCATCTGGATCAGTGTCAAAACTTGCATCGACGTAACCCTTTACGATGAACCTTTTGTCACCTCCATAATCGAGAAACATATACTTATTCCACTAAGGATAATTTTGACCAATGTCCAGTGATCTACTCCTAGATCACTATTGTACTCCCTTGCCAAACTCATTGCAGGGTATACAATAGGTTTGGTACACAGCATGGCATACTTTATAGAATCTATGGCTGAGGCATAGGGAATGACTTTCATTCTCTCTCTATCTTCTGCTGTGGTCGGGTTTTGAGTCTTACTCAACTTCACACCTTGTAACACAGGCAAGAACTCCTTCTTTGACTGTTCCATTTTGAACTACTTCAAAATTTTGTCAAGTTATGTACTCATTGAAAAACTTATCAAGCGTCTTGATCTATCTCTATAGATCTTGATGCTCAATATGTAAGTAGCTTCACCGAGGTCTTTCTTTGAAAAAATCCTTTCAAACATTCCTTTATGCTTTGCAGAATAATTCTACATTATCTCCGATCAACAATATGTCATTCACATATACTTATCAGAAATGTTGTAGTGCTCCCACTCACTTTCTTGTAAATACAGACTTCACCGCAAGTCTGTATAAAACTATATGCTTTGATCAACTTATCAAAGCGTATATTCCAACTCCGAGATGCTTGCACTAGTCCATAGATGGATCGCTGGAGCTTGCATATTTTGTTAACACCTTTAGGATTGACAAAACTTTCTTGTTGCATCACATACAACTCTTCTTTAATAAATCCATTAAGGAATGTAGTTTTGTTTATCCATTTGCCAGATTTCATAAAATGTGGCAATTGCTAACATGATTCGGACAGACTTAAGCATAGATACGAGTGAGAAACTCTCATCATAGTCAACACCTTGAACTTGTCGAAAACCTTTTGCGACAATTCTAGCTTTGTAGATAGTAACACTACTATCAGCGTCTGTCTTCCTCTTGAAGATCCATTTAATCTTAATGGCTCGCCGATCAATGGGCAAGTCAATCAAAGTCCATACTTTGTTCTCATACATGGATCTCATCTCAGATTTCATGGCCTCAAGCCATTTCGCGGAATCTGGGCTCATCATCGCTTCCTCATAGTTCGTAGGCTCGTCATGGTCAAGTAACATGTCCTCCAGAACAGGATTACCGTACCACTCTGGTGCGGATCTCACTCTGGTTTACCTACGAGGTTCGGTAGTAACTTGATCTGAAGTTACATGATCATCATCATTAGCTTCCTCACTAATTGGTGTAGTAGTCATAGGAACAGATTTCTGTGATGAACTACTTTCCAACAAGGGAGTAGGTACAGTTACCTCATCAAGTTCTACTTTCCTCCCACTCACTTCTTTCGAGAGAAACTCTTTCTCTAGAAAGGATCCATTCATAGCAACGAATGTCTTGCCTTCGGATCTGTGATAGAAGGTGTACCCAATAGTCTCCTTTGGGTATCCTATGAAGACACATTTCTCCGATTTGGGTTCGAGATTATCAGGTTGAAGCTTTTTCACATAAGCATCGCAACCCCAAACTTTCAGAAACGACAACTTTGGTTTCTTGCCAAACCACAATTCATAAGGCGTCGTCTCAACGGATTTCGATGGTGCCCTATTTAATGTGAATGTGGCCGAATCTAAAGCATAACCCCAAAATGATAGCGGTAAATCTGTAAGAGACATCATAGTTCGCACCATATCTAATAAAGTACGGTTACGATGTTCGGACACACCATTACACTGTGGTGTTCCAGGTGGCGTGAGTAGTGAAACTATTTCACATTGTTTTAACTAAAGGCCAAACTCGTAACTCAAATATTTTACTTCTGCGATCATGTCGTAGAAACTTTTATTTTTGTTACGAATATTCTCCACTTCACTCTGAAATTCTTTGAACTTTTCAAATGTTTCAGACTTGTGCTTCATCAAGTAGATATACTCATATCTTCTCAAATCATCTGTGAAGATCAGAAAATAATGATACCTGCCGCGAGCCTCAATATTCATCGGACCACATACATCTGTATGTATGATTTCCAACAAATCTGTTTCTCTCTCCATAATTCCGAAGAACAGTGTTTTAGTCATCTTGCCCATGAGGCACGGTTCGCAAGTACCAAGTGATTCATAATCAAGTGGTTTCAAAAGCCCATCGGCATGGATTTTCTTCATGCGCTTTACACCAATATGACCTAAACGGCAGTGCCACAAATAAGTTGCACTATCATTATTAACTTTGCATCTTTTGGCTTCAATATTATAAAAATGTGTATCACCATGATCGAGATCCAACAAACCATTTTCATTGGGTGTATGACCATAGAAGGTTTTATTCATGTAAACAGAACAACAATTATTCTCTAACTTACATGAATAACTGTATTGCAATAAACATGATCCAATCATATTCATGCTCAACGCAAACACTAAATAACATTTATTTTAGGTTTAACACTAATCCTAAAAGTATAGGGAGTGTTCGATGATGATCATATCAATCTTGGAACCATTTCCAATACACATCGTCACTTCACCCTTAACTAGTCTCTGTTCATTCTGCAACTCCCGTTTCGAGTTACTATTCTTAGCAACTGAACTAGTATCAAATACTAAGGGGTTGCTATAAACATTAGTAAAGTACACATCAATAACATGTATATCAAATATACCTATGTTCACTTTGCCATCCTTCTTATCCGCCAATTACTTGGGGTAGTTCCGCTTCCAACGACCAGTCCCTTTGATGTAGAAGCACTCAGTTTCAGGCTTAGGTCCAGACTTGGGTTTTTTCACTTGAGCAGCAACTTGTTTGCCGTTCTTCTTGAAGTTCCCCTTTCTTCCCTTTGTCCCTTTACTTGAAACTAGTGGTTTTGTTTACCATCAACACTTGATGTTTTTCTTGATTTCTACCTTCGTCCATTTCAGCATCACGAACAGCTTGGGAATCGTTTCCGTTATCCCTTGCATATTATAGTTCATCACGAAGTTCTACTAACTTGGTGATGGTGACTAGAGAATTCTGTCAATCACTATTTTGTCTGGAAGATTAACTCCCACATGATTCAAGCGATTGTAGTACCCAGACAATCTGAGCACATGCTCACTGCTTGAGCTATTCTCCTCCATCTTTTAGCTATAGAACTTGTTGGAGACTTCATATCTCTCAACTCGGGTATTTACTTGAAATATTAACTTCAACTCCTGGAACATCTCATATGGTCCATGACGTTCAAAACGTCTTTGAAGTCCCGATTCTAAGCCGTTTAAGCATGGTGCACTAAACTATCAAGTAGTCATCATATTGAGCTAGCCAAACGTTCATAACATCTGCATCTACTCCTTCAATAGGTTTGTCACCTAGCGGTGCATCAAGGACATAATTCTTCTATGCAGCAATGAGGATAAACCTCAGATCACGGATCCAATCTGCATCATTGCTACTAACATCTTTCAACTTAGTTTTCTCTAGGAACATATCAAAAATAAAACAGGGGAGCTAAACGCGAGCTATTGATCTACAACATAGATATGCTAATACTACCAGGACTAAGTTCATGATAAATTTAAGTTCAATTAATCATATTCCTTAAGAACTTCCACTTAGAAAGACATCCCTCTAATCTTCTAAGTGATCACGTGATCCAAATCAACTAAACCATAACCGATCATCACGTGAAATGGAGTAGTTTTCAATGGTGAACATCACTATGTTGATCATATCTACTATATGATTCACACTCGACCTTTCGGTCTCAGTGTTCCGAGGCCATATCTGCATATGCTAGGCTCGTCAAGTTTAACCTGAGTATTCTGCGTGTGCAAAACTGGCTTGCACAAGTTGTAGATGGACGTAGAGCTCATCACACCGGATCATCACATGGTGTCTGGGCACGACGAACTTTGGCAATGGTGCATACTCAGGGAGAACACTTTTTATCTTGAAATTTAGTGAGAGATCATCTTATAATGCTACCATCAATCAAAGCAAGATAAGATGCATAAAATATAAACATCACACGCAATCAATATAAGTGATACGATATGGCCATCATCATCTTGTGCTTGTGATCTCCATCTCCGAAGCATCGTCATGATCACCATCGTCACCGGCGCGACACCTTGATCTCCATCGTAGCATCGTTGTTCTCCCGCCAATCTTATGCTTCTACGACTATCGCTACCGCTTAGTGATAAAGTAAAGCATTACAGGGCGATTGCATTGCATACAATAAAGCGACAACCATATGGCTCCTGCCAGTTGTCGATAACTCGGTTACAAAACATGATCATCTCATACAATAAAACTTAGCATCATGTCTTGACCATATTACATCACAACATGCCCTGCAAAAACAAGTTAGACGTCCTCTACTTTGTTGTTACAAGTTTTACGTGGCTGCTACAGGCTTAGCAAGAACCGTTCTTACCTACGCATCAAAACCACAACGATAGTTTGTCAAGTTGGTGCTGTTTTAACCTTCGCAAGGACCGGGTGTAGCCACACTCGGTTCAACTAAAGTTGGAGAAACTGACACCCACCAGCCACCTGTGTGCAAAGCACGTCGGTAGAACCAGTCTCGCGTAAGCGTACGCGTAATGTCGGTCCTGGCCGCTTCATCCAACAATGCCGTCGAACCAAAGTATGACATGCTAGTAAGTAGTATGAGTTATATCACCCACAACTCACTTGTGTTCTACTCGTGCATATGACATCTACGCATAAAACCTGGCTCGGATGCCACTATTGGGGAACGTAGTAATTTCAAAAAAAATCCTACGCACACGCAAGATCATGGTGATGCATAGCAACGAGAGGGGAGAGTGTTGTCCACGTACCCTCGTAGACCGAAAGCGGAAGCGTTAGCACAACGCGGTTGATGTAGTCGTACGTCTTCGCGATCCGACCAATCAAGTACCGAACGCACGGCACCTCCGAGTTCTGCACACGTTCAACTCGATGACGTCCCTCGAACTCCTATCCAGCCGAGTGTTGAGGGAGGGTTTCGTTAGCACGACAGCGTGGTGACGATGATGATGTTCTACCGACGCAGGGCTTCTCCTAAGCACCGCTACGATATGATCGAGGTGGATTATGGTGGAGGGGGCACCACACACGGCTAAGAGATCAATTGTTGTGTCATTGGGGTGCCCCATGCCCCCGTATATAAAGGAGTGGAGGAGGGGGAGGCCCGGCCCTCTCTATGGCGCGCCCTAGGGGAGTCCTACTCCCACCGGGAGTAGGATTCCCCCTTTCCTAGTAGAACTAGGAGCCCTTCCAAGTAGTAGGAGTAGGAGGGAAGGAAAGGGAAGGGAAAAGGAGAAGGAAGGAAGGGGGCGCCCCCCTCCCTAGTCCAATCCGGACCAGCCCATGGGGAGGGGTGCGGCCACACTTTGAGGCATTTCTCTCCTTTCTCGTATGGCCCATTAAGGCCCAATACGAATTCCCGTAACTCCCCGATACTCCCAAAAATACCCGAATCACTCGGAACCTTTCCGATGTCCGAATATAGTCGTCCAATATATCGATCTTTATGTCTGACCATTTTGAGACTCCTCTTCATGTCCCCGATCTCATCCAGGACTCCGAACTCCTTCGGTACATCAAAACACATAAACTCATAATATAACTGTCATCGAACTTTAAGCATGCGGACCCTACGGGTTCAAGAACTATGTAGACATGACCGAGACATGTCTCTGGTCAATAACCAATGGCGGAACCTAGATGCTCATATTGGCTCCTACATATTCTACGAAGATCTTTATCGGTCAAACCGCATAACAACATACGTTGTTCCCTTTGTCATCGGTATGTTACTTGCCCGAGTTTCGATCGTCGGTATATCAATACCTAGTTCAATCTCGTTACCGGCAAGTCTCTTTACTCGATCCGTAACACATCATCCCGCAACTAACTCATTAGTTGCAATGCTTGCAAGGCTTATAGTGATGTGCATTACCGAGTGGGCCCAGAGATACCTCTTCGACAATCGGAGTGACAAATCCTAATCTCGAAATACGCCAACCCAACAAGTACCTTCGGAGACACCTGTAAAGCACCTTTATAATCACCCATTTACGTTGTGATGTTTGGTAGCACACAAAGTGTTCCTCCGGTAAACGGGAGTTGCATAGTCTCATAGTCACAGGAACATGTATAAGTCATGAAGAAAGCAATAGCAACAAACTAAACGATCAAGTGCTATGCTAACAGAATGGGTCAAGTCAATCACATCATTCTCTAATGATGTGACCCCGTTAATCAAATGACAACTCTGTCTATGGCTAGGAAACTTAACCATCTTTGATTCAACGAGCTAGTCAAGTAGAGGCATACTAGTGACATACAGTTTGTCTATGTATTCACACATGTATTATGTTTCCGGTTAATACAATTCTAGCATGAATAATAAACATTTATCATGATATAAGGAAATAAATAATAACTTTATTATTGCCTCTAGGGCATATTTCCTTCACCAACACGCTGACAAGTGAGCCCCATGCTCATGTATGCCAACGTGGTAGTCAATTATTTTGCCAGAGTCAGCTATCACACCCTTTCAATGCCACGTCAATGTACCCACTAGAAACAAGTTAGACTTGTTCGGTTCAACCGCCTCCCTAGGAGTTTGGAGAGGAATTGTTTGTCGCGTGGCGGTTCTGTAGGTGGGAAGGTAGCAAAAAACAGGGGAAAACGTGCGAACCAGCTAGACGAGAGATTTGGTTGATTTTATATCACTGAATAATATAACATATTATGAGTGCAGACGCTCTACCAAGAGGTTCCTTGCTCCTTCTCGGTCGTCAAGAATCTATGATGATGTTTGGTTCATGGCCACACCATGTAGAAGCAAAGTTTTAGAATTTGTTCACATAGGCAGCGTGATTGGGGGCATATTTGTTGCTTCCCAAGGTAGTTAGTTCACCACACACGCATGTTAGTACTAAACTGTAGAAAACTATTAAGTCATCCAATTCATGCCGCATTGCAAGATTACTCTGCCACTTTATAATGGTATATAGATAAGTGTCTTCACTTCATCAAATGAAAATCAAAGAAATTGAGTACTAACACATATTGTTATGGATGCGGCAAACAGGCTTTCGGCCGCAATTCCAGAGAAAAGGAATAGGTGTTTTAGCCAGGTCATCAAATCAGGGGGATATGCCAAGAAGAAATCCATGGAAATTAGCATTCCAAGAACATTAAAGTTGGCACTTTCTTTCATATATAAACTATTTATTGAGGGAAAAGATATGAGAATCTATGAGGTGAGTATTTGGTTCAAGCCACACCTTAGTCAAGCCACACTTGGACCCCACATGTCGTACACACAAAAAATATGGCAAGATTCCCTTAGGCTTGCCAACTTGTGGCTCTCGTTTTGATGAACTAACCTTAGGCAGGCTTGGCAAAAATGTGTGGCAAAGTGTGGCAATGCTAGGCCTAGAACCAAACAACCCCTTTGCCACAACTAACCTTAGGCAAAGTGTAGCTGCCACAAAAAGTGTGGCTATGGCCACCACAAGTGTGGCAAGATTTGGCAAAAAATGGAGCATATGACATGTGGACCATATACCTAGAGAAGTGTGGCAAGCCACAAGTGTGGAATGAACCAAACACATGTCTAATATGTTGTGGCATGACTAAGGTTAGACGTGGCAAACTTAGGCTGGGAACCAAAAAGTCCCTATGTTCTTCCACTCTTTTTTAAGTGAGCTTTGTTCATCCTTTTGCCAACACGCGGGACATCTAGCATCAAGGTGCACGTGTCGTGCAAGAAAATGGAGATAAGCGGCGTAAGTGAGTCGTGCACTTCGATGGCACCTAGTACTACACAATATTTTTTCTCCTCGATGGCACGTGAATAGTGCACGTACTCAATGACGGAGCACTGGATGGTAGCCATGGACATGGTCGTCCCTTTTTGGAGAGAGTACTAAATAACTTTCATGTGTCCCATCAACTTGCAGAATGACGAGCTCCCTCGCCAACGCGTGCGCGGTGGCTCACAGCACGAGGAGAAACTTTTTCTTACAAGCGGTGGACGTGCAACAGTTCATTTGGTGTCAGATTTCCAGAAGTACTACTGTAGTTACCATCATTATTGTTCAACTTCCGGAAGAGGAGAAGAGCCAAGCGCAAGGTCACCTACTAACCTAGTACTACTAGTATAGCCAAAGATGGTCCACCTTTTTAGAGCATGGTTAATTAATAGTATAGGCGTCTCTTGCAGCGGCACATCATTAACACAGTGCTCTTGCAGCAGCAAGTACTCTCTTCGTAAGGAAAAATAAAGGATTGGAGTGGCATGTCCACTTGAATCCCATAGCATTAACACAGTGTTCCCCTAAAAAACAGAGTGTTTGACACAGGAAAAAGAAAGGAAGTGAAAAAAAATTGGGTGGATGCTAGATTGCCAATTAACACATGATTTCACAGGAAAAAAATCTTATAGCATTCTATCCTATGAATTACACGACCAATGTAGGGAGCACGGTGCTGCCTCTAATTTTTTTGACAAAAAGACTGTAAGGGAACCCCCTACAGTATAATTGGTGCAACAAACCCAAATTGCAAGTACCATGCCTTGAACCTGGGTGCTGCCTCTCATTGACCTCCTCTGCAGGAGTTTTCTTCTAGTAGTGGCGGAGCTTAGGCCAAGGACACAATTGATTTTCAAGTAGGGCTCGATTAACTCAACTATGTCTCCTAGCTAGCAGCACCCCCTGCAAATGAGCACCATCGTGAGCTGCGCAACAATGATATAGGCTCTGGGAGGACCAGAGGTAGGCGGGCGACGAGCCGATGAGGTAGCCCGACGACCCCTTGAGCTTGAAAGGCACCCGCATGATCTCCTCTCCTCGTAGGGAAGGTCGGGTCCACTGGGTACATCTCCGACGACATCCACGGCTTTCGACAGCGTCATTGCCATTTCATTAGTGTAAATAATTAGTCAACTCCTAGTCAACAATAAAACCGCCTAAACTCTAACATGTGAACACTAAAACCGCTCAAGGGGGTGATATACCCGGTTTTAGAGATTTGAGGGTAAAAATCATACCAAAATTGACTTTGGGGGATTATTTGTCCATCAACTTACATTTGAGGGTGAAAAATATACTTCTTTCAATGGTCCACCGGTCGGAGTATTCTTTTTAGATTATAACATGTGGGACCGAGTGTGAGCGAACCAACCTTAATCAACGGCAAAATCGCTTGTCGGACGCACTTTGAGAGAGACGAGGAGCAAGAAGCGATACGGGTTGGTCGTGTCATGCAAGAAAATGGCTGGTCTCATGTTTAAAACTTGTTGTACTATAGTAGAGGTAGATGTAGATGTAGATGTAGTGTATACGTAGATGCAGATGCAGATGTACATGTTGAGATGTAGAGATAAGTGAGACTCGCCAATGGTCACCAACGTAGGCCGAGTACGTGCATGAATCACCTACACAAAAAAGGAGTACATGCACGAAGAGAAAAATTGCACGCACGGATGCACGTACTATGTGCCTCATTCCCTACACACGCGCGCGGGTACATGGTGGAGCTCATTTCTGGATGAAGAGGCAGCTCACGTGATAATTTGATGAGTTTAGTAGTTGTTCACTTAGTGGAGGGTCGGGAACCACGCGTGGACGAATCAAAGTTTGACCATGACGCGGTGGCGTGTTTGTTTTAATTTTTTTTCTTCAATGACACATATGCAGTTTTTTTTCTTGAATGGCACGTGAATCGTGCACATACTCAATGACAGAGCATGGGATGGGATGGTAGCCATGGACATGTTCGACCCTTTTGGAGACTACTACACTAGTACTTTGATGTACATTTTGAAAAAAAAAACTACTACTTTGATGTGTCCTGTCAACTCACAGAATGATGAGAAGCTTGCTTACTACGCCCTCTACATAGCCCACACTTTGTACGACTAGTTATAGTGGGAGTAACTTAGTGCACTCCAAGAAAATTTTGCGTGTGTGGCAAGTAGTTAATGAGAAGTGGTAACATACTACTATGTTACTTTGCTTATGTGGCAAGGAGTAATACGTTATTGTAACATAGCGTTTCCCAAGACAAGATGAGTCTACAAGCTAATAAATGAAGCCATCTATAACACTACTACTATGTTACTTTGCACTACTCCCCCCTCCGGAGTATGAAGGTAGTAACATAGACTAGTGTCATATGCATGAAACTAGCGAGTATGGGAGTACATGATATTTCCTCGTCCAGACCGATCCCAAGTTGGCTTCTCACCTTATTGGCCCACCAAAAACCCCTCCCCCCTCCCGCGCGCGCTTCCCACCTGGCGCCAGCTGAGCCCGCAGCTCCACATTGATGGCAAGTCAGGGCGATGTGACCTCTCACTACTTCCACCGTCGAAGCGGCGCGCCGGCCGAGGGCACCGCCCACTGCATGCCTGGCATTTCAGACTACACAGTGGAGAGTAACTTTAGAGCAAGTACTACAATTAGGTGACATAAGCAGGCTATAAGAATTTAAATATAGTATTTGTGCTTAGTTGAAGGAGAGAGAAGAGGAGAGAGAAGAGAAGCGGGTTGTAAACTTGTAGCCGGTTGTAGCACGGGCTTCCACATACTTTGTGAGACAAAAGGTGGGGCCATGGGCCTGTTTGGTTCATGACTAACTTTGCCACAACTAAGCTTAGGCAAAGTGTGGCTGCCACAAAAAGTGTGGCTAACAAAATGACCACCACAAGTGGCAAGATTTGGCAAAAGATTGAGCCTATGACATGTGGACCATGTTGCTACAAAAGTGTGGCAATGAACCAAACACCTAAGATGTTGTGGCACGACTAAGGTTAGGCGTGGCAACCTTAGGCTGTAAACCAAAGAGGCCCCATGTATTAATGATATAGTATTATACTAAAGGGACTAATTATTGTACTAGCAGGCTATTAGGTTGGCTCTAGATGATGTGTTAACTTCATATAGCGGATGTTGGCTATACTATTAACCATGCTCTAAGTGTGGTGTGAGTGGGACTAAAGTTTAGTCCCATACTGCTAGGTGAGTGTGACTTGCACCACTTTATAATGTGATCTGTTCTAGCATTTGCATGAGCATGATAATAGGAAACCTACACGCGCGCTCTTCGGGAATAAGCCTGTCCAAGGACAAAAGCTATGCACGTGGTCTATATTTTTGTTGGTCGGAAATTTATTAAGTCATTAATAAATAATTAACGAACACCTTAATTACTCAGCCGTTTTTTATTCTTTTGGATAGTGGGGCTATTATTGACTTGGACGTGGGGTTTGGGCCAAAGGCCTACCGTTATACTTGGTCTTACTCGCACAAGCGACCTGATAGGCTCTACCCTAGCCGCCGTTGTATCATATGGTTTCGCACCATTCCAGATCATAGCACCACCATGCAATTCTTCTCCATCCCTCCTTATGGTGTGCACCGCGAGAAGGGACAATAGTCCTCCAAACCCCACCTTTCGTGATCATGTACGGGAGAGGGGCGATCAGGTTTTTAGGGAGCACACTCCTGCGACTGCTACCAGCGACGACTTCCTCAAGGACAACCTTCTTCACCGACCTCGGTAACCTCTTCATCAACGACATGAGTGACAACATCAACCACAGCGGTTCTGCTCCCGCTATATAGTATGTGATTCTATCCTCCTGGTTTAGTCCACATCATTACTTTTATCTTTGCAATTGTCGTCATGATCTATTAACTGTTGATTCGGATTAAATCACATAGTAAATTGATCATATATTCAACAATCCAATCCAAAAACCTGATTATAGGCAATTTACTCCGAGTGGTTTTGCTGCGCTTTTGAAGCCACCTACCTTTAAGGGGGTGCAATATAAAAGGTGGCGCACAAGAGCAGTATATTGGTTTCAGATCATGTATTGCTATGACGCCACTAAGGGTAAGCCTGAGGGCGATCTTAATCCTACACAGCAGTAAGCTTTTGAGGACATGGATACCCTCTTCAAAGCCGCCCTGCTGAGTGTTCTTGACGATTCTGTTGTGGATTCAAATATGCCGTTTGACAGCGGCAAAGACATGTGGGCTATGCTCGAGGCCACATTTGGGGCCTCGGGTGCTGGCAACGTGTTGTACGTCATGGAGCAATTTTGTGACTACAAGATGACTGATGAGTGCTCTGTTGTTCAGCAGACTCGTGAGATATAGTCACTCGCTAAGGAACTTGAGTACTTTAAGTGTGTGTTGCCGGACAAATTTTTTGTTGGGACCATCATTTCCAAGCTACCTTCGTGGAACAATTTTGCTACTTCTCTGAAAAACAAGAGACATGAGTTTTCCGTTTCGGATCTCATTAGCAATCTTGATTTTGAAGAGAAGGCGAGAGAAAAAGACACACGTGCTCGGGTCGCTAAGGGAGCTTCCAGTGCCCACATGGTACACGAGAAGAACTTCCAGCCCAACAAGCCCTAAAACAATAAGAACAAATCTCAGGGGGAAAGGCAAGTTTGATGCAAAGAACAAGCCATCACATTCTACCAACTTCAAGAAGAATTCTCATAACGGGAAGGGACACAAACCTCAATTTTGGTAGCACCGCACAAAATTATATGGTTGCATCTACGTGCTATCACCTAACCTCATGGTGCTCCAGGTATTCCTACATTCGTAACTAGGTACAATGACCACCGCAAGATGAAATAAGCTTATTCGTACATTGACTCCTGATTGCAGTGCGAAACGATCCTGTCATGTGTGGAGGAGCAAATAAGCAGTGCAGCCGAAGGTGGAAATGAACTAAGGACTTATGAAATTATATATAATCTTCCTCAGGCAGGTCAGTATCCCCTTTGTCCAGATGATTGTGTTTTGTCATGCTGAGCTATTGATATGTGCTACTGTTTGCAACACTATTTAAGTATAGCTATTGTTTTCCTATCTTTTCAGATTCAGGAGAATGAAGATGATTTTAGGGGAACTGCACAATATGGACTGATGTTGAGTCATCTATATTGCCTCATGTGTTTGCTGCAAATGTGTCAGCATCAATTGCAAGATGAGGCAGCTAGCTAGCTGTGGAGTTGCCAACATGCTCAAAGTGTTTGCAACATTGAGAGGAAACAAGCATGCCCAGGAAATTAATGTGAGCGCAGGGATGCCCTTTGCTCAAAGAAGCATCGACCGATTTTCTTTATTTCCACACCTTCTCATAGCTTTGTATTGGTTATAGTATGGCGAATCATTGAGATGCATAAACATGATGAACTTTTATTCTTCTGAATGTTAGTATGCATACTGTATCTTCTGAAGCTTAGTTTAATGTGAATGTTGACTAGCGTGTGAACCTTCACAATCTAGTAAGTATATTGTAGGCCCGTTAGTTGACACCTCACTTTGCCGCGCTACGCGACCAGTGTGAGTGTTTGCATCCAGTACAACATCCTCTAATTTGGTGGATGCAAAGTTGAAAAAGGTTACTGATGAGTAGCCATAAGCTGGAGGCGTCTCTTTTTTCTTTCGAATGGGCAATAAGCTGGAGAGTGCCTCGGGCTGCCTCTAGCACAAGGCCCTCCACTACGAAACACGGGCAGCCGACTGGGCCGATACAAAAGCCTATCCATCTTAAAGCTCTTTTTTTTTGTGTTCTGCGAGGAGAAGCCCATATTTCTTGAAGAGGGGGCAATCCTAGAAAAACCCTCCTTCCTCCTCGCTTCCACTTATAGTGCAGCTCGCTGGACTCTCCCGCTTCCGTCTCCCCCCAATTCCCCCCACTTCCCATCTTCCTCACTCGTCCAGAAACCCCCCCGCCCACCTTCTTCCTTGCTCGTACGGAAAATGCATTCTCCTCTTCTTCCACTCGTATAGAAAACCCCAGCACTCCTTCTTCCCCACTCGCACAGCCACTAGGCTCGTCTCTGGCTACTCTGCTCAAACCCATGAGCTCGGCGCGACGCCCGCAAGGAAAATGGAGTCGGCTGGCCCCAGCTCCAAGAAGATGAGGCTCCCGCCAGCGGCGACGCCAGTTGTATATACCGCACCCGGCAGCATGGGGAGAAGCGGCAAGCCCCTCCCCCACCCAGATCTGAGGAACTAGTAGAATCTCCGGTGGACTGCATCAGTGATCTCCCGAACGTCATCCTTGAGGAGATCATCTCGCTTATCCCCACCAAGGATTGCTGCTGCACACAAGTGCTCTCAACTCGGTGGCGGCCTCTATGGCGCACCGCGCCCCTCAATCTCGATTGTCGTTAGATATTTGCCCTTCCTGAATTTGATCTCCTCAAAGCCATCGTCTCCTATCACCATCATGGCCCCGTTCAACACCTCTGCATCCCGACACACTACCTATTGTCCATACCTGGCACGGTGAACGCTTGGCTGACAGCCCCTGAATTCGGAAAACTCCAGCAGTTTGAGTTATACGATTACCACGAACTGAACACCAAGAATTTGTGCCCACACCACTGTTGTCCATGTCGTGCTTTTCCTCCTCTCTCCACACCGCCACCTTCGCCCAGTGCCATCTACCAAACGATCTGGTACAAATGCTTCGACTCCCACTGCTACAAAAACTTTCGCTTGTGTTGGTTTATCTATCGGAGGCCTCACTGCACAGCATCATCCACTCCAGTTGCCCTGCCCTGGAGCACTTGCTGGTTGTTTTGGGAGTAGAAATCCCTATCAGTTGTGTCCAAATAAAGTCGCCTCACCTTAAAAGCATTGGAATTTCTTTTAAAGGACAGCAGCTCATCATCGAAGATGCCCCTTCACTTCAAAGGTTTCTCCTTGATTATTGTTATAAAACTTGGCAAATAGCTGTCGTCTCTGCACCCAAACTGGAGACCTTGGGTGTAATTCATGATCTGTTTAATGATCACAAGAAGTTGGTGTTTGGCTCCTCACTTTTACAGGTACCGTATATTCTCATCTACACATTTGTAATCATAATCTGCATTTTTCATTTGTGCACATAAGTTTCATATCATCTTGGATTACACTTTGGGTACTAATATTATGTTATATGATCAATGAAGAGTTTGTCCATGGATAGCCTACCAATGCTGCTGGATTTTGTCAAGATCTTATATACCAGAATGTTTAGTTATGATCTGAACATATTTATTGGCTTGCTGCGATGCTTTCGGTCTCTGGAGAATTTATATATAAAAGTGATGATTTCATGCACATTGAAAGACCGTATATATCGTACTAGAATTAACCGTTCAGTTGTTGCTCTTTCGACATACTCTTTTTTCAGACCTTAACTGTTTTCAAATCTTCATGTCTACTTAGGCACTGCAACCACATGGAGAAAAACGTATAACCAATCGGTGGCTTAATAAGCACCAAGGTTTTCTCAGTTCTCATGACATTCGTTTGAGGACAATAACGATGTGAGGATATGCATCCAACCAGGCAAACAGAAGCTTTGTCACACTCTTCCTGCTGAATGCGAGGTTACTATTGTCCATGAGGCTTAAGTTTTACAGCAAGAGATTTCTCACGGACGGACACATTGTACAGCAAAAAAAGAAGTTTCGGGTGGACAAATGGGCTTCTAAACGTGCTCGGCTTCTATTTACAACAAATTGTAGTCATCCTGAAATAATTTTTTTTGCACAGGATGTTGATTTTATGGATCAGACCGATCCATTTGTTTGTGACTGCGAAAAAGAGTGGTTGGGTTAGATGTTACTGCCATGTTCAATCTGGGTTTTGTCTAAATTTGATGAACAATTAATCTGGGCTTTTTGTACCGTTTGTAAGCTTGAGTTGCATGTTGTTGCCCTCGTACTCCCCTCCAGCTGCCACTACACTCCCGCATATTCCACAGATGTTGTTCGTTCCCGTCCGAGGCCTCGCTATCATTCTCCGCCTTGGTTCGCTCGCTGTGCCCGCCGCCGTTTGGCATTGTCAACATGGTCAACAACCGAGCGGATCAGGAGATGACTGTACATGGAGAGGCTGACAGTAGGTACCCACCAGGGTCATTACATTACGCAAGCAGGTGCCTCATTATTACAAGCCAAAAAAATACTTCCTCCTAATTGTTTGACAACTAGGTCCCACGCCATTGTCAATGTAGTCAATAAATGAGAAAATTACACAACGAGCGGATAACACCAGGGACCCAGCAACTCCCCTAGTTGTTTTTTAGTTTCAGAGACGGAGCTCAACTGTGCGCTGTGCGGGGGCTGTGGGCCATCTAGCCCACACTTACGCCCAGTTGATATCTTTTTCTTTCTGAAAATGGCTAGCCCAGTTCTTTTTTTTGGACAATACCAAAACCGAGGCCTACTTGCTTTTCTCAGCCCTGCTAGGCTGCAAATCTTTCAAGACGAGGAGGGATGTAAGTAGTAAGACATGGGCTTTCCCACAAAATGGGCTGTAAATTGTAAGAAATGGGTTGTAAATTTTTAAACCAAAGCAAACCAACAATTACATTAAAATATAGTTTTTTTGGATTTCTCTACTCTTATAAAAAGCAGAGTTGGTGATGATGGTGTGCCTACCATCCTGCAATATAGGACATCTGATCTATATCTAACGGATAAGAATGAAACTATGACAATTTACTCGCACTCTCCACATTTGCAGATATGGCCTTCCCTCGTTCATCCTTTTCTCCCACAAGATAAACTACTCATACAAATGCATCTTCATGTTCCATGCAATGCACGAGCATCTTGCTAGTTAAGATTTTAAATTTCATTCATTTTTTGGCGGAGATTTTTTTTAATTTAATTATAATATAATTTTTCAAAAATATTTTTAACGTGACTCGAAATTTCGTGATTAAAAGAGTTCAGGCCCCATCGAAATATGCAAAATTTCGTTGAATTTTTTAGCAGTGCCGAGAATATATGGTTTGTAATGGTAATAAAAAGAATATGGGCTTCAAAATATCCTTAAGAATTAGCACCTAAGCTGTAAATTATTGAAAATAATGGCTAATGGATTGTATGCTATTTTCCATAGATTTGGAGGCTGACTTCTGGGCCTACTTGGTTGACGATGACGCTATCCTAAAAAACTTTTGACGCATATGCAAGGCTTTGTCAACTTAGTCAACACAGAGCAGTGACTATTGGATGTCCATCCAACGGCGTCTTACTTCTTCAATCTCTGATCTTCCTACTCCAGCCGCCCAAACCAGCACCGGCGGGACAGCCTGCTCCCTCCTCCTGTAGCCGGCTGTGCTGCGCCAGGCCATCCATCTACCCACCCGCACATCTTGTTATTTTCCGGTGACATCAGCCTCACCCCGCAGCCGACCAGTCAGCGCCCGTACTCCCCTCAGCGTGGGCATCCGCTGTGGTGGCTTCGCCGGCTCCGGGTCGTTCCCTTCTTGGGCCTCGCCCTTGTCCAACATGATCAACAAACAATAGCCATCGGAAGAGGCTGACAGTAGGTTCGGTCGGCTTCAGTTAGCAGCAGTAGCGAAGGAATCGCTCGATCGGGTTCAGTTAACAGCCAGGGATCGATCGCTCGTGTTCAGTAACACGTAGCCTGCAGTGCAATCGCTCGGGTTCAGTAGGCGAAAGCCTCGCTTGGGTTCAGTTAGAGTGCAACACCTCGCACACACGCGCATACGTGTACGAGAGAAATGCGCAAACCTCAATGCATTGCTCGGCCCCGACCACCCACCGTAACCGGGAACTCCCAGATATTTTCCTTGCCCTCGCTTCTACCATGGTTTTTTCTATCATGGACGGCCCAAAGAATGTCATGCAGCTATGTCTCCGGCACGCCCAGAATGAAAAGCCCATTTTCTGTCATGCGTTTTTGTCATAGAAATAGGAGCCCACCACATCTATGATGATACCGGGTTTTGTCACAATTATCGTCATAGAAGTGTCATAAGCATGACAAAAAAATTGTTCGGCCCAAAATGTCATGGATGTGTCTTTTTTTGTAGTGCTTGTTCGTTCCCATCCGAGGCCTCACCCTCGTTCTCCGCCTTGGTTCGCTCGCTGTGCCCGCCGTCGTCTGGCGTTGTCAACATGGTCAACAACCGAGAGGAATCGGGAGATGACTATACGTGGAGAGGCTCACAGTAGGGACCCACCAGGGTCATTGCATTACGCAAGCAGGTGCCTCGTTATGACAAACCAAAAAATACTTCCTCCTAATTGTTTGACAACTGGGTCCCACGCCATTGTCAATGTAGTCAATAAACGAGAAAAGTACACAATGAGCGGATAACACCAGGGACACAGAAGCTTGCCTAGTTGTTTTTTAGTTTTAGAGATGGAGCTCAACTGCGTGTTGTGCGGGGACTATGGCCCGTCTAGCCCATGCTTACGCTTTTATTTAAGAACATGATGAGCCCAGTTGATATCTCTTTTTCTTTCTGAAAATAGCTAGCCAAGTTGTTGTTTTTTGGAGAATACCAAAACCGAGGCCTACTTGCTTTTCTCAGCCCTGCTGGGCTGCAAATTTTTCAAGATGAGGAGGGATGTAAGTAGTAAGAAACGGGCTTCCCCAGAAAATGGGCTATAAGTTGTAAGAAATGGGCTGTAAATTTTTAAACCAAAGCCAACCGGGAATTACATTAAAATATCATATTTTTTCTAGATTTCTCTACTCTTATAAAAAGCAGAGTTGGTGATGATGGTGTGCCTGCCATCCTGCAATATAGGCCGTCCGATCTATATCTAACGGATATGAAGGAAACTATGACAACTTACCCGCACTCCTCTCCACATTTGTAGATACGGCCTTCCCTCGTTCATCCTTTTCTCCCACAAGATAAACTACTCATACAAATGCATCTTCATGTTCCGTGCAACGCACTGGCATCTTACTAGTTAAGATTTTAAATTTCATTCATTTTTTTGCGGCGAATTTTTTTGAATTTTTTCTATATAATTTTTTTAAAAAAAATTAACGTGACTCAAAATTTCGTGATTAAAAGAGTTCGGATCCCACCGAAATATGCAAAAATTCGTTGAATTTGTTAGCAGTGCCCAAAATTATATGGTATGTAATGCTAATAAAAATAATATGGGCTTCAAAATATCCTTAAGAATTAGCAAATGGGCTGTAAATTATTGAAAATAATGGCTAATGGGTTGTATGTTGTTTTCCACAGATTTGGGGGCTGACTTCTGGGCCTACTAGGTTGATGATGACGCTGTCCTAAAAAAATTGACACGTATGCAAGCCTTGGTCAACTTAGTCAACACAGAACAGTGACTGTTGGATGTCCATCCAACAGTCGCCATGCTTCTTCAATCTCTGATCTTCCTGCTCCAGCTGCCCAAACCAGTGCCGGCGGGACTGCCTGCTCCCTCCTCTTGTGGTCGGCTGTGCTGCCGCCAGGCCATCCCTCTACCCATCCGCACATCCTGTTATTTTCTGGCGACGTTAGCCTCACCCTGCAACCGACCAGTCAACACTCGTACTCCCCTCAGTGTTGGCATCCACTGTTGTGGCTTCGCTGGCTCCGGGTCATTCCCTTCCTGGGCCTCGCCCTCGTCCACCGCGTTTGTGCTCTCGGTGCGGCAAGGTCAACATGGTCAACAAACAACAGCCATCGGAAGAGGCTGACAGTAGGAACCCACACAAGCAAGTGCCTCATTATTACGTGCAAAATAATGATTCCTCCACCTGAGAGCTGAGCCCACCGAAAGGGCCTATGTATTTCCCGAAACAAACGTTCCTCCCGCTGACAGCTCGGACCAACCAGCTATCTTCGCACGCAAGGAAGTGCCTCCTTATTACGCACAAAAAATGAATACTCCCCCTGCTAGCTGGGACCCACCATAGTGGGAGGCTGACTTGTGGGCCTACTAAGTTGGCGTGGACGGAGGGCTTTGTCAACTTAGTCAATATGAACGATTCTAGCTCCAGTGACCGTACGATGTCCATCCAACGGCCGTAGTGCTTCTTCAACGTCTGGTCTTCTTGCCCTAGCCACCCAAACCAGCGCCGGTCATGCCGCCTGCTCCTGCCTCTCGGGGCTGGCTATGCTGTCGTGGAGGCCTCACCACCCCCTAGTACTCCCACTGCTGGCCAGGCCATCCCTCTACTCACCCACACCCCTATTATTCTGTGGCGATGGCAGCCTCACACCGTAGCCAAACCAGTCAACCCTTGTACTCCTCTCTGCGTAGGCATCCACTACTGCGTATTCCCCAGCTACGCGTCGTCCCCTTCCTAGGCCTCGCCATCGTCCACCGCCTTGGTGCTCTTGGCACGCCATGGTCAATGTGGTCAAGGAACTACTTCCATCGAAAGAGTGTTGTACGTGGAGAGGCTGACAGCTGGGTCCACGGCCGGAGCAACGAAGTGCAACCTTATTAAGCGTAATATAATTATTCTTCCATCTGACAGCGGGGACCCACCGGATAGGCCACTGTATTTCGTGAAAAAAATGTTTCCCCCTGACTGCTGGGACCGACCAGCTACATCTTCGAACGCAAGGAAGTGTGACCATATTACGGGCAAAAAAATGATTCTCCCCCTGATAGCTGGGACCCACCGTCTACATCTTCGCACGCAAGGAAGTGCCTCCTTATCCTCCCTGACAGTCAGGACCCACCTGGTCGAAGTGTACGTAGCATTGTCATTCTGGTCGCGAACGTGTACGTACATACTAGTCGATCGGTCTGTCTGCAGGCTGAGCGATGAACCGTGGCTGAGTAAGGAAGGGCACATGTCGTAGTAGAGGCGCGGACGTAGCATGTACACATACGTACAGCTAGGGTGCAAGAAAGTAAATACGGACACGTGCGTACATACGGGCGGGTCTCGAATGCCTACTCGCGCATACATACGGCCAAGGCTCATCTACATGGAGAGGCAGCGACGACGTCCTATTCATCGGCAGCCAACTGGTTGGGTTGGAATGGAGGAAACAACGCCATGTTCACCAGGAGCCAAGTGACTGGGTCGAAACGCGTCCTATTCATTGATCGAGAGGCAACAGACTGGGTCAGAATGGGGCATGTTCCATGGGAGCCTACTGGCTTAGACAGAACAACCGGAACGGGGTCTGGCATACCGCAAAACGGAGGAAAGGGGCCTTGTGTTCGACCGTGTATGGTCGAATGGGGTCCTGTTCATTAGGAAGGGTCTGGCGTACCGTAAAACAGAGGAAACCAATTTGTGTTTGAGCTCCTACGGTCAAAACAGGGTGATGTTGATCGGGAGGGGTGTGGCGTACCGCAAAACAGAGGAAAAGGACTTTTCTTCCACCGCCTACGGTCGAAACGGGGTCCTGTTCGTCAGGAGGGGTGTGGCGTACCGCAAAACGGGACTCCACGGGCTACTGTTCATCTCCACCGTCGACTGCCTCCACGGGCTACTGTTCATCCACCGTCGACCTCGTCTAGCCTCCACCTACGACTATTCATCCATGGCGTCTCCCTCCTGCCTCCACCAGCTACTGTTCATCCACGGGCTCCTGTTCATCCAGCCTCCACCACTCCTCCACCGGCTACTATTCAATCAGCCCTCTCCACGGGGTCCTGTAGAACCACCCCTCCACATGCTACTATTCATCCAACCGGCTATAGTTCAACCAGCCCTCCACGGGGTCCTATTCATCCTGCCCTCCACGGGGTCCTGTTCATCCATCCCCAACTGGCTCGATCGGGGTCTTGTTCATCCAACGGCAACAACCTCTATTACCACGGGGTCCTGTTCATCCAACCCCCCCCCCCACCGGGAACTGTTCATCCAACCCCCAACAATGCTCACTATTCATCAAGAGGCAGTAGGTTCGATCAGCTTCAGTTAGCAGCAGTAGCGAAGGAATCGCTCGATCGGGTTCAGTTAACAGCCAAATCGATCGATCGCTCGGGTTCAGTAACGCGTAGCCTGTAGTGCAATCACTCGGGTTCAGTAGGCGAGTGCCTCGCGCGGGTTCAGTTAGATCCCAATGCCTCGCACCCACGCGCGTATGTGTACGAGAGAAACGTGCATCGCTCGGCCCCCGACCACCCACCATAACCAGGAACTCTCTGATATTTTCCTCGCCCTCGTTTCTACCACAGTGTTTTCCATCATGGACGGCCCAAAGAATGTCATGCAGCTACGTCTCCGGCCCGCCTAGGACGAAAAGCTCATTTTCTATCATGATTTTTTGTCATAGAAGTAGGAGCCGACCACATCTATGATGATACTGGGTTTTTGTCACAATTATTGTCATAGAAGTGTCATAAGCATGAAATAATTTTTTTCGTTCGTCCCAAAATGTCACGGATGTGTCTTTTTTTGTACTGGGGGCCTCTACACCAACCTTGTTGCCCTTCCGATGATTTGTGAGTAGTTTACCACAGACCTACGGGTGCATAGCTAGTAGCTAGATGGCCTCTTCTCTCTCTTTGATCTTCAATACAATGTTCACCTCGATGTTCTTGGAGAGCTATTCGATGTAATCTTCTTTTGCAGTGCGTTTGTTGATATCCGATGAATTATGGATTTATGATCAGATTATTTATGAATATTATTTGAGTCTTCTATGAACTCTTTTATGCATGATTAATATAGCTTTGTATTTCTCTGCGATCTAGCGATTTGGTTTGGCCAACTAGGTTGGTTTTTCTTGCAATGGGAGAGGTGCTTTGTGATGGGTTCAATCTTACGGTGTCCTCGCCCAGTGACAGTAGGGGTAGCGAGGCACGTATTTGTATTATTGCCATTAAGGATAAAAAGATGGGGGTTTTACCATATTGATTGGATCTATCCCTCCACATCATGTCATCATGCTTAAGGCGTTACTCCGTTCTTGTTAACTTAATACACTAGATGCATGCTGGATAGCGGTCGATGTGTGGAGTAATAGTAGTAGATGCAGGCAGGAGTCGGTGTACTTATCAAGGATGTGATGCCTTTATAACCCACAAGTATAGGGGATCAATTGTAGCCTCTTTCGATAAGTAAGAGTGTCGAACCCAACGAGGAGCTAAAGGTAGAACAAATATTCCCTCAAGTTCTATCGACCACCGATACAACTCTACGCACGCTTAACGTTTGCTTTACCTAGAACAAGTATGAAACTAGAAATACTTTGTAGGTGTTTTTGGATAGGTTTGCAAGATAATAAAGAGCGTGTAAATAAAAAGAAGGGGCTGTTTAGATGAAGACACAACTAAGTTAGTTTTAGTAGAGAGCTTGTTGTCCCTCAAGAAAGTTATTTGTCCCTAGGCAATCGATAACTAGACCGGTAATCATTATTGCAATTTTATTTGAGGGAGATGCATAAGCTAACATACTTTCTCTTCTTGGATCATATGCACTTATGATTGGAACTCTAGCAAGCATCCGCAACTACTAAAGATCATTAAGGTACAACCCAACCATAGCATTATAAGGCATCAAGTCCTCTTTATTCCCATACGCAAACAACCTACTTACTCGGGTCTGTGTTTCTATCACTCACGCCACACACCATAAGAAAATCATGAACATATTGCAAACCCTTCAGCGGGGATCCCTCATGCTTGCGCGACACAGAGAGCACCATAGGACAGCTCCAATAATAAAACATGCAACTCAAACCAATCACGATCATCAATTAACCCATAGGACAAAATGGATCTACTCAAACATCATAGGATAGCCATACATCATTGGGAAACAATATATAGCATTGAGCACCATGTTTAAGTAGAGATTAAAGCGGGTAAAAGAGGGGTTGCACCGCTGCATAGAGGGGGGAAGAGTTGGTGATGATGGCGGTGAAGTTGTTGGTGTAGATTGCGGTGATGATGATGGCCCCGACGGCGTTCCGGCGCCACCGGAAGAGATGGGGAGAGAGCCCCCCTCCTTATTCTTCCTTGACCTTCTACCTAGATGGGAGAAGGTTTCCCCTCTGGTCCATGGCCTCCATGGCATGGGAGGGGCCAGAGCCCCTCCGAGATTGGATCTTTCTCTCTGTCTCTCTCTGTTTCTGTGTTCCCGGATTCTGCCCCTTCACCGTTTCTTAAATTCCAGGAGACCCGTAACTCCGATTGGGCTGAATTTTGGACACGATTTTTATCCTGATATTAGCTTTCTTGCGGCGAAATAAGGGAACCAACCACCTTACAGGGTGGCCACGAGGGCCCAGGGCGCGCCTGACCCCCTGGGGCGCCCCCCTGCCTCATGGCCCCCTCGGGCATCGTCTCGCGTTGATTCTTTTTCCCAAAAATCACATATATTCCAAAAAAATCTCCATCAGTTTTTATCCCGTTTGGACTCCATTTGATATGGATATTCTGCAAAACAAAAAACATGCAACAAACAGGAACTGGCACTGGGCACTGGATCAATATGTTAGTCCCAAAAATAGTATAAAAAGTTGCCAAAAGTATATGAAAGTTGTAGAATACTGGCATGGAACAATCAAAAATTATAGATACGACGGAGACATATCAACATCCCCAAGCTTAATTCCTGCTCGTCCTCGAGTAGGTAAATGATAAAAAGGATATTTTTTATGTGGAATGCTACCTAGCATAATCTTGATCATGTAATCTAATCATGGCATGAATATTAAGACACGAGTGATTCAAAGCAATAGTCTATCATTTGACATTAAGATAATAATACTTCAAGCATACTAATAAAGCAATCATGTCTTTTTAAAATAACATGGCCAAAGAAAGTTATCGCTACAAAATCATATGGTCTGGCTATAGTCCATCTTCACCACACAAAATATTCAAATCATGCACAACCCTGATGACAAGCCAAGCAATTGTTTCATACTTTTGACGTTCTCAAACCTTTTCAACTTTCACGCAATACATGAGCATGAGCCATGGATATAGCACTATAGGTGGAATAGAATATGATGATGGAGGTTGTGCGGAGAAGATAAAAAGGGAGAAAGTCTCACATCAATGCGGCTAATCAACGGGCTATGGAGATGCCCATCAATTGATGTCAATGCGAGGAGTAGGGATTGCCATGCAACAGATGCACTAGAGCTATAAGTGTATGAAAGCTCAAACTGAAACTAAGTGGGTGTGCATCCAACTTGCTTGCTCATGAAGACCTAGGGCATTTGAGGAAGCCCATCGTTGGAATATACAAGCCAAGTTCTATAATGAAAATTCCCACCAGTATATGAAAGTGATAACTCAAGAGACTCTTTATATGAAGAACATGGTGCTACTCTGAAGCACAAGTGTGGTAAAAGGATAGTAACATTGACCCTTCTCTCTTTTTCTCTCATTTTTTTGTAGGCTTCTTTGGCCTCTCTCTCTTCTTTGGGGGGGGGGGCTTCTCTGGCCACTTTTATTTTGATAACCTCGCATGGGGCAATGTTCTAATAATGATGATCATCACACTTTATTTACTTACAACTCAATATTACAACTCGATACTGGAACAAAGATATAACTCTATATGAATGCCTCCGGCGGTGTACCGGGATGTGCAATGATCTAGCGTAGCAATGATATCAAAAAACGGACAAGCCATGAAAACATCATGCTAGCCATCTTACGATCATGCAAAGCAATATGACAATGATGCTCAAGTCATGTATATGATGATGATGGAAGTTGCATGGCAATATATCTCGGAATGGCAATGGAAATGTCATGATTGGTAGGTATGGTGGATGTTTTGAGGAAGATATAAGGAGGCTTATGTGTGATGGAGCGTATCGTATCACAGGGTTTGTATGCACCGACGAAGTTTGCACCAACTCTCAAGGTGAGAAAGGCAATGCATGGTACCGAAGAGGGTAGCAATGATGGAAGGGTGAGAGTGTGTATAACCCATGGACTCAACATTAGTCATAAAGAACTCACATACTTATTGCAAAAATCTATTAGCTATCGAAACAAAGTACTACACACATGCTCCTAGGAGGATAGGTTGGTAGGAAAAGACCATCGCTCGTCCCCAGCCGCCACTCATAAGGAAGATAATCAATAAATACCTCATGCTCCAACTTCGTTATATAGCGGTTCACCATAGTTCATGCTACGGGAATCACAAACTTCAACACAAGTATTTCTATGATCCACAACTATCCACTAGCATGACTCTAATATCACCATCTTTATATCGCAAAACTATTGCACAAAATCAAACATATCATATTCAGTGATCTACAAGTTTATGTAGGATTTTATGACTAACCATGTGAATGACCAATTCCTGTCAACTCTCTAAATAAATATAAGTGAAGCAAGAGAATTTAATTCTTTCTACAAAAGATATGCCCACGCTCTAACAAATATAAGTGAAGAAAAATAGCATTCTACAAATGGCGGTTTTCTATGTGAAGAGAAACAGACAATCCAAACTTCAAAAGATATAAGTGAAGCACATGAAGCATTCTATAAAGCCATACTCAAAAGATATAAGTGATGTGCAATGAGCATTCTACAAATCAACCAAGGATTATCTCATACCAGCATGGTGCATCAAAGAAAAGTGAAAACTAAATGCAAAAGACGCTCCAAGATTTACACATATCATGTGACGAATAAAAATATAGCTCCAAGTAAAATTACCGATGATTGTTAGAAGAAAGAGGGGATGCCTTTCGGGGCATACCCAAGCTTGGTTGCTTGGGAGTCCTTGAATATTTCATTGGGGTGCCTCGGGCATCCCCAAGCTTAGGCTCCTGCCACTCTTTATTCCTTCATCCATCGTGATCTCTCACAAAACTTGAAAACTTCAATCACACAAAACTTAATAGAAAGTTTGGTAAGATCCGTTAGTATAATAAAGAAAATCACTACTCTAAGTACTTTTGCAAACCAATTCATATTTTGTTTTTGCATTGTAGCTACTGTAATATAACTTTTACATGGCTTAATCCATTGATAGAAATTGATAGT
The DNA here is from genome assembly GCF_002162155.2 of Triticum dicoccoides. Classification (NCBI taxonomy): domain Eukaryota; kingdom Viridiplantae; phylum Streptophyta; class Magnoliopsida; order Poales; family Poaceae; genus Triticum; species Triticum dicoccoides. The sequence goes on from NC_041382.1 coordinate 341,611,776, forward strand.
TTCGTCAAAACAAGCAAACTATGCATCAAAAACAGAATATGTCTTAAACAGGACAGACTATAGTAATCTGAACATTCACCATACCTCTGGTACTCCAAAATTCTGCTAAAATTAGTAAAAATAAACATTTTTATAGAAAAACGGTGCAAAAAGTTTCAGAATCATTTGACGTTCCAATAAATATGTAAAATCGCGCACTACAGCCAAAGTTTCTGTCCTGCACCGCACAAACCAACAAGCAATGTAAACATCCTAAAGGCAAACCTTGGCACACTATTTTTATAATACAATGGAATTGTACAAGGGGATAATTAATTTTGTTGAAAAGTTTCTGTAATCAATGGTCACAAAGTTTCCATGGGCATGAACAAAATTCAAGGCTAGCTCCCACTTTAACAATGCTCGTCTTTCTCACTTTCGCTTTTCTTTTTGGAAAAGTTTTAGGTTCCCCTCTTTATTTTTTGTTTTTGAACTTTATAAAAGCACTCAACAGAAATAAATGACTCTCCAAAACTTCCGGGTTGTCTCCCTGGCAGCACTTTCTTTAAAGCCATTAAGCTAGGCATATAGTGCTCAAGTAATGGATCCACCCGGATCCCAAGGTATATCAAAGCCAATTTTAATTAACAATGATTTGTGATTTAGTAGTGAGCACAAAGCAACATATATCAAGAAATGACGAAGTCTAACTCTCTTCCTATGCATCGGCATATCATAAAAGAACAATTCATGCACACCTAGTAAAGGTCAATGCATAGTATAAACAGTTTCTTGCAATTTTATCATATTGGAAACATGGAGAGGCGGAGATGTAGTTCCTCTCTCATAATAATTGCAAGTAGGAGTAGCAAGCACATGCATATTATATCTATCAAAATCATCATGTGTAGTAGTGAAACGCAACCCTTCGATATAATCCTTAATAAGGGCAAACTTCTCTGATATAGTGTAGTCGGGAGAATTCAAATAGATAATAGGACTATCATGTGTGGGTGCAATAGCAACAATTTCATGCTTAACATAAGGAACTCTAGCAAGTTCATCTCCATAAGCATAATTCATATTGGCATATTGGCCACAAGCATAGCAAGCATCATCAAATAGGGATATTTCAAAAGAATCAACGGGATCATAACAATCATCATAGCAATCATCCTTAGGTAAGCACAAAGGGAAATAAAACAATGTATGAGTTGAAGAGTTGCTCTCATTAGAAGGTGGGCACGGGTAGCTAATCCGCTCTTCCTCCTTTTGTTCTTCACTCTCCTCATCATCTTTTTCATCCAATGAGCTCACGGTTTCATCAGTTTCTTCTTCCATAGACTCCTGTAAAATATTAATATCTTCTCGGACAGCGGAGACTTTCTCAACAAATTCATCAATATCATAATTGTATTTATAATTCACATAACAATATTTAAGGGTAGCTAAATTTTTAGGTCTATAAACTGAATCATCAAAATCTTCAAACTCTTTAAACAAAGATTCAATTTCATAAGCACCCATAAAAGCAACGAATTCTTCTATTTGCTCCACATCATAATAATCATATATACCATTGATACATCTCCAACGTATCTATAATTTTTGATTGTTCCATGCTATTATATTATCTGTTTTGGATATTAATGGGCTTTATTTTACACTTTTATATTATTTTTGGGACTAACCTATTAACCCAAGGCCCAGTGCAAATTTGATGATTTTGTTGCCTATTTCAGTGTTTCGCAGAAATCAAACAGAGTCCAAACAGAATGAAACCTTCGGGAGCGTGATTTTTGGAACAAACGTGATCCAGAGGACTTGGAGTGGATGTTAAGCAACCAACGAGGTGGCCACGAGGTAGGGGCGCGCCTACCCCCCTGGGCGCGCCCTCCCCCTCGTGGGCCCCTCGTGGCTCAACCGACCTACTTCTTCCTCCTATATATGTTCACATACCCTCAAAACATCCAGGGGGACCACGAAACCCTATTTCCACCACCGCAACCTTCTGTACCCAAGAATCCCATCTTGGGGCTTTTTCGGAGCTCCGCCGGAGGGGGCATTGATCATGGAGGGCCTCTACATCAACTCCATGGCCCCTCCGATGATGTGTGAGTAGTTTACCTCAGACCTTCGGGTCCATAGTCATTAGCTAGATGGCTTCTTCTCTCTCTTTGGATCTCAATACAAAGTTCTCCTCGATCTTCTTGGAGATCTATTCGATGTAATCTTCTTTTGCGGTGTGTTTGTCGAGATCCGATGAATTGTGGGTTTATGATCAAGATTATCTATGAACAATATTTGAATCTTCTCTGAATTCTCTTATGTACGATTGGTTATCTTTGCAAGTCTCTTCGAATTTTCAGTTTGGTTTGGCCTACTAGATTGATCTTTCTTGCAATGGGAGAAGTGCTTAGCTTTGGGTTCAATCTTGTGGTGCTCGATCCCAGTGACAGAAAGGGAAACGACACGTATTGTATTGTTGCCATCAAGGATAAAAAGATGGGGTTTATATCATATTGCATGAGTTTATCCCTCTACATCATGTCATCTTGCTTAAAGCGTTACTCTGTTCTTATGAACTTAATACTCTAGATGCATGCTGGATAGCGGTCGATGTGTGGAGTAATAGTAGTAGATGTAGGCAGGAGTCGGTCTACTTGTCACGGACATGATGCCTATATACATGATCATACCTAGATATTCTCATAACTATGCTCAATTCTATCAATTGCTCGACAGTAATTTGTTCACCCATCGTAATACTTATGCTATCTTGAGAGAAGCCACTAGTGAAACATATCGCCCCCGGGTCTATTTTCCATCATACAAGTTTCCAATCTATTTTATTTTGTAATCTTTACTTTCAATCTATATCATAAAAAATACCAAAAATATTTATCTTATTATTATCATCTCTATCAAATCTCACTCTTGCAAGTGGTCGTGAAGGGATTGACAACCCCTTTATCGCGTTGGTTGCGAGGTTCTTATTTGTTTGTGTAGGTACGAGGTGACTCGCGCGTGGTCTCCTACTGGATTGATACCTTGGTTCTCAAAAACTGAGGGAAATACTTACGCTGCTTCGCTGCATCACCCTTTCCTCTTCAAGGGAAAACCAACGCATGCTTAAGAGGTAGCAAGAAGGATTTCTGGCGCCGTTGCCGGGGAGATCTATGCCAAGTTAAGACATACCAAGTACCCATCACAACTTTTATCCTTCGCATTACATTATTTGCCATTTGCCTCTCGTTTTCCTCTCCCCCATTTCACCCTTGCCGTTTTATTCGCCCTCTCTTTCTGTTCACCTCTTTTTTGCTTGCCTCTTGTTGCTTGTTGCCCTTATGGCCCTGCCTAGATTTGGTGATCTTCACCTTAAAAGGTTGGAAGAGATTGAAAGCAATGTCAGAAGCTTTATGACTTTACAATTTGAGCATAACAATTTCTTTAGTAACGAGCTCAAGGAACAAAAAGGCTTTATCGAGTACATTAATAAAGAGCTTGATTACATGTCTAAGGAATTTTATGGTTTGAAATCTCATATTGCTCATTTTGAAAAATAAATTGCTGAAATTTCGCATAAGCAGGCCACCTTAGTTAATAAGATGGCCGCTAAACCGGAAAGTTTTTATGATAATAAGGATGATGATCTAAAAGTGATTGATGTGTCCCCTATTAAATCCTTGTTTTGCAATATGAATCTTGATAATTATGGGACTGGAGATGAGTCAACTTTAGTTAGAAGGTGTCCCAAAAATTCGGAGTTTTTAGATCTTGATGCAAAAATTGGTAAAAGTGGGATTGAAGAGGTTAAAACTTTAGATAGCAACGAACCCACTATCTTGGATTTCAAGGAATTTAATTATGATAATTGCTCTTTGATAGATTGTATTTCCTTGTTGCAATCCGTCCTAAATTCTCCTCATGCTTATAGTCAAAATAAAGCTTTTACTAAACATATCGTTGATGCTTTGATGCAATCTTATGAAGAAAAACTTGAGTTGGTAGTTTCTATCCCTAGAAAACTTTATGATGAGTGGGAACCTACAATTAAATTTAAAATTAAAGATCATGAATGCTATGCTTTGTGTGATTTGGGTGCTAGTGTTTCCATGATCCCAAAAACTTTGTGTGATTTGCTAGGTTTCCGTGAATTTGATGATTGTTATTTAAACTTGCACCTTGCGAATTACACTATTAAGAAATCTATGGGAAAGATTAATGATATTCTTATTGTTGCAAATAGGAACTATTTGCCCGTAGATTTCATTGTTCTTGATATAGATTGCAGTCCATCATGTCCTATTATTCTTGGTAGACCTTTCCTTAGAACGATTGGTGCAATTATTGATATGAACGAAGGGAATATTAGATTCCAATTTCCGTTTAAGGAAAGGCATGGAACACTTCCATAGAAATAAAACTGAATTACCATATGAATCTATTATGAGAGCCACTTATGGATTGCCTACCAAAGATGGCAATACCTAGATCTATCCTCGCTTTTATGCCTAGCTAGGGGCGTTAAACGATAGCGCTTGTTGGGAGGCAACCCAATTTTATTTTTATTCCTTGCTTTTTGTTCCTGTTTAGTAATTAATAATTTATCTATCCTCTGTTTTGGTTGTGTTTTTTGTGTTTAATTAGTGTTTGTGCCAAGTAGAACCATTGGGAAGACTTGGGGAAAGTCTTTTTCATCTTGCTGTAAAAAACAGAAACTTTAGCGCTCACGAGAATTGCTTACATTTTTTACTGGAGAGTGCTATTTAATTAATTCTTTTTAATATGATTAATAGATAAATTACTCACGTCCAGCAATTTATTTTAGAATTTTTGGGGTTCCATAAGTATTCGAAACCTACAGATTACTACAGACTGTTCTGTTTTTGATAGATTCTGTTTTTCGTGTGTTGTTTGCTTATTTTGATGAACCTATGGCTAGTAATAGAGTTTATGAACCATATAAAAGTTGGAATACAGTAGGTTTAAAACCAATATAAATAAAGAATGAGTTCATTACAGTACCTTGAACTGGTGGTTTGTTTTCTTTTACTAACGGAGCTCGCAGAGATTTTCTTTTAAGTTTTGTGTTGTGAAGTTTTCGAGTTTTGGGTAAAGATTTGATGGATTATGGAACAAGGAGTAGCAAGAGCCTAAGCTTTGGGATGCCCAAGGAACCCCAAGGTAAAATCCAAGGACAACCAAAAGCCTAAGCTTGGGGATGCCCCGGAAGGCATCCCCTCTTTCGTCTTCGTCCATCGGTAACTTTACTTGGAGCTATATTTTTATTCGCCACATGATATGTGTTTTGCTTGGAGCGTCTTGTATGATTTGAGTCTTTGCTTTTTAGTTTACCACAATCATCCTTGCTGTACACACCTTTTGGGAGAGACACACATGAATTGGAATTTATTAGAATACTCTATGTGCTTCACTTATATCTTTTGAGTTGGATAATTTTTGCTCTAGTGCTTCGCTTATACCTTTTAGCGCACTGCGGTGGTTCTGTTTTATAGAAATAATTGATATCTCATGCTTCACTTATATAATTTTGAGAGTCCTTTAGAACAGCATGGTAATTCACCTTGGTTATGAATTTTAAATGCTAAGAGAAGTTGGATGCTTGATAGATTGTTTTGAGATATAAAGGCGGTAATATTAGAGGTGTGCTAGTTGAGTAATTGTGAAATTTATGAATACTTCTGTTGAAGTTGGCAAGTCCCGTAGCATGCATGTATGGTAAATGTTATGTGAAAAATTTGAAGCATGGGGTATTCTTTGATTGCTTTCCTTGTGAGTGGCGGTCGGGGACGAGCGATGGTCTTTTCCTACCAATCTATCCCCCTAGGAGCATGCACGTAGTGCTTGGTTTTGATGACTTGTAGATTTTTGCAATAAGTATGTGAGTTCTTTATGACTAATGTTGAGTCCATGGATTATACGCACTCTCACCCTTCCATCATTGCTAGCCTCTTTGGTACCGTGCATTGCCCTTTCTCACCTTGACAGTTGGTGCAAACTTCGCCGGTGCATCCAAACCCCATGATATGATACGCTCTATCACACATAAGCCTGCTTATATCTTCCTCAAAAAAGCCACCATACCTACCTATTATGGCATTTCCATAGCCATTCCTAGATATATTGCCATGCAACTTTCCACCGTTCCATTTATTATGACACGCATCATCATTGTCATATTGCTTTGCATGATCATGTAGTTGACATCGTATTTGTGGCAAGGCCACCATGCTTAATTTTTCATACATGTCATTCTTGATTCATCGCAATCCTGGTACACTGCGAAGTCATTCCATAGAGTCATATTTTGTTCTAAGTATCGAGTTGTAATTCTTGAGTTGTAAGAAAATAAAAGTGTGATGATCATCATTAGAGCATTGTCCCATGTGAGGAAATGATGATGGAAACTATGATCCCCCCACAAGTCAGGATGAGACTCCAGACGAAAAAAAGGAAAAGAGGCCAAAAAAAGAAGGCCCAAAAAAAGAGAATGAGAGAAAAAGAGAGAAGGGACAATGTTACTATCCTTTTTCCACACTTGTGCTTCAAAGTAGCACCATGATGTTCATGATAGAGAGTCTCTTATTTTTTCACTTTCATATACTAGTGGGAATTTTTCATTATAGAACCTGGCTTGTATATTCCAATGATGGGCTTCCTCAAATGCCCTAGGTCTTCGTGAGCAAGCGAGTTGGATGCACACCCACTTAGTTTCTTTGATGAGCTTTCGTATATTTATAGCTCTAGTGCATCCGTTGCATGGCAATCCCTGCTCCTTGCATTGACATCAATCGGTGGGCATCTCCATAGCCCATTGATTAGCTGTGTCAATGTGAGACTTTCTCCCTTTTTGTATTCTCACACATCCTCAATCATCATATTATATTCCACCCATAGTGCTATGTCCATGGCTCGTGCTCATATATTGCATAAAAGTTGAAAGATTTTGAAAAGGCTAAGTATGAAACAATTGCTTGGCTCATCATCGGGGTTGTGCATGATGAGAGCATTTTGTGTTACGAAAATGAAGCATGGCCAAACTATATGACTTTGTAGGGATAAGTTTTCATTGGCTATGGTATTTTGATAAGACATAATTGCTTGATTAGCATACTTGGAGTATTACTATTTTTATGTCAACAAGAAACTTTTATCTTGAATCTTTCGGATCTGAACATTCAAGCCACAATAGAGAAAAAATACATTGAAGAATATTCTAGAAACCATTCCACATCCAAAATTATGTTTTTATCATTTACCTACTCGAGGACGAGCAGGAATTAAGCTTGGGGATGCTAATACGTCTCCAACGTATCTATAATTTTTTATTGTTCCATGATATTATATTATCTGTGTTGGATGTTAATGGGCTTTATTTTATACTTTTATATTATTTTTGGGACTAACCTATTAACCCAAGGCCCAGTGCAAATTACTGTTTTTTTGCCTATTTCAGTGTTTCGCGGAAAAGGAATATCAAATGGAGTCCAAACAGAATGAAACCTTCGGGAGCGTAATTTTGGAACAAACATGATCCAGAGGACTTGGAATGGACGTCAAGCAATCAATGAGGCGGCCACAAGGCAGGGGGCGCGCCTACCCCCCTGGACGTGCCCTCCCCCCTCGTGGGCCCCTTGTGGCTCAACCGACCTACTTCTTCCGCATATATATGTTCACATACCCTGAAAACATCCAGGAGCACCATGAAACCCTATTTCTACCGCTGCAACCTTCTGTACCCAAGAGATCCCATCTTGGGGCCTTTTCCGGAGCTCTGTCGGAGGGGCATTGATCACGGAGGGCCTCTACATCAACTCCATGGCCCCTTCGATGATGTGTGAGTAGTTTACCTCAGACCTTCGGGTCCATAGTTATTAGCCAGATGGCTTCTTCTCTCTCTTTGGATCTCAATACAAGGTTCTCCTGGATCTTCTTGGAGATCTATTCGATGTAATCTTCTTTTGCGGGGTGTTTGTCGAGATCCGATGAATTGTGGGTTTATGATCAAGATTATCTATGAACAATATTTGAATCTTCTCTGAATTCTTTTATGTATGATTGGTTATCTTTGCAAGTCTCTTCGAATTATTAGTTTGGTTTGGCCTACTAGATTGATCTTTCTTACAATGGGAGAAGTGCTTAGCTTTGGGTTCAATCTTGCGGTGCTCGATCCCAGTGACAGAAAGGGAAACGACATGTATTTTATTGTTGCCATCGAGGATAAAAAGATTGGGTTTATATCATATTACATGAGTTTATCCCTCTACATCAAGTCATCTTGCTTAAAGCGTTACTCTGTTCTTATGAACTTAATACTCTCGATGCATGCTGGATAGCGGTCGATGTGTGGAGCAATAGTAGTAGATGCAGGCAGGAGTCGGTCTACTTGTCACTGATAACCCACAAGTATAGGGGATCGCAACAGTTTTCGAGGGTAGAGTATTCAACCCAAATTTATTGATTCAACACAAGGGGAGCCAAAGAATATTCTCAAGTATTAGCAGCTGAGTTGTCGATTCAACCACACCTAGAAACTTAATATATGCAGCAAGGTGTTTAGTAGCAAAGTAATATGATAGTAGTGGTAAGGGTGGTAAAAGGTAACGGCAGCAAAAGTAATATCTTGGATGTTTTATAGTGATGATAATAGTAGCAACAGAAAAGTAAATAAGCGAAGAACAATATATGGAAAGCTCGTAGGCAATGGATCGGTGATGGAGAATTGTGACGGATGTGATCGATCATGTAACAGTCATAACCTAGGGTGACACAGAACTAGCTCCAATTCATCAATGTAATGTAGGCATGCATTCCGAATATAGTCATGTGTGCTTATGGAAAAGAACTTGCATGACATCTTTTGTCCTACCCTCCCGTGGCAGCGGGGTCCTAATGGAAACTAAGGGATATTAAGGCCTCCTTTTAATAGAGTACCGGACCAAAGCATTAACACATAGTGAATACATGAACTCCTCAAACTACGGTCATCACCGGAAGTGGTCCCGATTATTGTCACTTCGGGGTTGCCGGATCATAACACATAGTAGGTGACTATTGACTTGCAAGATAGGATCAAGAACTCTCATATATTGATGAAAACATAATAGGTTCAGATCTGAAATCATGGCACTCGGGCCCTAGTGACAAGCATTAAGCATAGCAAAGTCATAGCAACATCAATCTCAGAACATAGTGGATACTAGGGATCAAACCCTAACAAAACTAACTCGATTACATGATACATCTCATCCAACCCATCACCGTCCAGCAAGCCTACGAGGGAATTACTCACGCATGGTGGTGAGCATCATGAAATTGGTGATGGAGGAAGGTTGATGATGATGATGATGGCGATGGATTCCCCTCTCCAGAGCCCCTAACGGACTCCAGATCAGCCCTCCTGAGAGAGTTTAGGGCTTGGCGGCGGCTCTATATCATAAAATGTGATGAATCCTTCTCCCTGATTTTTTTTCTCCCCGAAAGTGAATATATGGAGTCAGGGTTGAGGTCGAATGAGCGTCAGGGGGCCCACGAGGCAGGGGTGCCCAGGGGGTAGGGCGCCCCCCCCCCCCACCCTCATGGACAGGTGGAGGCCCCCATGACGTGGATCTTCCTTCCAGTATTTTTTATATATTCCAAAATAATTCTCCGTTGATTTTCAGGTCATTCCGAGAACTTTTATTTCTGCACAAAAATAACACCATGGCAATTCTGCTGAAAACAGCGTCAGTCCGGGTTAGTTCCATTCAAATCATGCAAGTTAGAGTCCAAAACAAGGGCAAAAGTGTTTGGAAAAGTTGATACGATGGAGACGTATCAACTCCCCCAAGCTTAAACCATTGCTTGTCCTCAAGCAATTCAGTTGATAAACTGAAAGTGATAAAGAAAAACTTTTACAAACTCGGTTTGCTCTTGTTGTTGTAAATATGTAGAGCTAGCATTCAAGTTTTTAGCAAAGATTATGAACTAACCATATTCACAATAACATTTAGGTCTCATTTTTACTCAGATCAATGGCATATCAACTAGTGAGCAATAATAATAAATCTCGGGTGACAACACTTTCTCAAAACAATCATGATATGATATAACAAGATGGTATCTCGCTAGCCCTTTCTGAGACCGCAAAACATAAATGCAGAGCACCTTTAAAGATCAAGGACTAACTGGACATTGTAATTCATGGTAAAATAGATCTCGTCAAGTCATACTCAATCTAAACTAACAGTAATGGATGCAAATGACAGTGGTGCTCTCCAACTGGTGCTTTTTAATAAGAGGAGGATGACTCAGCATGAAAGTAAATAGATAGGCCCTTCGTAGACGGAAGCAGGGATTTGTAGAGGTGCCAGAGCTCGATTTTGAAATAGATATGAATAATATTTTGAGCGGTATACTTTCATTGTCAACATAAAAACCGAGAGATGGCGATATCTTCCATGCTACACACATTATAGGCGGTTCCCAAACAAAATGGTAAAGTTTGTACTCCCCCTCCACCAACAAGCATCAATCCATGGCTTGCTCGAAACAACAAGTGCCTCCAACTAACAACAGTCCCGGGGGAGTTTTGTTTGCAATTATTTTGATTTGATTTGCATAGAGCATGGGACTAGGCATCCCGGTGACCGGCCATTTTCTCGTGAGTGAGGAGCGGAGTCCACTCCTCTTGAGAATAACCCGCCTAACATGGAAGATACAGACAGCCCTAGTTGATACATGAGCTATTCGAGCATACAAAACAGAATGTTTATTTGAAGGTTTAGAGTTTGGCACATACAAATTTACTTGGAACGGTAGGTAGATACCGTATATAGGTAGGTATGGTGGACTCATATGGAATAACTTTGGGGTTTATGGAATTGGATGCACAAGCAGTATTCCCGCTTAGTACAGGTGAAGGCTAGCAAAAGACTGGGAAGCAACCAGCTAGAGAGCGACAACAGTCATGAACATGCATTAAAATTAATCAACACCGAAAGCAAGCATGAGTAGGATATAATGCACCATGAACATAAATATCATAGAGGCTATGTTGATTTTGTTTCAACTACATGCGTGAACATGTGCCAAGTCGAGCCACTCGAATCGTTCAAAAGAGGATACTACCCTATCATACCACATCACAACCATTTTAATAGCATGTTGGCATGCAAGGTAAACCATTATAAGCTCCTAGCTAATTAAGCATGGCATAAGCAACTATAATCTCTAATTGTCATTGCAAACATGTTTATTCATAATAGGCTGAATCAGGAACGATGAACTAATCATATTTACAAAAACAAGAGAGGTCGAGTTCATACCAGCTTTTCTCATCTCAATAAGTTCATCATATAATTATCATTATTGCCTTTCACTTGCACGACCGAACGATGGGAATAATAATAATAGTGCACTTGCATTGGACTAAGCTGGAATCTGCAAGCATTCAATTTGAGAGAGAAGACAAGGTAATATGGGCTCTTTGTCAGATCAACAATAATCCATATAAGATCCACTTTAACATTTTAATTATTGTCTTCTCCTCTCGACCCCCAAAGAAAAGAAATAAAACTATTTACACGGGAAAGCTCCCAACAAGCAAAAGAAGAACGAGAAATCTTTTTGAGTTTTCTTTTTAGTTACTACTACAAGCATGGAAAGTAGACTAATTAAAAGCTACAACTATTTTTTTGTTTTTCTTAAGGTTTATTAAACACACAAGAAGAAAGCATAAAAAAGAAAATAAACTAGTATGGATGATACAATGAAAAAGTATGAGCGCCGACAACTAGCAATGAGTGTGTGAACATAAATGTAATGTCGGTGAGAGATACGTACTCCCCCAAGCTTAGGCTTTTGGCCTAAGTTGGTCTATGGACACGGTTGGCCTGGCAGATATCCAAAGTTGTAGCTGGGGTCGTACTAGGATGCAGCGGCAATTGCCTGATGAGCTGCAGCTTGGAGGTGAGCTGTCTCCGCCCTCCTCTCGTACTCGATCGCCTCCTCCCTGGTTATAACATATCTCCCCCATTGCCTGAAAGTCAAAGAAAGTAGGAGCAGGGAGAGCGACGTGATAGGTGTGTCGTCTGTCAAAGATTAGTCAGTACTGGAGGAACTGATCGTACCTCTCAACAAACTGATGACGAACCATAGCATCATAATCTAGATAAGAAGGAGGCAACTCAATATCATACCCACATATGGGTATATCAAGAAAATTACCTAGACAGGTTGCATAAATTCCACCAAAGAAATCTCCATTAAATCTATTATTATGCAACCTACGTGCAACAATGGCTCCCAAATTATAATGTTTATCTCCTAAAACAACACTTCTGAGAACGCTAAGATCAAGCACACACATGTGACATGCTTCATCTTTACCATTAATGCATCTACCTATGAAGAGAGCAAAATAATGTATAGCAGGAAAATGAATGCTCCCTATGGTAGCTTGTGTTATATCTCTAGATTCCCCCACAGTTATACTAGCAAGAAAATCTCTAAACTCAGATTTGCGAGGCTCACTAGTGCTGCCCCATTGAGGAAGTTTGCAAGCAGTATTAAAATCCTCTAAGTCCATAGTATAAGAATTTTCATAAAGATCAAATAGGACAGTTTGAGAATTACGTGATGATGAAAATTCAAACCTTCTCACAAAGGAATCAGTGAGATGGTGGTATTGGCGGCACTTATCTGCCTTGAAGCTCTCAAGATCGGCATTACGCACATACGCATTAAATTCTTCCTTGATTCCTGCTTGATCCATAAAGTCCTCTGACGGCCATTCACAAGCCCGCACCTGAGCTTCCCTCGGTGGTTCATCATCGGCATCGCGTATTGCGAGCCTCGGTCCTTGCTTCCTTGAAGGACCACCTTGGTACATTTTGTCACATCCCTAGCTTCTGGTAATGCACTAGGCTAGACCTCTTGCTGCATCATGTTTAAATTCAAATGAAATTTGAATTGAGGAATTTTCAAAGCCTCAGAAACCTCTAAAAATAACCAACAATTAAATCTTCTCAAATGTGTCCAAGAAAATGTTCCTGTTATCCTCTGGAAATATTGGCAAGAGGTAAAATCCAAACCAATATTTTTGGTGTCTCAGAAACATTTAATTTGGGCATTTGAATTAAATCAATAATTATTTGAATTGGATTTATATCTACTATTAAATAAATATAGGTCCAATAATTCTGAAATATTTTGTGGAGCATTGTTTTAATTCTTTTAGCTCCTAAAAATATTGTCAGAAGCAAAATAAATTGAATTGGTTTCAAAACCAAATTCAAAACAAACCTGCAAAATAGAAAACTGAAATAATTAGAAAAAGGAGAGAGAGTCTTACCTGGCCCCTTACCTGGCTGGCCCAGTGGACAGCCCAGCCCACTGGCCTGGTGCCAGTCGTCCTCTACCTCTGCCAGTAGGCAGAGGAGGGAGACAGCGCACGTGCGCGCCGTGGCGACACGCCACCTCCCTGCCTGCCTGCGTCCCTCGCCACCGCGACGCCTCGGGCCTTCTCTTCGGCGCCGCCTCGAACCCCTGGACCCCCTCACTCGTCCCCTTCGTCTCTCCCTCGCCTCTCCCTCTCGCACACCCGAACGCCATCGTCGCCGCCGTTCGTCACCGCCGCAGCCACAGCCACTCCCTCGCTCCCTCTTCGTATCCCAGAGCTCCGCCGGTCCTCCCTCGTCCTCCTCGTCGTCTCATGCGACCAGAAGAGCCCCGGAACGCCGCCCCCGACGCTTTCCCCCTCGCCGGCCGCCGAGGATCTTCTCCGTCGATTCGGCCACTCCGGCGCGCCCCCGAGCTCGCTGACCCTCCCTGCACGATCCCCGTGAGTCCCTGCTTCGTTTCCCCCTAACCCCAAGTCCGATTTCGAGCTCTAGCCGCCCCCTCTACCGGAGCCGAGACGCTCCGCCGCACGGACTCGTCGCCGGCGAAGCCCCGGTGACCAAATGGCCCCGCGCGTGCGTCCGTTGCACTCGCAACGACCCGTGGAGCAACGCTAGCGTGGCAGCTAGCTTGTTTGCAAGCCGCAGCGCTAACCCCGCACCCACCCGAGCTCCGGCCGCCGCCTCGGGCTCCATTCCGGCGAACCCCGGCCACCCCCGCACCTCCCGTTGGCCCCCCTAGATGCGCACGGGCACGGGCTACCTTCTGGTGCCCTTCGCGCGTCCAGCCGCCGCCCGTAGCGCAACCCCGGTGAACTTCTGCCGCGTTTCGGGTCGCCGCCGGCCGAACTCCGGTGGCCAGTGACGTGGCGCTGTCATTAGCCACTAATGACCACGCTAAACACCCCCCACAGACACTGACAGCGGGCCCCGTAGCGGGTCAAAGCCCGAGTCAACGCGGGATTAGCCCCCGTGTCACTGACGTGTGGACCCCACACGTCAGGTTTGTCCCTGACCGGCCCCTGTTGACTTGCTGATGTCATGCCGACGTCATGCTGACGCAGTAAAGTATTTCTGGAATTAAATAAATTAGGAAATGATTTATAATTCCAGAAAATTGTATAAACTTTAATAAATCATAGAAAATTAACCGTAACTCCAAATTAAATAATTTATATATGAAAAATTATCAGAAAAATTCAAGGAATCCATCTGTACCATTTTCATGCATGTTAGAACAACTTATAGCTGCTGTTTAGCACAAATCAATTAAAGGGCATTTAAATAATCACATATGGAGTTTGAACTTGAATCTTGTATTCAAACCAACTTCATTTAATCTGGTTTTAGATGCATTAGCCCAAAACACATTCATTTTGCCATGTCATGATCATGCATCATATTGTGCATTGCAATGATTGTGTTCCTTTCTATGTTGCCGGTATTTGTCCCCTCTCGATAGACGTGATACCGATGATGTGATCGTTGACACTGATGAAGACTCAATGTTATCTTCAGAAGTGCCAGGCAAGTAAACCCCCCCCCTTGTTCATTTCGATACAATCCTACTCTCTCACTCCTGCTCTCTTTTAATGCATTAGGACAACACCGAATCATCTGTTACTTGCTGCGGTAGCTGAACCCCTTTATCCTCTGCATGACCTGTCATTCCACAGTAAATAGATGAAACCCACTAGCATGAGTAGGAGTTGTTTGAGCCCTGTTGTGCCTACTCATTCATGTTTGTTTGTCATGCCTGCTACTGCTTAGAGTTGAGTCAGGACTGATTCATCGGGGATGAATCAGAGGCGTGTGAACATGTCCTACTGTGTGTGAGCTAAGTGTGTGAACACGATTTGGTAAAGGTAGCGGTGAGAGGCCATGTAGGAGTACATGGTGGGTTGTCTCATTGCAGCCGTCCTCAGGAACTGAGTTCTGTGTTTGTGATCCATGATTCAGCTACTACCACGCATTGGGCCCGAAACCAATGGACCCTCTCGGCTTCTTGATCACCTTTGTCCTCTGTCCAGGAGTTGCAAGTAGTTTCTGGTGTTTGTAGTATGCTGGAGGCCGTGCGCAGCGCTGACCGTAGGGGTGGGCTGTGATGCGGTAGGCACGTGGCCGGGTATACCGGGCGCCCGTTTGGTGTCACGGAACCCTGTTCACATCGTTTGGGGCTGTGAGCGAAACTCCGGCCGGATCTCCTCATGGATGGAACCCGAATAGGCGATAAACCTGGACTAGAGACTTGAGTGTTTAGGTAGGCCGTGGCCGACACCCACGTTGGGCTTCCGCTTGAAGGTTGCCGAGTACATGTCGTGTAAACGGCGGTAAGTGGTGAGAGCGTGTGTGAAGAAGTACACCCCTGCAGGGTTAACATTATCTATTCGAATAGCCGTGTCCGCGGAAAAGGACTTCTGGGTTGCTTATATCAGTTCATAGACAAGTGAAAGTGGATACTCTAAAATACGCAAGATAAGCGTGAGTGCTATGGATGGCGTTCTCGTAGGGGAACGGGAGTGGATCCATAGTGGTGTATTGATATGGTGAATATGTGGACTCGTGTGCGCCACCTCAAAAGAGTCGCTTGCAGTCGTAGTTTAGGATAGCCACCGAGTCAAAGCTGGCTTGCTGCGGTTAAACCCCACCATCCCCTTTGTTGATAATGATGCATATGTAGATAGTTCTGATGTAAGTCTTGCTGGGTACATTTGTACTCACGTTTGCCTATTTATGTTTTTGCAGAGAGACTTCGGTCTCGCTAGTAGTTTCGCGTGGACTTCGATGTTTAGCTTGTTACCTCAGCTACGATCTTGTGCCCTCGGCAGTATCTGGCAGATAGTCAGGCTTCTCAGCCTTTTTCATTTATAGTGGTCTGTACTCAGACATGATAGTTTCCGCTTGTGCTTTGACTTGTATACTCTGAATGTTGGGTCATGAGACCTATGTTTGTAATATCTCGCTCCTCGGAGCCTAATGAATAAATACTTGATTTGTAGAGTCATGTTGTGATGCCATGTTGTATTTGCACATATCGAGCATATTGTGTGTATGTTATTGAAATGCTTGGTATGTGTGGGATCTGACCATCTAGTTGTTTATCTTTAGTAGCCTCTCTTACCGGGAAATGTCTCCTAGTGTTTCCACTGAGCCATGGTAGCTTGCTACTGCTCCGGAACACTTAGGCTGGCCGGCATGTGTCCTTCTTCGTTCCTGTGTCTGTCCCTTCGGGGAAATGTCACGCGATGAATACCGGAGTCCTGTTAGCCCGCTACAGCCCGGTTCATCGGAGTCCTGCTAGCCCAGTGCTACAGCCTGGATTCACTCGCTGATGACCGACACGTTCGATGCTGGGTCATGGATGCCTGTCCCTGTAAGTCTGTGCCACTTTGGGTTTACGACTAGTCATGTCAGCCCGGGCTCCTTATCATATGGATGCTAGCGACACTATCATATACGTGAGCCAAAAGGCGCAAACGGTCCCGGGCAAAGGTAAGGCGACACCCGTTTGGATACCGTGCGTGAGGCCGCAAAGTGATATGAGGTACTACAGGCTAGATCGATGTGACATCGAGTCGGGGTCCTGACACATTTTCCTAAACATATTTCTTCCTCTAAAAAATTTCTGAAATTTTAGTAACTTCAAAATATAAGTGACCAAACTCAACAAAATAAATAGCAACTACCCCCACAAGTGCCTAGAGACTATATCATGCATTAAAACTACTTTTGACCATATAAATTTGACATGCAAGCTCAAGAACAGGGTCACCTAAGCAGCAAAAATGTGCAATGAATAAAGCACTAGAACAAAAACTATTTGGACCATTGGAGGAGTCACATACCAAGGAACAATCCCCCAAAGCAGTTTTGTGAGAGGTGCTTTGAGCAAGGAGATCGAAAATGGCAGCAAGATGAGCTTGGACTCAGGTTTGAGCTGGCTAGTGATGTTTGTGGGAGGAAGAAGGAATGTGTGGTAGCTGGAGTAAGTGGAGGGGAGCCACCGAGGGCCCACGAGGCAGGGGGCGCGCCTAGGGGGTAGGGCGCGCCCTGGACCCTCGTGGCCAGGTGCTTGCTCCCCCTACTGTGTTCTCAGTGCCAAATATTCTCAAATATTCTAGAAAAAATCATATTTAAATTTCAGGGCATTTGGAGAACTTTTATTTTCGGGGTATTTTTTATTGCATGGATAATTCAGAAAACAGATAGAATATACTATTTTTGCTTTATTGAATATAAATAACAGAAAGTAAAAAGAGGGTACAGAGAGTTGTGTTTTCTAATTTCATCCATCTCATACTCATCAAAAGGAATCTACTAACAAGGTTGATCAGGTCTTGTTAACAAATTCATTCCGAATAACATGGAACCGGAGAATTTTCGAATAACACTAGGTTACCTCAACGGGGATATGCATGTCCCCAACAATAAGAATATCATATTTCTTCTTGACAGTAGGGAGAGGAAATTCAAAACCTCCAATAGTAATTGTTGAAATTTTTCCAATAGAATTGATACTGTGGACTTGAGGTTGTTTCCTCAGAAAGTGTACCGTATGCTCATTACCATTAACATGAAAAGTGGCATTGCCTTTGGTGCAATCAATAACAGGCCCTGCAGTATTCAAAAAGGGTCTTCCAAGAATAATAGACATACTATCATCCTCGGGAATATCAAGAATAACAAAGTCCGTTAAAATAGTAATGTTTGCAACCACAACAGGCACGTCCTCACAAATACCGATAGGTATAGCAGTTGATTTATCAGCCATTTGCAAAGATATTTCAGTGGGTGTCAACTTATTCAAATCAAGTCTACAATATAAAGAGAGAGGCATAACACTAACACCGGCTCCAAGATCACATAAAGCAGTTTTAACATAGTTTCTTTTAATGGAGCATGGTATAGTTGGTACTCCGGGATCTCCTAGTTTCTTAGGTATTCCACCCTTAAAAGTATAATTAGCAAGCATGGTGGAGATTTCAGCTTCCGGTGTCTTTCTTTTATTTGTAACAATTTCTTTCATATACATAGCATAAGGATTCATTTTGAGCATATCAGTTAATCGCATACGCAAAAAGATAGGTCCAATCATTTCAGCAAAGCGCTCAAAATCCTCATCATCCTTTTTCTTGGATGGTTTGGGAGGAAAAGGCATGGGTTTCTGAACCCATGGTTCTCTTTCCTTACCGTGTTTCCTAGCAACAAAGTCTCTCTTATCATAATGTTGATTCTTTGATTGTGGGTTATCAAGATCAACAGCGGGTTCAATCTCTACTTCATTGTCATTACTAGTTTGAGCATCGACATGAACATCATTATTAACATTATCACTAGGTTCATGTTCATTACCAGATTGTGTTTGAGCATCAGAAATAGAAATATCATTGGGATTCTCACGTGTGTCTACAACAGGTTCACTAGAAGCATGCAAAGTCCTATCATTTTTCTTTTTCTTCTTCTTAGAAGGACTAGGTGCATCTACATTATTTCTCTAAGAATATTGCTCAATTCTCTTAGGATGGCCCTCAGGATACAAAGGTTCCTGAGTCATTTTACCACCTCTGGTCATAATTCTAACAGCATTATCATTCTTCTTATTATTTAATTCATTGAGCAAATCATTATGAGCTTTAAGTACTTGTTCTACTTGAGTGGTAACCATAGAAGCATGTTTACTAATAAGTTTTAGTTCACCTTTAACATTAGCCATATAATCACTCAAGTGTTCAATCATATAAGCATTGCGTTTTAATTCTCTACCAAAATAAGCATTGAAGTCTTCTTGCTTAACCATAAATTTATCAAACTCATCCAAACATTGGCTAGCAAACTTAGTAGGAGGGATTTCAGCTTTATCGTATCTATAGAGATAATTTACCTTTACTACATGTGTCGGGTTATCAAGACCATGTGTTTCTTCAACAGGCGGTAAATTAAGACCATGTATTTCTTCAACAGGAGGTAAATTCTTAACATCTTCAGCTTTTATACCTTTTTCCTTCATAGATTTCTTTGCCCCTTGCATATCTTCAGGACTGAGAAATAGAACACCCCTTTTCTTCGGAGTTGGCTTAGGGGTGGCTCGGGATGTGTCCAATTATTTTCATTGGTCAACATATTATTCAATAAAATTTCAGCTTCATCTGGTGTTCTTTCCCTAAAAACACAAGTAGCACAACTATCCAGGTGGACTCTGGAAGCATCGGTCAGTCCATTATAAAAGATATCAAGTATTTAATTTTTCTTAAGAGGATGATCACGCAAAGCATTAAGTAATTGGAGAAGCCTCCCCCAAGCTTGTGGGAGACTCTCTTCTTCAATTTGCACAAAATTATATATTTCCCTTAAAGCAGCTTGTTTCTTATGAGCAGGGAAATATTTAGCAGAGAAGTAATAAATCATATCCTGGGAACTACGCACACAACCAGGATCAAGAGAATTAAACCATATCTTAGCATCACCCTTTAATGAGAACGGAAATATCTTAAGGATATAATAGTAGCGAGTTTTCTCATCATTAGTGAACACGGTGGCTATATCATTTAATTTAGTAAGATGTGCCACAACAGTTTCAGATTCATAGCCATAGAAGGGATCAGATTCAACCAAAGTAATTATATCAGGGTCGACAGAGAATTCATAATCCTTATCAGTAACAAAGATAGGTGAAGTAGCATAAGCAGGATCATATTTCATTCTAGCATTCAGAGTTTTTTGTTTCAGCTTAGCTAATAGTTTCTTAAGATCACTTCTATCATTGCAAGCAAGAAAGTCTCTAGCAGTTTCTTCATCCATAACATAACCCTCAGGAACAACAGGCAATTCATATCTAGGGGGAATCTTCATCATCACTTTCATCAAAATTATCAGTTTCAATAATTTCATTCTCTCTAGCCCTAGCAAGTTGTTCATCAAGAAATTCACCAAGTGGCACAGTATTATCAAGCATAGAAGTAGTTTCATCATAAGTATCATGCATAGCAGAAGTGGCATCATCAATAAAATGCAACATATCAGAATTAATAGTAGAAGTAGAATTAGGTGTCGCAACCTTACTCAAAACAGAAGGTGAATCAAGCGCAGAGCTAGATGGCAGTTCCTTACCTCCCCTCGTAGTTGAGGGATAGATCTTGGTTCTTGGATCTTTCAAGTTCTTCATAATGATAAGCAGATATAAATCCCAAGTGACTCAAAGAATAGAGCTATGCTCCCCGGCAACGGTGCCAGAAAATAGTATTGATAACCCACAAGTATAGGGGATCACAACAATTTTCGAGGGTAGAGTATTCAACCCAAATTTATTGATTCGACACAAGGGGAGCCAAAGAATATTCTCAAGTATTAGCAGCTGAGTTGTCAATTCAACCTCACCTAGAAACTTTATATCTATAGCAAGGTATTTAGTAGCAAAGTAATATGATAGTAGTGATAACCGTGGTAAAAGGCAATGGTAGCAAAAGTAATATTTTTGGTGTTTTATAGTGATGATAACAGTAGCAACGGAAAAGTAAATAAGCGAAGAACAATATATGGAAAGCTCGTAGGCAATGGATCGGTGATGGAGAATTATGCCGGATGCGACCGATCATGTAACAGTCATAACCTAGGGTGACACAGAACTAGCTCCAATTCATCAATGTAATGTAGGCATGTATTCCGAATATAGTCATACATGCTTATGGAAAATAACTTGCATGACATCTTTTGTCCTACCCTCCCGTGGCAGCGGGGTCCTAATGGAAACTAAGGGATATTAAGGCCTCCTTTTAATAGAGTACCGGACCAAAGCATTAACACATAGTGAATACATGAACTCCTCAAACTACGGTCATCACCGGGAGTGGTCCCGATTATTGTCACTTCGGGGTTGTCGGATCATAACACATAGTAGGTGACTATTGACTTGCAAGATAGGATCAAGAACTCTCATATATTGATGAAAACATAATAGGTTCAGATCTGTAATCATGGCACTTGGGCCCTAGTGACAAGCATTAAGCATAGCAAAGTCATAGCAATATCAATCTCAGAACATAGTGGATACTAGGGATCAAACCCTAACAAAACTAACTCGATTACATGATAAATCTCATCCAACCCATCACCATCCAGCAAGCCTACGATGGAATTACTCACGCACGGCGGTGAGCATCATGAAATTGGTGATGGAGGAAGGTTGATGATGATGATGATGGCAACGGATTCCCCTCTCTGGAGCCCCAACGGACTCCAGATCAGCCCTCCCGGGAGATTTTAGGGCTTGGCGGCGGCTCCGTATCGTAAAATGCGATGAATCCTTCTCCCTGATTTTTTTTCTCCTCCAAAGTGAATACATGGAGTCAGGGTTGAGGTCGGTGGAGTGTTAGGGGGCCCACGAGGTAGGGGGGCGCGCCCAGGGGGTAGGGCGCGCCCCCACCCTCGTGGACAAGTGGAGGCCCCCCTGACGTGGATCTTCCTTCTAGTATTTTTTATATATTCCAAAATAATTTTCTGTTGATTTTCAGGTCATTACGAGAACTTTTATTTCTGCACAAAAATAACACCATGGCTATTCTGCTGAAAACAACGTCAGTCCGGGTTAGTTCCATTCAAATCATGCAACTTAGAGTCCAAAACAAGGGAAAAAGTGCTTGGAAAAGTAGATACAACGGAGACATATCAGTCACGGACATGATGCCTATATATATGATCATACCTAGATATTCTCATAACTATGCTCAATTCTATCAATTGCTCGACAGTAATTTGTTCACCCACTGTAATACTTATGCTGTCTTGAGAGAAGCCACTAGTCAAAACCTATGGCCCCCGGGTCTATTTTCTATCATACAAGTTTCCAATATATTTTATTTTGTAATCTTTACTTTCAATTTATATCATAAAAATACTAAAAATATTTTTCTTCTTATTATTATCTCTATCAGATCTCACTCTTGCAAGTGGCCGCGAAGGGATTGACAACCCCTTTATCGCATTGGTTGTGAGGTTCTTATTTGTGTGTGTAGGTACGAGGTGACTCGCGCGTGGTCTCCTACTGGATTGATACCTTGGTTCTCAAAAACTGAGGGAAATACTTACGTTGCTTTGCTGCATCACCCTTTTCTCTTCAAGGGAAAACCAGCGCATGCTCAAGAGGTACCAACCATTAGCATAAGAAGCCAAGGTTTCATCATCATTAAATTCACATGAAAAGGGAAGGTGTGGAGCCTTCATCCTAGAGCAACAAGTATAATCATATATCAAGCATAGTTGCCGAGCATACCGATGCAACATATAAATTTGATCCCATAATAGTTTCCCTTTTTGAGTCAAGCGATAATCCCTAAAGTATTCACGTTGATCCAACGTTACTCCCATTATAAAGTGGAATGGGGTTTTCTCAGGATTATCAAAGTAGTACATAATATCTTTCACATAATGAGCATCGAGGGTATTAGGAGGTTCCCCATCTCCATGAGTAGCAAGTAAACCTATTTTTTGGTAATTTGTGTTCCATATCCATAACTAAAGATAGAGAACAACTTAGAACAAAAAATAAAAATTACTTAGTGATAAAGCAAACAAGCACACACGAGAATATTCACCCCACGCTATTGCTCCCCGGCAACGGCGCCAGAAAAAGGTCTCGGTAACCCACAAGTATAGGGGATCAATTGTAGCCTCTTTCGATAAGTAAGAGTGTCGAACCCAACGAGGAGCTAAAGGTAGAACAAATATTCCCTCAAGTTTTTATCGGCCACTAATACAACTCTACACACGCTTAATGTTCGCTTTACCTAGAACAAGTATGAAACTAGAAGTACTTGTAGGTGTTTTTGGATAGGTTTGCAAAATAATAAAGAGCGCGTAAATAAAAAGTAGGGGTTGTTTAGATGAAGACACAACTAAGTTAGTTTTAGTAGAGAGCTTGTTGTCACACAAGAAAGTTATTTGTCCCTAGGCAATCGATAACTAGACCGGTAATCATTATTGCAATTTTTATTTGAGGGAGAGGCAAAATCTAGCATACTTTATCTTCTTGGATCATATGCACTAATGATTGGAACTCTAGAAAGCATCCATAACTACTAAAGATCATTAAGGTAAAACCCAACCATAGCATTATAAGGCATCAAGTCCTTTTTATTTCCATACGCAAACAACCTACTTACTCGGGTCTATGTTTCTATCACTCACGCCACCCACCATAAGAAAATCATGAACATATTGCAAACTCTACAGCGGGGATTCCTCACACTTGCGCGACACGGAGAGCACCATAGGACAGCACCAATAATAAAACATGCAACTAAAACCAATCACGATCATCAATTAACCCATAGGACAAAACGGATCTGCTCAAACATCATAGGATAGCCATACATCATTGGGAAACAATATATAGCGTTGAGCACCATGTTTAAGTAGAGATTACAGCGGGTAAAAGAGGGGTTGCACCGCTGCATAGAGGGGGGAATTGTTGGTGATGATGGCGGTGAAGTTGTTGTTGTGGATTGCGATGATGATGATGGCCCCGGCGGCGTTCCGGCGCCACCGGAAGAGAGGGGGAGAGATCCCCCTCCTTCTTCTTATTCCTTGACCTTCTCCCTAGATGGGAGAAGGGTTTCCCTCTGGTCCATGGCATCCATGGCATTGGAGGGGTGAGAGCCCCTCCGAGATTGGATCCGTCTCTTTGTGTTTCTGCGTTCCCAGATTCTGCCCCTTCACCATTTCTTAAATTCCCAGAGATCCGTAACTCCGATTGGGCTGAATTTTGGACACAATTTTTATCCGGATATTGGCTTTCTTGCAGCGAAAGAAGGGCACTAACCGCCTTACAGGGTGGCCACGAGGGCCCAGGGCGCGCCTGACCCCCTGGGGCGCGCCCCCCTGCCTCGTGGCCCCCTCGGGCATCGTCTCGCGCTGATTCTTCTTCCCCAAAATCACATATATTCCAAAAAAATCTTTGTCAGTTTTTATCCCATTTGGACTGCGCTTGATATGGATTTTCTGCAAAACAAAAAACATGCAACAAACAGGAACTGGCACTGGGCACTGGATCAATATGTTAGTCCCAAAAATAGTATAAAAAGTTGCCAAAAGTATATGAAAGTTGTAGAATATTGGCATGGAACAATCAAAAATTATAGATACGACGGAAACGTATCGTGCCTATATTCATAATCATTGCCTTAGATATCTTCATAACTTTGCTCTTTTCTATCAATTGCTCAACAGTAATTTGTTCACCCACTGTATGTGTTCTTTCAAGAGAGAAGCCTCTAGTGAAAACTATGGCCCCCGGGTCTATTTCTCATCATATATTTTTAGATCTATAAAACCCAAAACCCAAAAATACCTTGCTGCAATATATTTATGTTTACTTTATTTTACCTTTTACTTATCTTTTATATCTATCTCTATTAGATCCCACTCTTGCTAGTGACCGTGAAGGGATTTACAAGCCCTTTTTCGCGTTGACTGCAAGTGTTTGTTAGTTTGTGTAGGTGCATCTATTGGGGACTTGCTTGTACCTCCTACTGGATTGATACCTTGGTTCATAACTGAGGGAAATACTTACTCTACTTTGTTGCATCACCCTTTCCTCTTCAAGGAAAAATCAATGCAAGCTCAAGAAGTAGCACATTGTATGACCTGCATGTCAATATTTGTTGGGGAATGAAGCATGAAAATAAAGAACATTCCTACGAACACCCAAGATCTATCTAGGAGAAGCATATCAACAAGAGGGGAGACTGTGTCTACGTACCCTCATAGACCGAAAGCAGAAGCGTATATAACACGGTTGATGTAGTTGTACTCTTCGCGATCCGATCGCTACCCAACCGATCTAGTGCCAAACGGACGGCACCTCCTAGTTTAGCACACGTGCGGCTCGATGATGTCTCCTCCTCCTTGATCTAGCAAGAGACGGTGGATAAGTAGATGGGATCACAGCCAGCATGACAGCGTGGTGGTGATGATGGTGGTGGAGTCGGAATACCGGCAGGGCTTCGCTAAGCAAAAAACCGTGGATGAGAACTATGCCGAGAGGGAGAGACGGGGCAGCAGCCAAGGCCAATGTCTTGGGGTCCCTTGCTACGCCCCCTCCCCTATATTTATATGTGTGGGAGGGCCGGGAGTCCAGCCCTACTCCTAATAGGAGTTAGTGCCAAAGGGGGAGAGGACTTGGACTCCAAGTCCAATCCTATTCCTAGTAGGACTCCCCTTTTCTCCTTCCCTAGGCACCTAGCCCATGGGCTTTTGAGGACTTGGTGCGCCTAGCCCAATAAGGCCAGGGCACCTCCCCTTAGTCCATTCCATACCTTGGGACGTGGTGGACCCACTTGTGGACTTCCGGACCCCTCTGAAATCCTCCAGAACCTTCTAGAAGCTACCTGGTACAATACTGAAAAAACTGCACCTTTTTCTGGAACCCAAAATATGACTTCCCATATATAGATCTTTACCCTTCGACCGTTCTAAGACTCCTCGTGATGTCTGGGATCTCATGTGGGACTCCGAACAACATTCGGTTACCAATCATCAAATATCCCAATACTACTCTAGCGTCAAACGAACGTTATGCGTGCGACCCTGCGGGTTCGGGAATCATGTAGTCATGACCGAGACACCTCTCAGGTCAATAACCAATAGTGAGACCAGGATGCCCATATTCCTTCCTACATATTCCATGAAGATATTTTATCGGTTAAACCACGATATCAAGGATTCGGTTAATCCCGTACGCAATTCCCTTTGTCGGGTGATATGTTACTTGTCCGTGATTCGATCGTCGGTATCTCCATACCTAGTTCAATATCATTACCAGCAAGTCTCTTTACTAGTTCCAGAATACAAGATCTTGTGAGTAACTCATTAGGCACATTGCTTGCAAGCTCTTTATGATGTTGTATTGCCGAGAGGGCTTAGAGATATCTCTCCATCACACAGGGAGACAAATCCCAGTCTCGATATGTGCCAACCCAACAAACACCTTCGGTGCTACCTGTAGAGCACTTTTATGATCACCCAGTTACGAAGTGGCGTTTGGATACACACTAAGTATTATCTGGTGTCAGGGATTTGCATGATCTCATGGTCTTAGGAATAGATACTTGACATGAAGAAAGCTATACCAATAAACTGATACAATCAACTACTAAGCTTACAGTTGGATCTTGTCCATCACATCATTCTCCTAATGATGTGATCCCGTTATCAAATGACAACTCGTGTCTATGGTTAGGAAACCTTAACCATCTTTGATCAACGAGCTAGTCTAGTAGAGGCTCAATAGGGACATAGTATTTGTTTACGTATTCACACATGTATTTGAGTTTCCGGTCAATACAAGTCTAGCATGAATAATAAACCTTTATAATGAATAGGGAAATATGATAATAACCAATTTATTATTGCCTCTAGGGCATATTTCCAACAATATTTACCACCATGTAATTTCTTTACTTTATCGCTATGAGAGTCATGGAAGCAATAGTTGGCGGAGACAACCACATGACAGCATGATGATGGAGATCATGATGATGGATATCATTGTGTCATGTCGGTGACGATGGAGATCCTGTTGGTGCCTTGGAGATGGACATCAAAAGCACAAGATGATAATGGCCATATCATATCACATATTGATTGCATCTGATGTTTATCTTTTTATGCATCTTTATTTTGCTTAGGATGATGGCGGCGTTATAAGATGATCCCTTCACTTAATTTCAAGATAAAAGTGTTCTCCCTAAGTATGCACCATTGCGAAAGTTCATCGTTTCAAAGCACCTCACAATGATCGGGTGTGATAGACTCTACGTTCGCATACAACAAGTGTAAACCAGTTTTACACATTCGGAATACTTGGATTAAACTTCACAAGCCTAGCATGTACAGACATGGCCTCAGAACACGGAGGACCGAAAGGTTGAACATGAGTCATATAGTAGATATGGTCAACATGGAGATGTTCACCGTTGGTGTTGACCCCATCTCACGTGATGATCGGACATGGGTGGTTGATTTGGATAATGTAACACTTAGGATGTGTTTGGTTAGAGGGAGATACTAGGGTGGTTATGGGTATCCCTATCCAGCTGGCTAGGGATATCCATTTTTCTGTTTGGTTAATGGGTGAGGTTATCCCATATTTTATTTGGTTTGAAGGATGAATATAGCCTCCGAGTTCTTGTCATTTTCCCCTTTTAGCTACTACAGGAATTAAGGATCTGTATGGGAGATAATCAAGGGAAGAACCACAGTACATCACACACACACACATCAGTACACCACACGCGCGCACACACACATGCAAGAACGGCAAAGGCAGCACACACGCCCGGCCGGCAAGCACGCCGAGCATACAACAAGCGCAGTGATAACCCACAAGTATAGGGGATCGCAACAGTTTTCGAGGGTAGAGTATTCAACCCAAATTTATTGATTCGACACAAGGGGAGCCAAAGAATATTCTCAAGTATTAGCAGCTGAGTTGTCAATTCAACCACACCTGGAAACTTAATATCTGCAGTAAGGTATTTAGTAGCAAAGTAATATGATAGCAGTGGTAACGGTAGCACAAGTAATATTTTTGGTTTTATAGTGATTGTAACAGTAGCAACAGAAAAATAAATAAGCGAAGAACAATATATGAAAAGCTCATAGGCATTGGATCGGTGATGGAGAATTATGTCGGATGCGATCAATCATGCAACAGTTATAACATAGGGTGACACAAAACTAGCTCCAGTTCATCAATGTAATGTAGGCATGTATTCCGAATATAGTCATACGTGCTTATGGAAATAAACTTGCATGACATCTTTTGTCCTACCCTCCCATGGCAGCAGGGTCATATTGGAAACTAAGGGATATTAAGGCCTCCTTTTAATAGAGTACCGAACCAAAGCATTAACACATGATGAATACATGAACTCCTCAAACTACGGTCATCACCGGTAATGGTCCGATTATTGTCACTTCGGGGTTAACGGATCATAACACATAATAGGTGACTAGACTTGCAAGATAGGATCAAGAACTCATATATATTCATGAAAACATAATAGGTTCAGATCTGAAATCATGGCACTCGGGCCCTAGTGACAAGCATTAAGCATAGCAAAGTCATAGCAACATCAATCTCAGAACATAGTGGATACTAGGGATCAAACCCTAACAAAACTAACTCGATTACATGATAAATCTCATCCAACCCATCACTGTCCAGCAAGCCTACGATGGAATTACTCACACGCGGCGGTGAGCATCACGAAATTGGTGATGGAGGAAGGTTGATGATGACGATGGCGATGGATTCCCCTCTCTGGAGCCCCGAACGGACTCTGGATCAGCCCTCCCGAGAGAGTTTAGGGCTTGGCGGCGGCTCCGTATCGTAAAACGCGATGAATCCTTCTCTCTGATTTTTTCTCCCCGAACACGAATATATGGAGTTGGAGTTGAGGTCGGTGGAGCGTCAGGGAGCCCACGAGGCAGGGGGCGTGCCCAGGGGGTAGGCGTGCCCCCCACCCTCGTGGACAGGGTGTGGGCCCCCTGACGTGAATTCTTCTTCCAGTATTTTTTATATATCCCAAAAATAGTCTCCGTTGGTTTTCAGGTCATTCCGAGAACTTTTATTTCTGCACAAAAATAACACCATGGCAATTCTGCTGAAAACACCGTCAGTCCGGGTTAGTTCCATTCAAATCATGCAAGTTAGAGTCCAAAACAAGGTCAAAAGTGTTTGGAAAAGTAGATACGACGGAGACGTATCAACTCCCCCAAGCTTAAACCTTTGCTTGTCCTCAAGCAATTCAGTTGATAAACTGAAAGTAATAAAGAAAAACTTTTACAAACTCGGTTTGATCTTGTTGTTGTAAATACTTAAAGCCAGCATTCAGTTTTTCAGCAAAGATTATGAACTAACCATATTCACAATAACACTTAGGTCTCATGTTTACTCATATCAATGGCATAATCAACTAGCGAGCAATAATAGCAAATCTCAGATGATAACACTTTCTCAAAACAATCATAATATGATATAACAAGATGGTATCTCGCTAGCCCTTTCTGAGATCACAAAACATAAACGCAGAGCACCTTTAAAGATCAAGGACTGACTAGACATTGTAATTCATGGTAAAAGAGATCCAGTCAAGTTATACTCAATGTAAACTAACAGTAATGGATGCAAATGGCAGCGGTGCTCTCCAACTGGTGCTTTTTAATAAGAGGATGATGACTCAACATAAAAGTAAATGGATAAGCCTTTCGCAGAGGGAAGCAAAGATTTGTAGAGGTGCCAGAGCTCGGTTTTGAAATAGATATGAATAATATTTTGAGCAGTATACTTTCATTGTCAACATAACAACCGAGAGATCTCGATATCTTCCGTGCTACACACATTACAGACGGTTCCCAAGCAGAATGGTAAAGTTTATACTCCCCCACCACCAACAAGCATCAATCCATGGCTTGCCTGAAACAATGGGGGCCTCCAACTAACAACAATCCTGGGGGAGTACTATTTGCAATTATTTTGATTTGGTTTGAGCATGGGACTGGGCATCCCGGTGACCAGCCATTTTCTCGTGAATGAGGAGCGGAGTCCACTCCTCTTGAGAATAACCCGCCTAGCATGGAGGATACAGACAGCCCTAGTTGATACATGAGCTATTCGAGCATACAAAACATAATGTTTTTTAAGGTTTAGAGTTTGGCACATACAAATTTACTTGGAACGGCAGGTAGATACCGTATATAGGTAGGTATGGTGGACTCATATGGAACAACTTTTGGGGTTTATGGAGTTGGATGCGCAAGCAGTATTCCCGCTTAGTACAAGTGAAGTCTAGAAAAAGACTGGGAAGCGACCAGCTAGAGAGCGACAACAGTCATGAACATGCATTAAAATTAATCAACACCGAATGCAAGCATGAGTAGGATATAATGCACCATGAACATAAATATCATGGAGGCTATGTTGATTTTGTTTCAACTACATGCATGAATATGTGCCAAGTCAAGCCACTCAAATCATTCAAAGGAGGATACCACCCCATCATACCACATCACAACCATTTTAATAGCATGTTGGCACACAAGGTAAACCATTATAAACTCTTAGCTAATTAAGCATGCAATAAGCAACCATAATCTCTAATTGTCACTGCAAACATGTTTCTTTCATAATAGGCTAAATCAGGAATGATGAACTAATCATATTTACAAAAACAAGAGCGATCGAGTTCATACCATCTTTTCTCATCTCAACCAGTTCATCATATATCATCATTATTGCCTTTCACTTGCAGGACTGAATAGTGTGGATAATAATAATAGTGCACGTGCATTGGACTAAGCTGGAATCTGCAAGCATTCAATTCAAGAGAGAAGACAAGGTAATATGGGCTCTTTGTTAGATTAACAATAATGCATATAAGAGCCACTCAACATTTTCATTATGGTCTTCTCTTCTCGACCCCCAAAGGAAAGAAATAAAACAAAACTATTTACACGGGAAAGCTCCCAACAAGCAAAAGAAGAACGAGAAATCTTTTTGGGTTTTCTTTTTAATTACTACTACTACAGGCATGAAAAGTAAACTAGCTAAAAGCTACAACTAATTTTTTGTTTTTTCTTAAGTTTTTTCAAACACACAAGAAGAAAGCTTAAAAAGAAAATAAATTAGCATGGATGATACAATGAAAAAGTATGAACACCAACAATTGGCGTGAGTGTGTGAACATGAATGTAATGTCGGTGAGAAATACGTACTCCCCCAAGCTTAGGGTTTTGGCCTAAGCTGGTCTATGCCCATGGATGGCCTGGTGGGTATCCGAAGTTGAAGCTGGGGTCGTACTGAGATGCATCAGCTACTGCCTGAAGAGCTACAGCTTGGAGGCGAGTTGCCTCCGTCCTCCTCTCGTACTCGTCTGCCTCCTCCCTGGTTATAACATATCTCCCTTTTTCCTGAAAGTCAAAGCACGCAGGAGCAGGGAGAGCGACGTGATAGGTGTGTCGTCTGTCAAAGATTAGTCGGTACTGGAGGGACTGATTGTTCCTCTCAACAAACTGATGACGAACCATAGCATCATAACCTAAATAAGCAGGAGGCAACTCAACATCATATCCACGAATGGGTATCTCAAGAAAATCAGTTAAACGGGTTGCATAAATTCCACCGAAGAAATCTCCATTAATATTGTCATTATGCAACCTACGTGCAACAATGGCCCCCAAGTTATATTGTCTATCTCCTAATACAGCACTCTTAAGAACACTAAGATCTAGCACACACATGTGACATACCTCATCCTTACCATTTATGCATCTACCTATAAAGAGAGCAAAATAATGTATAGCAGGAAAATGAATGCTCCCTATGGTAGCTTGTGTGATTTCCCTAGATTCCCCCACAGTGATACTAGCAAGAAAATCTTTATATTCAGATTTACGAGGTTCACTAACATTACCCCACTGTGGGAGTTTACAGGAAGTATTAAAATCTTCTAAGTCCATGGTATAAGATTTATCATAAAGATCAAACAGGACAGTTTGAGAATTGCGTGATGATGTAAATTCAAACCTTCTCACAAAGGAATCAGTGAGGTAGTAGTACTGACGGCACTTATTTGCCTCGAAGCTCTCAAGATAAGCGTTATGCACATATGCGTCAAATTCCTCCTTGATTCATGCTCAAACCATGAAGTCCTCTGACGGCTATTCAAGGCCGCACTTGAGCATCCCTTGGTAGTTCATTGTCCGGCTCGCGTATTGCGGGCCTGGGTCCTTGCTTCCTTGAGGAACTACCTTGGTATATTTTCCTAAACATATTTCTTCCTCTGAAAAAATATTCTAAAATTTTTTAGTAACTTAAAATAAAAGTGAACCAAACTCAACAAGATTGATAGCAACTACTCCTACAAGTGCCTAGAGGCAATATCATGCATTAAAACTACTTTTGACCACATAAATTTGGCATGCAAGCTCAAGAATAGGGTCACCTAAGTAGCAAAAAATTGCAATAAATAAAGCACTAGAACAAAAACTAATTGGACTATTGAAGAAGTCACATACCAAAGAACAATCCCCCAAAGCAGTTTTGTGAATGGAGCTTTGAGCAAGGAGATCGAAAATGGGCGCAAGATGAGCAAGAACTCAGGTTTGAGTTGGCTAGTGATTTTTTTGGGAGGAAGGAGTGTGTGGTGGCTGGAATAAGTGGAGGGGGCCACCAGGGGCCCACGAGGCAGGGGCGCGCCCAGGGGGGTGGGCGCGCCCTGGACCCTCGTGGCCAGGTGCTGGCTTCCCCTGATGTGTTCTCAGTGCCAGATATTCTCAAATATTCTAGAAAAAAATCATATTTAATTTTCGGGGCATTTGGAGAACTTTTATTTTCGGGGTATTTTTATTGCATGGATAATTCAAAAAAACAGACAGAAAATACTATTTTTGCTTTATTTGACATAAATAACAGAAAGTAAAAAGAGGTTACAGAGAGTTGTGCTTTCTAACTTCATCCATCTCATGCTCGTCAAAAGGAATCCACTAACAAGGTTGATCAGGTCTTGTTAACAAACTCATTTCGAATAACATGAAACCGGAGAAATTTAGAATAACACTAGGTTACCTCTATGGGGATATGCACATCCCCAACAATAAGAATATCATATTTCTTTTGACAGTAGGAAGAGGAAATTCAAAATCTCCAATAGTGATTATTGAAATTTTTCCAATAGAATTTATACTGTGGACTTGAGGTTGTTTCCTCGGAAAGTGTACCGTATACTCATTACCATTAACATGAAAAGTCACATTTGCCTTTGTTGCAATCAATAACATCCACTGCAGTATTCAAAAAGGGTTTTCCAAGAATAATAGACATACTATCGTCCTCAGGAATATCAAGAATAAATAAGTCCGTTAGAAGAGTAACATTTGCAACCACAACAGGCACATCCTCACAAATACCGACAGGTATAGCAGTTGATTTGTCAGCCATTTGCAAAGATATTTCAGTAGGTGTCAACTTATTCCAATCAACTCTACGATATAAAGAGAGATGCATAACATAGTTTCTTTTAATGAAGCATGGTATAGTTGGTACTCCTGGATCTCCAAGTTTCTTTGGTATTCCACCCTTAAAAGTATAATTAGCAAGCATGGTGGAAATTCCAGCTTCCGGTATCTTTCTTTTATTAGTAACAATGTCTTTCATGTACTTAGCATAAGGATTCATTTTAAGCATATCAGTCAAAAGCACACGCAAAAAGATAGGTCTAATCATTTCAGCAAAGCACTCAAAATCCTCATCATCCTTTTTCTTGGATGGTTTAGGAGGAAAAGGCATGGGTTTCTGAACCCATGGTTCTCTTTCTTTACCGTGCTTCCTAGCAACAAAGTCTCTCTTATCATGACGTTGATTCTTTGATTGTGGGTTGAAAGTGCAACTATCCCTAGGTGGTTTTGGTAATTCATAACAACATATAGCTCATTGAGCTAATGCTATTCCAAGATGATTATTTCAGGAAAGCTCAATGATTGGCATGGCATGGATGTGAAAGTGGAACCCTCAAAATGCTAAGGACAAAGGATTGGCTCAAGCTCAAAAGCTCAAGACTCTTCATTTTATATTTTAGTGATCCAAGATCACATTGAGTCTTTAGGAAAAGCCAATACTATCAAGGAGGGATGAGGTGTTGCTTAATGAGCCTCTTGCTTCGCGTGCTTAGTGATATGCTCCAAAACCCTCAACTACTTTCCCACTTCCACATATGACCTAAACCCTAAGCCAAACTCGGTCCTACCAATTCTTCCTATCCGGCGCCACCGAGTTTCACTTGTCATAAGCCACTGCCAAACCCTAGCAATTTGGTTCTACCGATAGGGATCTCGGTCTCACCGAGATGGGATTGCAAACTCTCTGTTTCCCTTTCGTAACTTTTCGGTCTCACCGAAAGAGCGAATCGGTCCCACCGAGATTGCAATGTAAATTCAGTGTTTCCCCTTTGTAACTTTTCGGTCTCACCGAAAGAGCAAATCGGTCCCACCGAGTTTGCCTGACCAACTCTCTGGTTAGCTAATTACCAAATTCGGTCTCACCGAGTTTGTGTAATCAGTCTCACCGAGATTACGTTATGCCCAAACCCTAACCATATCGGTCCTACCGAGTTGCATGTCAGTCCCACCGAAAATCTCTAACGGTCACTAGGTTTACATTTTTGGTCCGACCGAGTTTGTTGATTCGGTCCCATCGAGATTGAAAAACTATGTGTAACGGTTGGATTTTGTGTGGAGGCTATATATACCCCTCCACCTCCTATTCATTCGAAGAGAGAGCCATCAGAACGCATACACCATTCCAACTCATATGTTCTGAGAGAGAACCACCTACTCATGTGTTGAGACCAAGATATTCCATTCCTACCATATGAATCTTGATCTCTAGCCTTCCCCAAGTTGCTTTCCACTCAAATCTTCTTTCCACCAAATCCAAATCCTATGAGAGAGAGTTGAGCGTTGGGGAGACTATCATTTGAAGCACAAGAGCAAGGAGTTCATTACCTACACACCATTTGTTACTTCTTGGAGAGTGGTGTCTCCTAGATTGGCTAGGTGTCACTTGGGAGCCTCCGACAAGATTGTGGAGTTGAACCAAGGAGTTTGTAAGGGCAAGGAGATCGCCTACTTCATGAAGATCTACCGCTAGTGAGGCAAGTCCTGTGTGGGCGATGGCCATGGTGGGATAGACAAGGTTGCTTCTTTGTGGACCCTTTGTGGGTGGTTGCTTCTTCATGGACCCTTCGTGGGTGGAGCCCTGTGTGGACTCGCGCAACCGTTACCCTTTATGGGTGGAGCCCTGTGTGGACTCTCGCAACCATTACCCTTTGTGGGTTGAAGTCTCCATCAACGTGGATGTAGGATAGCACCACCTATCCGAACCACGGGAAAAACATCCATGTCTCCAATTGCGTTTGAATTCTCCAAACCCTTCCCTTTACATTCTTGCAAGTTGCATGCTTTACTTTCCGCTGCCAATATACTCTTTGCATGCTTGCTTGAATTGTGTGATGATTGCTTGACTTGTCCTAAAATAGCTAAAATCTGCCAAGAACTAAAATTGGGAAAAGGTTAAGTTTTTATTTGGTCAAGTAGTCTAATCACCCCCCCCCTCTGGACATACTTTCGATACTACAAGTGGTATCAGAGCTTTGGTCTCCATTTGCTTTGATCTCCATAGCTTTTGGTGGTCATAGCCTTGGTTTCACAACCTAGGAGAGTATGGCGTCTAGCGAGGGAAATTATCACCGTAGAGGTCCCTACTTTGATGGTACTAATTTTGCTAGTTGGAAGCATAAAATGAAAATGCATATTCTTGGACATAACCCCGCCGTTTGGGCTGTTGTGTGTGTTGGTTTGCAAGGTGACTTCTTTGATGGGAGAGAACCAAACCGTGAAGCTACCGCGGATGAGTTGAAGATGTTGCAATACAATGCTCAAGCTTGTGATATTCTCTTCAACGGATTGTGCCCCGAAGAATTCAACAAAATCAGCCGTCTTGAGAATGCGAAGAAAATTTGGGACACTTTGATTGATATGCACGAAGGTACCGACTCCATCAAGGAATCCAAGTTGGATGTGCTTCAAAGCCAACTTGACAAGTTCAAGATGAAGGATGGTGAAGGTGTCGCTGAAATGTACTCTAGGCTTGCTCTCATCACAAATGAGATTGCCGGCTTAGGAAGTGAAGAGATGACCGATAGATTCATCATCAAGAAGATTCTAAGAGCCTTGGATGGAAAATATGATACCGTGTGCACATTGATCCAAATGATGCCAAATTACAAAGATCTCAAGCCAACGGAGGTGATTGGAAGAATTGTTGCTCATGAGATGTCACTTAAGGATAAAGAGGAACTTCACAACAAATCAAGTGGTGCCTATAAAGCCTCTTGTGAAGCCCCTACATCATCAAGTGAGGAACAAGACTTCAATGAAGAATTGAGCTTAATGGTGAAGAACTTCAACAAGTTCTACAAGAGTAGAAGCAAAGATAGAAGCTTCAAGTCAAGGTCCTACAATGACAAAAGATCTTCTAGTCGAGAGCGAAACTGCTACAGTTGTGGAAGACCCAGACACTATTCCAATGAGTGTACGGCTCCCTACAAGAGAAGAGAAGATTCTCCAAAAAGAAGAAGCAAAGAATCACCACCAAGAGAGAGAAGGAGTAGAGATGATCATTATGAACGAAGATACTCACGGAGAAGCAAGGATTCGGAAAGAAAGGAAAAATCATCAAGGAGCTACACAAGACGAAGACATCAAGCTCATGTTGGTGAATGGGTATCCGGCTCTGACTCCGACAGCCACTCCGAGAGAAGTTATCACTCCGACTCCAAAGATACTCAAGATTAAGGTGTTGTCGGTCTAGCACTTGTGTCAACCAACTCCTACGACATATTTGACTCACCAAATGAAGGAATTGGAAGATGCTTCATGGCCAAAGGTCCTAAGGTAACACACCTCGAGTATGTTGATTTCAATAGTGATGAAGATGACTTGTTAGGTGATGATTTTCTTGTTGACAACTCTAGTGATGAATACTATGATGAAACGTCAATTAATCATGCTAATCAAGATAAAAACGAATGACAATGATAAGGAGAAGATTGAGGCTCTAACTAAAGAACTAAACACTCTTAAGTTAGCTCATGAAACTATCTTCGAAGACCATCGAGAACTTTTAAGAGCTCATGAGAAATTACGCTTTGAAAAGCTCAATCTTGAGCAAGAGCATGAGTTCTTAAAAGCAATCAATGATGATCTCCACAAGAAAAGTTCTTCTTACATTACCAAGCGTTTACTCTTATCCACTTACATGCCTCAAGTCAAGTCTAGTAACAAGAACAAGAAAGATTCTTCCTCTAGCAGTAACAATGATCATGCTAAATCCAATATTGTTGCTTCTAGTAGTTCTCTTGATTCCACTAATGACTCTCTTAGCCAAGTTACACTTGAGCAAGAAAATAGCTTACTGAAGGGAATTATAGAGAAAGGAGTGTACAAAAGCCTTGCCGGGAGTAAGCAATTCGAGGAAATTGTGCGCAAGCAAGGAATGCACCGGAAGAATCAAGGTGTTGGTTTTGAACGAAAGTTCAATGCCAATGGAGTTGAGTGGGAAGAAGATCAATACCCCAAGACAAAGTTTGTTCCTCAACAAGAGAAGTATGATACTTATTTCAAGGGGACACAAGCTCAAGATGATCTTCCACCACAAGACTACAAGCAAAAAGGCAAGGACAAGCTTCAAGAGGAAATTAACGCATTTGAAGAAGCTCCTAAGACCTTAGTCAAGTGGATTCCCAAGACTACTTCAAGTTCCATTTCACCAAGTACGACTACAACTTCAAGGATTCCCATCAAGATGGTGTGGATCCAAAAGAAGAAGAACTAGAGAGTTCTTGAGGGTGACTCCGCCAACATACTTCACTCTTATCATTTTGGCAAGAACAAGTGCAATCAACTTCCACATCTTGCACTAGTTCAAGGAGTCACAAACCCTCTTGTTGGTAAGACAAGGGACAAGGTAACCTAAAAGTTTTCATGGACATCATCTTGTGTGTGCATCACTCTATGTCTATGGATATCCTTGTTTGTTCCTTGTGGGACTAACCCATGTAGGTATTCAAAGTGCAATTCACTCAAATGCATAGCTCCAAGTGATCTACATCAACATTGAGCATCCACATCTTCAACATCTACATGAAGTCATCATCGACAAAACCCAAGGTTAGTTCATCCCTCTTAGGGGGGGTATCACATATAGGGGGAGCTTTACTCTAAGACTTGAGCTAAAGCAACTCTAAAGATGTGAACACAACAATGCTTTATGTAAAAGTGGTAACCCCACTTGAGCTTAAACGATGAGTATGACCTATGATCAAGTGTTCTCACTTGACTCCTAAGTCAATATACTCATATAAAGATGACCTAGTCATCGCAAATTGCTTGATAGTTGCTAGAATTGGTTGTGCATGACTTGTCACATATTTCATTTGCCATCTTATTGTGTGAGCATGCTGGTTGCATATTTTACTCATTCGGGGACATCCACTTGTTGTTTTGATTGTTTGGTTTTATTTTCTTTTGCCAAGTGGATGGACAAGAATGCCTAAGAACCTCCTCTAGCTATCTATGCTTTTCTCGTCTCAAACTCTATTCATGCTGCATCACAAAATTTGATCAAGTCAGATTCGAACCACTCTGTGTGAGGAGCGCTCGGAGTCCCCGATTCGTCATAGACTTAAACTTCCAAAACCTCTTTATGATTCTCGGTCTGACCGATACCCCACTTTCGGTCCTACCGAGATCACTAAGTTGATCTAGGTTTTCGATCTTGGTGCAACCGATTTGAACATTTCGGTCACACCGAGTTTCAGTAACTGCTTGCAGTTATGAATCTCGG
Organism: Triticum dicoccoides; assembly: GCF_002162155.2. NCBI lineage: Eukaryota > Viridiplantae > Streptophyta > Magnoliopsida > Poales > Poaceae > Triticum > Triticum dicoccoides. Next base: position 341,650,614 of record NC_041382.1, read on the forward strand.
TGCCACCGAGTTGTTCCACTCGGTCACACCGACAGGGTCGGGCTATATATAGTCACGAGCAAAATTTGGAAATTTCTTCGAACCCCTTCGCCCGCGCAATAGCCTGCTCTGCCAACGTGGTCTCCGGATCGTCTCCTCGCCGCCAGCCACCTCCAGTCGCTGGTCTCCGTCGCCGTCAACGGGAATTCGGCCCCGTCGTTGCCGCCGTAGCGAGTCTCCACCGAACTAGGGTATGGACTTGATCTTTGTGCTATTCCCCAATCCGATTCTTAGCACATTCTGATCATCATGATTCTTGCCACGATTGAAACACTCCTATCCAGTCAATACGCTCGTAGATTAGGTTTAATTCGAAAATTTTAGGGTTAGATTTCCGCCGAAACCATCTCGGACCCACCGAGTTGAAAAACTCGGTCCCACCGATTTGGCTTATGCCATTGCACAAGTGAGACTCGGTCTGACCGAGAATTACTTATTGGTGTGACCAATTTTGGAATTCTGTGAAACCCTAGCAGTCTCGGTGCCACCGAAATGTGACTCGGTCCAACCGAGTTCACTAGTTTAGGTTCCACAACTGCTTCGGTATCACCGAGTTTGAAAATCGGTAGATCCGAGATGATTTCAGTGGGAAACTAAAACTAAGTTTTTGGATCATTCTTTTTGCAAAAATCTCTGCATTTTGTGATGCTCATCCACTCTACCTCATCTATAAACTATTCACAGGGTCAGCAATCGGAGTTTGCAGCATGTCTGATCAGAGTGATAGCCAAAACATGTCAGAAGAGCAAGTGCAGATGAGTGAGGGCACTAGCCCCTCCAACTCTTCAGATGATGGCAGCAGAAGTACCCCAAGCAATCTGCCAAAAGCTGCCACTAGACAAAGGAAGAAGAGAACTTCTGATTCTGAAGATGAAGATTATGTGGAAGAAGAAGAGGCCACATCAAAGAGAGTTGAGCCAGCTCAAGGCACAAAGCCAGGTCTAAAGATCAAAAGGCCAGTAGGCAGGCAGCCTATGTCAAAGGCTAGAGCTTCAACTGAAAAGCCTGCACCCAAAGAGCCAGTTGCTGCAGAAGGCAAGAAGAGGAAGGAAAGGGTCAAGAAGACCGTAGCCAGAGTGCTTGGAAAGGCTTCCATTATGGAAGAGGAAGAGGAAGAAGAGGTTGCTGCACCAGCACCTAAAGCACCTAAGCTTATGGGTGATGCTATCAGGACAGGGGCTGCTGCATCTAAGCCCAAAGAAGCACCCAAAGCTGCCTCCAAGCCCAAGTCTACACCAAAGAGGAATACAAGGAGCATTCCTGCAGCTGAGAAGAACAAGGCCCCAGTGCCTGAGACTATTGCTGAAGAAGAGGATGAAGAGCAAATTCTGAGAAAGCTCAAGCCCAAGATCCCAGACCACAACGATGCTCATCCTGTGGCTGAGGATATGAAGCTCAGGAGAGATTCAGGGCTGAGGAAGTGGAGAGAAGCAGATCCGTATGCTTCAAGGAGAAGGACTACTGTGGATTACAGGTTTCACACCAAGGAGCAGCAAGATTTTTATGAGACAGTGCTGCTAGACAAGAAGCCAATAGTCTGTGACATGAGATGGGTCGATTGGGACTACATGAAGGAAAATGAGGAACACTACCCTGGAGTGTATGAAAGCTTTAGTGCTTGTGGAGTTGCTGACTTTGTTGGGCAGAAGCTCACAAAGTGGAACGAGGAGCTCATCATGCAATTCTACTCCACGGCACACTTTTATCCAGATGGGAGGATCACATGGATGTCTGAGGGTACGAGGTACCAATCAACTGTTGAGGAATGGGCAAAGTTGATCAATGCCCCAGAGGAGCAAGCAGATGATTTGGATATCTATGCCAAGAAGAAAATGGATCATAACTCAATGTCCAACATGTACAAGGAAATCCCCAATGAAGCTCTTGACACTTTCAAATTTGGCTCAGTGCATTATCTTCTGTCAGGGCTGCCAACCATCAATTGGATATTGAGGCACACCTTATTGCCCAAGTCTGGAGATCACAAGATGATCAGAGGCCATGCAATCAACTTGCTACATGTATTTGATGTGCCACAAAAATTCAAGGTCATGAGCCTCATAGTAGAGACTATCAAGAGGACTGCAGCAGATCAGAAGAGGAGCTGTGGTTATGCCCCTCAAATTCAGGAGCTCATCAACTCTAAGATGGGCACGGGCATATATTTATTGGACAAGGAACACCTGCCCATCCGTCCAGATTTTGAGGACAATCAAGTTGTAATGACTGAGAATGAGCCATCATCAGTTCAAGCACAAGCAAAGAAGGAGAAGGCAAGGAAGGAGAAAGCTGCCAAGATGCCAACTCAAGAGGAGGCATCTGAGTATTTCTTGAAAACCAAACAAGAGCAGCTTGGTTACCTGATTGCATCCACCCTGCGGATTGAGAAAGGACTAGCCACCCTAACTCAAAACCAGGCAAGCCTAGAGAGAATCATGGAACAAAATTTCTATGACTTGGATGTCAAGGTGACAGAAATTCAGACTGCAGTGGAGCAGCTTCAAGACGATATGCAGGAGAGGAAAGGGAAGACAACCACTGATGCCTTTGCCAGAGTGCCACGAGGTCCGAGGTCGTCTGCAGTGCCAGTTCCTGACACAAGAGCAACTGCCTCAGCTCCAGCCGTAGCACCAGCCCAACCTGCTCCAGCATCTACTTCAGCTCCAACTCCAGCGTCTACTTCAGCATCTACAGAAGCCTTCGTCCTTGGAGTGATCCGGACTCCACCACCACCTGAAGATCAAGCCTGAGCGTCGATCTAGCACTATGCATTTTCTAGGAACTTTTTGGTAAATTGTTGCCAAAGGGGGAGAAAAATGTATAGATCATAGGCTTCGAAAGAGAGAGTGTTGCTTTTCTCTCTTGCTTTATTTGGTGGTTTTTCGAACTTGTTTGCTTTTGAGTGCTTGAGATACTATGCTCATGAGACATTGATGATCATGTGTTTGATCATAAGCTACACTTAATGTTTGATTAATGTTATTATCTTATCTATCTTATGTGATCATTCACTATTCTTGGTGATGAGTGCATGTATTTCATTCTTATCATTTTAAGCACTCCACCAAGATGTATGTGACATGGAAGAGTAACCCATGACTCTAACTCCTTGTGCATTTGCAGTCCAAAGCAAATTTTAAATATGCACAAATTTAGGGGGAGCTCTTACTTATCACATACTTCTCAAAGCGACGATATATTTCATGCTTATTATCATTTGTCGAAGCTTTGATCTATATGTTGTCATCAATTACCAAAAAGGGGGAGATTGAAAGTGCAACTATCCTAGGTGGTTTTGGTAATTCATAACAACATATAGCTCACTGAGCTAATGCTATTCCAAGATGATTATTTCAGGAAAGCTCAATGATTGGCATGGCATGGATGTGAAAGTGGAACCCTCAAAATGCTAAGGACAAAGGATTGGCTCAAGCTCAAAAGCTCAAGACTCTTCATTTTATATTTTAGTGATCCAAGATCACATTGAGTCTTTAGGAAAAGCCAATACTATCAAGGAGGGATGAGGTGTTGCTTAATGAGCCTCTTGCTTCGCGTGCTTAGTGATATGCTCCAAAACCCTCAACTACTTTCCCACTTCCACATATGACCTAAACCCTAAGCCAAACTCGGTCCCATCGATTCTTCCTATCCGGCGCCACCGAGTTTCACTTGTCATAAGCCACTGCCAAACCCTAGCAATTCGGTTCTACCGATAGGGATCTCGGTCTCACCGAGATGGGATTGCAAACTCTCTATTTCCCTTTCGTAACTTTTCAGTCTCACCGAAAGAGCGAATCGGTCCCACCGAGATTGCAATGTAAATTCAGTGTTTCCCCTTTGTAACTTTTCGGTCTCACCGAAAGAGCAAATCGGTCCCACCGAGTTTGCCTGACCAACTCTCTGGTTAGCTAATTACCAAATTCGGTCTCACCGAGTTTGTGTAATCGGTCTCACCGAGATTATGTTATGCCCAAACCCTAACCATATCGGTCCTACCGAGTTGCATGTCAGTCCCACCGAAAATCTCTAACAGTCACTAGGTTTACATTTTCGGTCCGACCGAGTTTGTTGATTCGGTCCCACCGAGATTGGAAAACTGTGTGTAATGGTTGGATTTTGTGTGGAGGCTATATATACCCCTCCACCTCCTCTTCATTCGAAGAGAGAGCCATCAGAACGCATACACCATTCCAACTCATATGTTCTGAGAGAGAACCACCTACTCATGTGTTGAGACCAAGATATTCCATTCCTACCATATGAATCTTGATCTCTAGCCTTCCCCAAGTTGCTTTCCACTCAAATCTTCTTTCCACCAAATCCAAATCCTATGAGAGAGAGTTGAGTGTTGGGGAGACTATCATTTGAAGCACAGGAGCAAGGAGTTCATTACCTACACACCATTTGTTACTTCTTGGAGAGTGGTGTCTCCTAGATTGGCTAGGTGTCACTTGGGAGCCTCCGACAAGATTGTGGAGTTGAACCAAGGAGTTTGTAAGGGCAAGGAGATCGCCTACTTCATGAAGATCTACCGCTAGTGAGGCAAGTCCTGTGTGGGCGATGGCCATGGTGGGATAGACAAGGTTGCTTCTTTGTGGACCCTTTGTGGGTGGTTGCTTATTCGTGGACCCTTCGTGGGTGTTGCCCTGTGTGGACTCGCGCAACCATTACCCTTTGTGGGTGGAGCCCTGTGTGGACTCTCGCAACTGTTACCCTTTGTGGGTTGAAGTCTCCATCAACGTGGATGTAGGATAGCACCACCTATCCGAACCACGGGAAAAACATCTGTGTCTCCAATTGCGTTTGAATTCTCCAAACCCTTCCCTTTACATTCTTGCAAGTTGCATGCTTTACTTTCCGCTGCCAATATACTCTTTGCATGCTTGCTTGAATTGTGTGATGATTGCTTGACTTGTCCTAAAATAGCTAAAATCTGCCAAGAACTAAAATTGGGAAAAGATTAAGTTTTTATTTGGTAGAGTAGTCTAATCACCCCCCTCTAGACATACTTCCGATCCTACATGGGTTATCAAGATCAACAGCAGGTTCAATCTCTACATCATTATCATTGCTAGGTTGAGCATCAACATGAACATCATCATTAACATTATCACTAGGTTCATGTTCATTACCAGATTGTGTTTCATCATCAGAAATAGAAATATCATTAGGATTCTTAGGTGTGTCAACAACAGGTTCACTAGAAGCATGTAGAGTCCTATCATTTTTCTTTTTCTTCCTCTTAGAAGGACTAGGTGCATCTATATTAGTTCTCTTAGAATCTTGCTCAATTCTCTTAGGGTGGCCCTCATGATACAAAGGTTCCTGGGTCATTTTACCACCTCTAGTCATAACTCTAACAACATTATCATTTTTCTTATTGTTTAATTCATTGAGCAAATCATTCTGAGCTTTAAGTACTTGTTCTACTTGAGTGGTAACCATAGAAGCATGTTTACTAATAAGTTTAAGTTCACCTTTAACACTAGCCATATAATCACTCAAGTGTTCAAGCATATCAGTGTTGCATTTCAATTGTCTACCAACATAAGCATTGAAGTTTTCTTGCTTAACCATAAAGTCATCAAACTCATCCAAGCATTGGCTAGCAAACTTAGTAAATGGAATTTCACATTTATCAAATCTATAGAGAGAATTTACGTTTACTACCCGTGTCGGGTTATCAAGACCATGTATTTCTTCAATAGGTGGTAAATTCTTAACATCTTCAGCTTTAATACCTGTTTCTTTCATAGATTTCTTTGCCTCTTGCATATCTTCAGGACTGAGAAATAGAATACCCCTTTTCTTCGGAGTTGGCTTAGGAGTTGGTTCAGGAAGTGTCTACTTATTTTCATTAGTCAACATATTATTCAATAGCAATTCAGCTTGATCAACAGTTCTTTCCCTGAAAACACAACCAGCACAACTACCAGGTAGTCTCTGGAAGCATCAGTTAGTCCATTATAAACGATATCAAGTATTTCATTTTTCTTGAGAGGATGATCAGGCAAAGCATTAAGTAATCGGAGAAGCCTCCCCCAAGCTTGTGGGAGACTCTCTTCTTCAATTTGCACAAAATTATATATTTCCCTTAAAGCAGCTTGTTTTTTATGAGCGGGGAAATATTTAGCAGAGAAGTAATAAATCATATCCTGGGGACTACGCACACAACAAGGATCGAGAGAATTAAACCATGTTTTGGCATCACCCTTTAATGAGAACGGAAATAACTTAAGGATATAATAGTAGCGAGTTTTCTCATCATTAGTGAATAGGGTGGCTATATCATTCAATTTAGTAAGATGTGCCACAACGGTTTCAGATTCGTAGCCATATAAAGGATCAGATTCAACCAAAGTAATTATCTCAGGATCGACAGAGAAATCATAATCCTTATCAGTAATAAAGATAGGTGAAGTAGCAAAAGCAGGGTCATATTTCATTCTAGCATTCAAAGACTTTTCTTTAAGCTTAGCTCATAATTTCTTAAGATCAGATCTGTCATTGCAAGCAAGAAAGTCTCTAGCAGTTTCTTCATCCATAACATAACCCTCAGGCACAACAAGCAATTCATATCTAGGGGGAGAATCTTCATCATCGCTTTCATCAATATTATCAGTTTCAATAATTTCATTCTCTCTAGCCCTAGCAAGTTGTTCATCAAGAAATTCACCTAGTGGCACAGTAGTATCAAGCATAGAAGTAGTTTCATCATAAATATCACGCATAGAAGAAGTGGCATCATCAATAACATGCGACCTATCAGAATCAATAGCATGTGTAGGTGTCTCAAATTTACTCAAAACAGAAGATGAATCAAGTGCAGAGCTAGATGGCAGTTCCTTACCTCCCCTCGCAGTTGAGGGAAAAATCTTGGTTCTTCAATCTTTCAAGTTCTTCATAGTGATAAGCAGATATAAATCCCAAGTGACTCAGAGAATGGAGCTATGCTCCCCAGCAACGGTGCCAGAAAATAGTCTTGATAACCCACAAGTATAGGGGATCGCAACCGTTTTCGAGGGTTGAGTATTCAACCCAAATTTATTGATTCAACACAAGGGGAGCCAAAGAATATTCTCAAGTATTAGCAGCTGAGTTGTCAATTCAACCACACTTGGAAACTTAATATCTGCAGTAAGGTATTTAGTAGCAAAGTATTATGATAGCAGTGGTAACGGTAGCACAAGTAATATTTTTGGTTTTATAGTGATTATAACAGTAGCAACAGAAAAGTAAATAAGCGAAGAAAAATATATGAAAAGCTCATAGGCATTGGATCGGTGATGGAGAATTATGTCGGATACGATCAATCATGCAACAGTTATAACATAGGGTGACACAGAACTAGCTCCAGTTCATCAATGTAATGTAGGCATGTATTCCGAATATAGTCATACGTGCTTATGGAAAAGAACTTGCATGCCATCTTTTGTCCTACTCTCCCGTGGCAGTGGGGTCCTATTGGAAACTAAGGGATATTAAGGCCTCCTTTTAATAAAGTACCAGACCAAAGCATTAACACATAGTGAATACATGAACTCCTCAAACTACGGTCATCACCGATAATGGTCCCGGTTATTGTCACTTCAGGGTTAACGGATCATAACACATAATGGGTGACTATAGACTTGCAATATAGGATCAAGAACTCATATATATATTCATGAAAACATAATAGGTTCAGATCTGAAATCATGGCACTCGGGCCCTAGTGACAAGAATTAAGCATGGCAAAGTCATAGCAACATCAATCTCAGAACATAGTGGATACTAGGGATCAAACCCTAACAAAACTAACTCGATTACATGATAAGTCTCATCCAACCCATCACCGTCCAGCAAGCCTACGATGGAATTACTCACACACGGCAGTGAGCATCATGAAATTGGTGATGGAGGAAGGTTGATGATGACGATGGCAATGGATTCCCCTCTCCGGAGCCCCGAACGGACTCCAGATCAGCCCTCCCAAGAGAGTTTAGGGCTTGGCGGCGGCTCCGTATCGTAAAACATGATGAATCTTTCTCCCTAATTGTTTTCTCCCCGAACACGAATATATGGAGTTGGAGTTGAGGTCGGTGGAGCGTTAGGGGGCCCACGAGGCAGGGGGGCGCGCCCAGGGGGGTAGGCGCGCCCCACCCTCGTGGATAGGGTGTGGGCCCCCTGACGTGGATTCTTCTTCCAGTATTTTTTATATATTCCAAAAATAATCTCCGTTGATTTTAGGTCATTCCGAGAACTTTTATTTCTGCACAAAAATAACACCATGGCAATTTTGCTGAAAACAGCGTCAGTCCGGGTTAGTTCCATTCAAATCATGCAAGTTAGAGTCCAAAACAAGGGGAAAAGTGTTTGGAAAAGTAGATACGACAGAGACATATCACGCAACATGCATGTCGGAAGCACGCCCAGCGCAGCTCACACGCCCGGCCGGCACACCCGGCCAGCGCACATCCCACAAGCCCGACCATCACACCCACCCAGCGCACATCCCACATGCCCGGCCAGCGTGCGGTGGGCGCAACACACCCAGCCTGAGAGATCCGCTTCCATCTACAGGAAGAAATGGCAGACGAAGGTGAGAGGGCACAAAAATTAGAAGATACGGAAGAGGAGACCCATTCCACCGCGCAATCACCTATGTAGCCATGCTTCGATTTCTACCGTTGCCGCTGCCATAGAAATGAACAAAGATGAAGGGGGAGGGGATAGGGTTGGGGGAGAGGTGAACGAAAAAAGGGGTCACAAAATATGGTTCGCAGTTGCCTTCACATCTGGCGTGCGGGATACCCAGGTCCGTGAGATTTTCGCGGACAGACGGAGCCTCTTTTTGAAGGAATATTCCCAGCATCTTGCTAGCCTTATCCCTGCTCCCCATGAACCAAACGACGGGTATCCAGGAAAAAAATGGCTATCCCTGTCCCAGGGTGGGATGGCCCAACAACCAAACGCACCCTTAGACAACTTGAGGGTTGTTGATTTAAGTGGGAGTTCATTAGTAATATGATTAACTGAACCAGTTATCATGAATAGTCTAATTGTCTTCACAAATTATGTTGTAGATCAATGGCTCGCGTTGTAGCTCCCTTGAATTTTAATGTGTTCCTAGAGAAATAAAAGTTGAAAGATAATGGAAGCAACTAAGCGGACTGGGTCCATAATTTGAGAATTATCCTCGCTGCTGCACAGAAGGCTTGTGTCCTTAATGCACCGCTAGGTGAACCACCCGCTCCCAAAATTTTGGACGCTATGAACGTCTAGCAGACTAGAAGTGATGACTACACGATAGTTCAGCGCGTCATGCTTTACGGCTTAGAACCGGAGCTCCAAAGACGTTTTGAGCACCACAGAGCATATGAGATGTTCCATGAGCTAAAATTGGTAGTTCAGGCTCATGCCTGGGTTGAGAGGTATGAAACCTCCGACAAGTTCTTTAGCTGCAATATGGAGGAGAACAACTCCGTTAGCTAGCACGTACTCAAGATGTCTGGGTACTACAACCGCTTAAATCAATTGGCAGTAAATCTTCCGGATAGAGTTCTCCAATCACTGCCACCAAGCTACAAGGGCTTCGTGATGAACTATAATGTGCAAGGGATGAAGAAAACGATCCTTTGAGCTCTTCGCGATGCTTAAGGCCGCAGAGGTAGAAATCAAGAAAGAGCATCAAGTGTTGATGGTCAATAAGACCACTAGTTTCAAGGAAGGCAAGGGAAAGAAATGGAACTTCAAGAAGAATGGTAAGGCAGTTGCCACTCTCATGAAGAAACCCAAGGTTGGACCCAAACCCGAGACTAAGTGCTTCTATTGCAAGGAGAATGGTCACTGGAAGCGGAACTGACCCAAGTACTTGGAAGATAAGAAGGCTGGCAACGTCAACAAAGGTATATTTTATATATATGTTAATGATGTGTACCTTACTAGTGCTCGTAGTAGCACCTGGGGATTTGATACTGGTTCGGTTGCTCTTATTTGCAACTCGAAATAGAAGCTACAGAGTAAATGGAGACTAGCTGAGGATGAGGTACAATGCGTGTTGGAAGTGTCTCCAAGGTTGATGTGATCGCCATCGGCATGCTCCCTCTATCTTCGGGATTAGTTTTAAACCTAAATAAATGTTATTTGGTGCATGTGTTAAGCATGAACAATATATCAAGATCTTGTTTATTGCAAGAAGATTACTCATTTAAGTCTGAGAATAATGATTGTTCTATTTATATAGATAATATCTTTTATGATCATGTGCCCTTTGTGAATGGTTTATTCTTATTGAATCTCGATCATAGTAATACACATATTCATAATATTGATGCCAAAAGATACAAAGTTAATGATGATAGTTCCACATATTTGTGGCACTGCTGCTTAGGTCATACTGGTGAAAAGCGAATGGAGAAACTCCATGTTGATGGACTTTTGGAATCACTCGATTATGAATCATTTGAGACATGTGAACCATGCCTCATGGGCAAGACGACTAAAACCCCGTTTTCTGGAACAATGGAGCGGGCAAGTGACTTGTTGCAAATAATACATACTGATGTATGTGGTTTGATGAGTGTTGAAGCACGCGGTGGATATTGTTATTATCTTACCTTCAAAGATGATTTGAGTAGATACAGGTATATTTACTTGATGAAAACATGTCTAAATTTTTGAAAAGTTCAAGCAATTTTAGAATGAAGTTAAAGATCACTGTGACAAGAAGATAAAATGTCTACGATATGATCATGGAGATGAATATGTAAGTTACATGTTTGGTATGTATTTAAGACAATGCGAAATTGTTTCACAACTCACGCCACCTGGAACACCATAGTGTAATGGTGCGTCTGAACGTCATAGTTGTACTCTATTGGATATGGTGCTTTCTGTGATGTCTCTTACCATTTTGCCACTATAGTTTTGGGTCTACGCATTAGAGACAATAACATTCACTTTAAATAGGGCACCATCTAAATCCATTGAGACAACGCCGTATGAACTATGGTTTGGCAAGAAACCTATGTTGTTGCTTCTTATAGTTTGGGGATGCGACACTTACGCCTGATAAGCTCGAACCTAAAGCACAGAAGTGTGTCTTCATAGAATACCTTCCTTCTATCACAGATCCAAAGGCAAGTCTTTGTTATCAAGAACAGATTCTTTCCAAAGAAGGAGTTTTCTCTCGAAAGAAGTGAGTTGTAGAAAGGTAGAACTTGATGAGGTTATCGAACCTTTACTTGAATTGGAAGGTAGCATATCACAAAAAGTAGTTCCCGTAATGCCTACACCAACCGAAGAGGAAACTAATGATGATGATCATAAAATTTCAGATCAAGTTACAACTGAACTTCGTAGGTCGACCAGGACACGTTTCGCACCAGAGTGGTATGGTAATCCTGTCATGGAAGCCATGTTGTTGGATAACAGCGAACCTAAGAACTATGAAGAAGCAATGGTGAGCCCGGATTCCAACAAATGGCTAGAGGCCATGAAATCCGAGATAGGATCCATGTATGAGAACCAAGTATGGACTTTGGTAGACTTACCTGGTGATCATAAGGCCATTGAGAACAAATGGATCTTTAAGAAGAAGACAAATGTTGATGGTAATGTCACTGTCTATAAAGCTCGACTTGTTGCAAAGGTTTTTCGACAAGTTCAAGGAGTTGACTACGATGAGACTTTCTCACCCGTAGTGATGCTTAAGTCTATTAGAATTATGTTAGCAATTATTACATTTTTTGATTATGAAATCTGGCAGATGGATGTAAAACCGCTTTCCTTAAGGAAGAGTTGTATATTATGCAACCCAAAGGTTTTGTGGATCTTAAGGGTGCTCAAAAGGTATGCAAGATCCAACGATCCATCTATGGACTGGTGCAAGCATCCTGGAGTTGGAATATACTATTTGATGAGGTGATCAAAGTTTTTGGTTTTATACAAACTTACAGAAACTTGTATTTACAACAAAGTGAATGGGAGCTCTATAGCATTTCTGATAGTATATGTGGATGACATATTGTTGATTGGAAATGGTGTAGAATTTCTGGAAAGCATAAAGGTTGCTTGAAAGGAGTTTTTCAAAGGTAGACACTGATCCAGATGACTCGGAGTCTTGAACCGCATACGTATAGTGGAGCAGTCATTTGGAATAGCTCCGAGTGGAGCGTGGTAGCAGCATCTATAGCATGACATAGATATTTGCAAAGTACACATGGATCTGAATGTTGCACACCCGTTGCCTAAAACCTCTCTCACAAGCAAAACATGATCAAACCCCAAAACTCATTAGGTGTTAATCACATGGCGATGTGAACTAGATTATTGACTCTAGTGCAAGTGGGAGACTATTGGAAATATTCCCTAGAGGCAATAATAAATTGGTTATTATCATATTTCCCGTTCATGATAAATGTTTATTATTCATGCTAGAATTGTATTGACCAGAAACTTAAATACATGTGTGAATACATAAACTACACCATGTCCCTAGTAAGCCTCTACTAGACTAGCTCGTTGATCAAAGATGGTTAAGGTTTCCCAACCATAGACATGAGTTGTCATTTGATAACAGGATCACATCATTAGGAGAATGATGTGATGGACCAACCCAACCGTAAGCTTAGCAATAGGTCGTATCACTTAGTTATTTGCTACAACTTTCTTCATGTCAAGTATCTATTCCTAAGACCATGAGATCATGCAAGTCCCGGATACTGGAGGAATACCTTGTGTGCTATCAAACTTCACTTCATAACTGGGTGATCATAAAGATGCTCTATAGGTATCTCCGAAGGTGTTTGTTGGGTTCACATGGATCGAGACTGAGATTTGTCACTCCATTTAACGGAGAGATATCCCTGGGCCCTCTTGGTAATACAACATCATAAAGAGCTTGCAAGCAATGTGGCTAATGAGTTAGTCATGGGATCTTGTATTACAGAACGAGTAAAGAGACTTGCCGGCAACGAGATTGAACTAGGTATGGAGATACCGACGACCGAATCTCGGGCAAGTAACATATCGCCGGACAAAGGGAATTGTATACATGATTAATTGAATCATTGACATCGTGGTTCAAGCGATAAAAAATCTTCGTGGAATATGTGGGAACTAATATGGGCATCTAGGTCCTGCTATTGGTTATTGACCAGAGAGGAGTCTAGATCATGTCTACATGATTCTTGAACCCGTAGGGTCGCACGCTTAACGTTCAATAGCGCTAGGGTAGTATTGAGATATAAATAGTGGAAAGTCCGAAGGTTGTTCAAAGTCCAGGATGGGACCTGTGACGTCACTAGGAGCTCCGAAATAGTTCGAAGGTAAAGATTCATATATGGAAAGTTGTTATCGGGGTTTCGGAAAAAGTTTGTTTTTTTGGCTATTGTACCGGGAAGCTTCCAGAAGGTTCCGATGGATTCTGGAGGGGTCCAAAAGTCTATAAAGGGTTCCACCATGTCCCATACGGTAGAATGGGCTGTAGGGGGCGCCCTGGCCTTATTGGGTCAGGCGCACCAACCCCTACAAGGCCCATGCGCCCGGGGAAGGGAAACCCTAAGGGGGGCCTCCACTTGGCTTGGAGGGCACCCCTCCCCCCCGGGCGTCGCCCCCTGCCGTGGGAGGGGGGCTAGTGCTGGCACGACCCTCCCTCACCCCTATATATAGTGGGGAGGCGCAGCGGGCAGCGAACCCTTCCGGGCTTGCCCCGTCTCCTTTATGTTACTCATCCCCCATGTTCCGTCAGCGCTTGGTGAAGCCCTGTCGGAATTTCGTTGCCGCCACCACCTCCACCACCACACCGTCGTGTTGGTTCAGATCTCATCTACCTCCTCTTGCTCATTTGCTGGATCAAGGAAAGGATGTTGACAAGCCATACGTGTGCCAAACTCGGATGTGCTGTTCGTTCGGCATTAGATTGGATTGGATCGTGATTGGATCGTCAAGAGTACGACTACATCAACCATGTTATGACGCTAACACTTTCGGTCTACAAGGGTATGTAGACACACTTGTCTCTCGTTGTTATACATATCCTAGATTATATCTTGGGTGTTTCGTAGATTTTTTTTTCAATTTTCATGCAATGTTCCCCATCACCCGAAGCCACAACACCCCACCGAGCAAAGCCGAATTATTCGGACCAAAACCCGGATCATCCGGACCCACGACAGCTGCTACGACACAGCCGGACGATCCAGACGACGCCGAGATCATCCATACCTCCAACGCCGGATCATCTGAACCACCTCCCGGATCATCCGGACCACCTCCCAGATTATCCGGACCGTGCCTGCATGCATGACTTGGGCCGAGGCCCATGTACCTTTATCTACCCCTGGACTATATATACTCCTCCTCCACCTACGTTTTAGGATTAGCATTGTGATAGCTCAAGATAGAGATAGAGATTTTCTCATCCACTTACCCATACTCCCGTGGAGATCAAGGCCTCCATGTGAGAAGATCCCCCAAGTGGATTCAAGACCCCTTCATGGGAAGATCCTCCTAGGATTCAAGACCTCTCTCTTCCATGGATTGGGATGAACTAGCTACCTTATGTATCCTCTTGTGTTGACTTTAGATCTTTGTATCTCCTCTTGTGTATGTGGATTTATCACATGTATGATTTGGATCTTGTTGATTGAGTGATTTCCCTCTCGTGTTCTTTGTGTTCTTCTCGGGATCCCCTCCAATTCGTGAAAGATTGGCCCTAGGAGTTCCACTCCACATCAGGATCACTTTCCGTCTCCTGGACGAAGATTTCAACATCACCTTTCAGGAGTGGTGTAATTACTTTGGCTTCATCAAGAGATGCAACCTCATGTAAACTATTGTGAATATCAGGTAAAGTACATATGTTTCTCTAGAAACTAGCAAGGCATTCATTGCCAACCAAGGATGTACGGGATCATAGGAAAATGTCCACCATCAGTACTTGCGCTCTTTGTGGCGCGGTTGACTCCTGGAGACACTCGTTGCTCGAGTGCAACATGGCAAGGTGCGTGCTGACACTTGTTGATGGGGAGTTGGTGGAGCATTTATGCGAGACAACTGAACCTAAGTGCCAAGCAGTGGTTATTCGCGATGATTGATTCATTATCACATGAGGCATTTATTAAGCCGTCAGTCACCTTATGGTGGGCACGGAGGAAAGTCATACACGAAGTGGTCTTTTAAAGCTCTCCTGCCACTCATGAGTTCATTAAAAGATTTATATCAAAATTGGAGATGAAAATAGAGAAGGAGACAAGGGCGCCAACTGAGATCAGAAGAACAATGGCGAGGCCTAGAGCACCACCCCGGGGTTATGCGAAAATCCATGTTGATGCAAGCGTGGCAAAGTCCGAGTTGAGAGGAGCAGCATCCGCAGTGTGTCGAGATGATGTTGGGCGATATTTGGCTAGCTCCTCTCTGGTTGTCCGGGGAATCATTGATGTAGCTACACTCGAGGCAATGGCATGCAGAAAAGTTTTGGATCTTGCAGAAGACTTGATGATTCAAAAAATTATAATTGCCTCTGACTCAAAGCAGGTGGTGAAACGACACTAAAAGAGGGACTAGCGACAGTTATGGTTGTATCATTGACGAGATTAAGCAGCGAGCTAGTTTAGTTAATTGTAAGTTTACTTTTGAAGGTCGGACATCAAACACTGGTACAAATAGGTTAGCTAAGTTTTCAAACATTCTTGATAAGAGGCGACATCTATGGTCCATCCATTCCCATGATTCTTTTTATACCACTTCATGTGAACTATGATTAATAAAGCTTAGCTATAGCAAAATAAATTATAAATGTGACTAATATTTTGGAATTTACAAATTCTTCAGGTGTTCAACACACTAGGAACGGAGTACTAGTGATCTTCTCTGCCATAAGGGCATCTCCAGCCGTTGGCCTCTCAGGGGGCGTCTAAAAGCGCTGCCTGGGGTGAGCCGGCGCAAAAAATGACCCTGGGGGCGAGTCGGTCCCCAGCCGTCGGCCCCCAGGCCATCCCCAGGCGCGTATTAAAATAAAAAAAAGAACCGTTCGGCAAAGTTATGATAAAAACTAGTTAAATTTCGGTCAAACATGGCAAATTTCGGCGAAATTCGCGCATTTTCATTACATTAACCTAATCTAAAAAAGAAAGGGGCTGAAGTCGTCGCCGCCGTCGCCGCCATCGTCGTCGTCGGCCTTCTCCTCCTTCACGCGGGCACCCCTGCTGGACCCCTGCCCGGCGTCGCCATGGCGGACTGGTGGCGGCGCATCGTCGCCGTCGTCGTCGCTGTCGCAGATGACGACGACTCCGCCTTCGTCGCGGCCGTGTCAACGCTCCGCGAAGCGAAGCAGGGCGGCGCGCTGGCGCTCCTTCGCCTTCTCCGGGCGCTCCTTCTCCATAGCTATGGAGTCCCTGCGCGCCCATTCCAGGGCCACGTCGTCGTCGTCGAGCTCCGTCGTCACCGGCGCGGCCGGCTCCTTCTTCACCGGCGCGAGCCCCGGCTTTGTCTTTGGCTTGACGAAGCGCGGAGGAGGAGCCGACGAGCAGGCGCGCCGGCCGCCCTCGTTGATGACGATGCCGGCGCTGCGAGTGCGCCGGCCGAGCGGCGTCTCCGTCGCAGGCTCGGCCTTGACGCCGAGCAGGGCCGGAGTGCCGGAGGAGTGCGATGAAGATCGGGAGGAGGAAGAAGAGGAGGACCCGAACCTCCTTGGCGCCCATGGCCCGACGCATCGGTGCTGCGCCGGGGCGGCCGCCCTCGCCGGGTACGCCAACGGCGGATCGTTGCCGCCCTCGAGGTACGTCAGCACGCCCTCGAGTGTGCGGCCGGGGACACCCCACCACAGGTGGCCCCCTCGCTGTTCTGCCGGCCGCCAACCATCGGTGCGCCGTTGATGGACGCCAAGCGCTGCTGCTGGCGGCGCTCGAAATACGCCGCCCAAGCCACGTGGTTGTCAGCGGCGTACTGGGGGAGGGAGAGTTGGGTGTCGGTGAGGGAGGCGCGCACGACCTCGACTTCCTCGATGAAGTACTGCGGCTTCGTCACGGCGTCGGGCAACGGGAGAATGGGCACTCCCCCGGCGCTGAGCCTCCACCCCGTCGGCCCGGCGCGCATGTCCGGCGGCGCCGGGATGTTCGCGTGGAACAGGAGTCAGGACTCCTGTTCGCGGAGCGAACAGCGGTCGAAGCCGTTGGCCGCCGCCTCGTCTCCAGGGTAGCGTTCCGCCATGGCGACGGGCTCGGGAGAGGTAGAAAGATAGAGGGAGGGGCTGGGCGGCGGCGCTCGGGAGAGGTAGGGAGAGGGAGGAGCTGGGCGGCGGCGAGGGGCGGGGCTGGTGTGGGCACAGGCGAGTGCAGGCCACCGGCTATATAGCCGCGCCGCACCCGTGTGTACGCGTGCGAGGGAGGGGAGGCGTCGGCGCACCGTCCCGTGACGCGCCGCCCGTGAGGAATCAATGGCAAGGCTGACCGGCGGCAGCCTTGGCATTGATTCCCCGCGGGAAGAGGCCGTTGGGGGAAAACGAGGCGTCGTGTCGCTGACGCGGCGGACCCGCGGCTGTTTCGTTCCAAAACAGTTCGCCCCGGCGCCCCCGGGCGCCCCCAGCGCGCCGGGTTCGGCCTGGGTCCGCCGACGCTGTTTTCGGCCCAGGCCGGCAAAAATCGGACTCCTAAAGGCGCGACTGGACCGTTTTTTTAACGCCGGCGTGAAAAAATCGCCTGGAAAGGCCTTCTTGGGGCGCGGCTAGACATGCCCAAAACCCCACCGGACGGAAGCGCCCCCTCGAGGCCTCGACTCCTCTTCACGGTTGGGGTTTAACTCCTCCACTAATTCGTGACCCGTCCTTTCCCCTCCGATTCCATTCCCACCCCTCGGCCGCAAATTCATTCTTTTCCGCTCTCATCCATCGATCGATTCTGGCTGTGGAGGATTTGGAGGATTTGGGCGCGGCTGCCTGTGGCGGTGGTGAGGCGGCGGGGGTCGATCGAAGCCGAGACGAGTCGCAATGCCGACGGCGACGGCGACGGCGACGCCCAAGGCGGTGATCCACCAGCGGTACGGCGCCAAGGCCGTCTACAGGGTGGATGAGGTGCGGGAGGCCGTTGACGGCGTCTGCCCCGGCCTCGCGCTGCCGCAGAGCACCAGGTGCGTCTACCGCTGCCAGCTCGACATCCCCGGGGTGCTCAGCGTCTCCACCCCGGGGACCTTCGTCAGGAAGAAGGACGCCGAGCAGGCCGCCGCGCAGATCGCCATCGAAAAGGTAAACCGGTTAGGGCTGGTGGCGGCGTGGGATTCTGCTTCCTCCCTATGCATGTAGGTTGCCAAGTTTTCTATGGCTGGGGCTTTAGGGTGTGTTTGTAACATTATTAAGCTGTGATTCTATACTGTATAAATATAAACAGTCTGTAGTGTATGATCCGGGCACTGCGTCTCTCCCTCCTGCAGCTTACCTGAAAAGGGGGACAAGGACTAGTTGCAATTCTCTAGATTCAGTTGTTTCTTTCTGGCATGCAGTGCCCCATTATGTTTAGGCAGCAATGTTATCTTGTATCTTAGATACGAACATTTGGCTTCTGAGGTCAGTAACCCAGTTTGGAGAATCCATCCTTGGTGAATGAGTTGTGTACTGTAGCCCATCTTTCGTCGCCCTTTCTACTGACAATTCTCATAAACAATGATCAGGTACTTCAGTAAGAAGGTGTGCAATTACCTAGTTCCTTTGTGCGATAGGTTAGCTAGCTAGCTATTTGGCATGTATAACATAGTTCCATGATGTACAATGTTCTTCATACTATGGACAAGTTCTGATAACCATTTGTTTTTTCTATTGTAGCTTGGTATTCAGCCCACATCAAATATCCCTAATACACCCGAAGAAGCTTGGGAGGAACTTATTAGTCGGATATCTTACTTTTTTACAGATGAGGTCTGTATTTTTGCCTGATCTTGGTATTGTATCTTCAAATTTAAGATTTAAGTTATGTACAAATGTAAGTTCATAGGAAGAAAAGTACTCCCTCCGTAAAGAAATATAAGAGCGTTTAGATCACTAAAGTAGTGATCTAAACGCTCTTATATTTCTTTACGGAGGGAGTAGATTGGCATTTTCTTGGTGTTGCCCATTTCAGGGGAACTCTATGTTCTCCTCTCCTGGCACTGGGATCCTTGCATTTGATGGCTAGCTTGTTTTTGTAGTGCATAATTAATAACTATTGTTAATATTTTTATAAGAGTTTGATAATGAGGATCTTTATTGAAGCGATATATCTTGTTTATGGTTATCTGCCGTAAACGACAGACTGATAGAACATACTGCCAATTTTTTCTTTGGGCACTTTTGTGTTCATGTTTTTACACTCTCTGACAATTCTCTATCATGTCCGAGCACATGTTTCTATATGGTTTATCTAAATATAGGTCTTGAAGTCTCAATCATTTTCCCTATGAATTATCGATGTTAATTGAAGCACACATTTATTTGTCTACGATATCCTTCTGAGTTCTGATTATTCAATACCTATCCTAACAAGGCTATACTTCTATGCTTCATTTCAGAACTTCCCCACATCATCTCATCCTCTTGTTGGGCACTTGAGTGTGACACTCAGAAGAACTGGGGATTTCCTTGGAAAGATACCTATTTCAGCTATTGTTGCTTGTGATGTTAAGGTCCAGACATTGTGTAAAATTATTGACCCTAAGGCAGAATTTGATCCTCTCTTGGTTCTTTCGATGATCTATAATGCCGCCAAACAATCTCCTGGTGTATCTGTTAGTAACAGAAACTTCTGGATTCAGAGTCAAAGGCCTTATTCCTCTGAGGCTGTTGATTTGGCACTTCAGTGCTGGTCTGGTATTTCAGATCCCATAAGAGTAGAAGCAGTTCTTATTCCTTGTGCGATGGAGGATGAACCTAAGATGGTAAGCCTTAATATATCAGAGAATGAACATTACATGGGTGATATAGCATTGAAGCTCTCTGCAACCGACTCATCTCATGTCCTTGTCTCAAGGTCAGTACAGAGTCAGTGATTCGTGAAGTCTTGACTTCTTAACCTTTACAGAGAATTGGTTGTGCTGACAGTTTAAAGTATTTTTCTTACTACAGAACAGTTGACAAAGCATCCTCTGAGATGAGGTTTTATTTCCCAGCTCCGGATGTACAATTTGTTTCTGATTTATCAAAACAATTGGTGGATGATCGTGGAGATCGCAATATGAACTGTGTAATAAATAAGCGAGCTTCCTATATTTCTGGCCAAACAATTTATGGAGATGCAGTTTTGGCAAATGTGGGATACACAAGGAGAGATACAGAACTTCAAACTGATCATGTCAATCTATGTACCTATTACAGGTACAAGCTTGTTGACGGTTTCACTTGTATGCTATATGTTTGCAGCAAGACTGCAATCTGTTATGAATAAGTGATACACCAGCTAACAATCTATAGGGAATCGTAATCTAGCTGTAGATGCCGGTCATTCATCAGTTTCTCTCCATTGTGTTCTACTTATCTTCATTTTGAGACTGCTTTTCTCTATCTTTTAGGAACTACCCTTTCTCGCTCTATTTTATATTTTGTTTAGGTAACATGCTTTTGGATCCTCAGGATTCTTCTGAGAAAATTACCTGATGGAATTTACAAGATCTCCAAGGACTCGATTCTTGTGGCAGAGCTTCCGTGTGTTTATACTCGTACCAGTTGGAAAGGCCCCTCTCCACGAGATCTCCTTTGTTCTTTCTGTCGCCTCCAGAGGCTATCAGAACCCTATTTCGCTGCCAATAGGGTAAGTGCATCCTGTAATGTCCTAGGATCAGCTGTGGGCTCTGAAGAGATGGGGTCACTAAAAGCAACCGCAGGAAATCAGTGCGCAAATGATGGAAGGATTGCCAAGGAAAACCCAGACATGTTCAAGTGCTCTGTCAAAATATATTCAAAGAAGAGGGACCTTTTACTAGAGTATTCTACAGATTATAGCTGGAGCAAGGAAACTGATGCTATTCAGAATTCTGCGTTGAAGGTCTTGATTTGGTTCAATCGTTATTTTAAGCAGCTGAACACGCCTGTGGAGAAGCTATATCTTCCTAAGAGCACTGATGGCTTCACGATATATCCGAATATATTTTTACAAGAATTTGCAATGTGCTTATCTGTCTATGGCAAGACAAGTGGTGGTGATTCAAGAACATGCAGCGCAGTTGGATATTTTTCTATGGATACATCATATCAGCAGCTTGAAAGCAGTGCATTTTTAACAGACATTGATGGTCAAGATTCTGGCGTTTTTCCATCCCATGGATCGTTGGCTTGCATAAGCTACAGTGCTCACCTGTTTATGAAGGACAGCAGAAAGAGATACCTCCTAGAAGTCAATAATGAGTTTGAGTTTGAGATAGGGGCTGGAGCTGTTAGGAATCAGCTTGAATCATGTGCAACTCAACTCTCAGTTAATCAAAGTGCATGCTTTGTAGATCAACTGTCTGATAGGGATTTGAGCCTGGCTGCAGCTTGTGAGTTGTCACTGGACCTTTCCAAGATATGTAGAGGTGAGCTACCTATATCAATAGCTCAATCTGACAGTTATCTACGATTGTTGGAATCGGGCTTCAACATCCTTTCTACATTTTGAACATCTTTGCAGACAGCTGCGTCTTGGAGTTCTCCGTAAAGGTGTTACAAGTAACTGAACCTTTAGAAGATAGAATGGAGAAGGCCTTGTTCAATCCCCCTTTATCTAAACAGAGGGTTGAATTTGCTGTTCGGCACATCAACCAGCTGCATGCTACAACATTGGTGAATGTTACTTTCATCCTAGTTCCTTATTTACAAGTATTGGCTTGTCACTGTTAAAGCTGAATTTTTCAGGTTGATTTTGGTTGTGGATCTGGTAGCCTTCTTGACTCACTGTTAGAGCATCCAACAACCCTTGAAAAAATTGTTGGTGTTGATATTTCTCGAAAGGGTCTTACGAGAGCGGCAAAGGTTCAAAGTCATGTTCTAATAATTGTTTACTCTTTGAACCATTTTTTTTCCTTTTCAATGATTTATATTTGGATTTGTTTCACCTCTATCTGACATTGCAGAGCCTTCATCAGAAGCTTAGCAAGAAACTCTTGTTACAAAGTAGTGTTCCAACAGCTGTGCTCTATCATGGATCAGTAACAGATTTTGATTCTCGCTTATATGGGTTTGATATTGGCACCTGTCTTGAGGTAGCTGAGTACTCCTTTTGAACTGTTTGTATCTTCTGGTTTGGTTTTGTTATATAAAATGGTATGCTTGGTTTTGTTCTAGAATTGATCTGGGCATATGGGTTGTTAGTTCCTGATGTGGATTTGATCTAGAATTACTGTAGGAGTGAACGCGGGAGTTAGTTCCTTTATGTGTAAGACAACATACCTGAAGGACGTTTGTAACCAGTACCCATGCTACATAAAATGTACCCGGAAATGCTTCTACATATCTTGTATGTTGGTTTTGTTTAGGGACTTTTTTCGACTAACCGAAGTAAACTGCAGGTGATTGAGCATGTGGAGGAGGACCAAGCAAGTTTATTTGGCAACATTGTATTGAGTTCATTCTGTCCGGCGGTGCTCATTGTTTCCACACCCAACTACGAATACAACCCTATCCTCCAGAGGTCAGCTTTGCCAAACAAGGAAGAGAAACGGGAACAAGACGCTGGGTCTTGCAAGTTCCGCAACCATGACCACAAGTTTGAATGGACGAGGTCCCAGTTCCAGCACTGGGCTACTGGCCTCGCTGCAAGCCACAACTACTGTGTGGAGTTCAGTGGCGTTGGCGGCTCGAGCGACGAACCTGGCTATGCTTCCCAGATTGCTGTTTTCAGAAGATTGGCGAGAGATCAAGGTGAATCTTCCCTGAACGAGGATGATTCGCATCAACCTTATGAAGTTCTCTGGGAATGGCCTAACGCATCTATATCGTCTCACTGAGTTTGGGCGGAGGTAATAGTACCTGACTCACCGACCTCCTATCCGAGATGATGAGACTATCCGAGATGATGAGACTGCTTCTTACTAACTTGTCAGTTCGATACTCCACCCAGAGTGTGTTGCTGGATATCTACCGCGTTGAACTAAATAGTTGCAGTAGCTGCTCCGAACCTATCCCTTGCGATGGCTCTAATCCCTGTAGAAAACTGAATATTCTGTACTGGGCAAAATGACTATCTGGCTATTTTTCGCTTTTGCTTTTGCATGATGAAGAAAGAGTAGACATGGTGCCGAGCAAACGGAGGACGCTTGGCGTCGGTTGATCGATCGGTCTCCCCAGCCGTCGATGGCAGCTGCGTGTATGCTCAGGATCGTAGGTCCCGCCCGTCGCCGCGAAAAAAAAAACCTCCAGCTGTTATGTCGCCCATCGCAGCAGCACCATCCGCAGTCGCAAGGCTTGCCGCTCTCAGCAGAGCTCCGCGCTTGCTTCTTTGACATTTTCGACGGTGCTCCTCCATCAATTGTTACGTTGCCCATGATTTGTCATCGCAACAGCACCACCCGTGGTCGCAACACCGTGGCTTGTCGCTCAGTAACGCGAACACATAAATCCCACCGATACGAGTATCGGTATAGGGCGATACGGATATGTAAATTTGCCATTTTGAAAAAGTGTCGACACGGTGATACGTTTTACTATTTTTTAATTCAATCAACATGTTGAACATGCACTCTTTGCATATACGTATATAGGTCTTCTCGCAAAAATAATAATCATATATAGGTCTGGGTTATGTACATTGCACCTGTCATGTCTCTTTCTCCTCTGTAACTTGTTGTATCTTGGGAGACAAGACACTAAACGCACCCTCTAAGTGAGTGAATCAAGCATAAAGAGAAAAAGAAAAAAAAGAAGATATTCACACGAATCTCAATGTAAAATCAATGACATATGACTTAGATGTGCAATACTTATGACACATCTAGATGTGCTTTAACAAAACTGATCTATATATGTGCCTAGTGCACGATCAATGGAAATTATCGATGGACACAGTCCCTCTCCTCCTAACTTGCAAAACATAGAGTATAGAGTTGAATTCAGAATGTCAATTGTCATCTTTGTACATGTGTGGATTCCATGGCTCCCTACCTCCTTCAGCAAATCAGTAGAACCTCTAAAGTAACTACTCAAAGCAACATGATCACATTAGTTACATTTTCATTTAGTGTTCTCCCCTCCATGTGATTTCTCTATAACACATGTGATGTGAAGCATCCTAGGGTCATCCCCATGGACATGTCATCGTCATCCGAGGCACGAGTGGACCGATGACAAGAGCTCGTGCAAGAGCAATCGAATCCAAGGTTAACTCGCTCCTCTTTGGACCTTCACTTTCCGCATGTGAGATATGTCTACTACCTCAAATGTATATGCTATGCATGATCAGGAACCAAGAGAAAAACCATGGAACAGCTAGGAGCATTGGACGAGAAGGCGGAACACGAGGAGCAAGAGAAGTGTCGGCATGCTACAGGCACCAGACGTCCGACACGATGCAGACCCGCCAGCTAGAAGAACCACAGCTGTGGCACACCACAGCGCCCGGACAACCGGCGAACATCGGATGTCCGACACTCGTCAGCCACCAGACCACCGACCCTGTCCGAATATCCGGTCCCACATGTCCATCGAAGAAACGTCGAAAATCTGACGACTTCCAGACGTCCGGGCGCCCGCGAGCCACCGGACAACCGGAACCCACCAGACGTCCGGTACCTGCCTGCGCGCAGAGACTCGGGTCGAGGCCCATGTACCCCTCTCTCCCACCAGACTAATATACTCTTCTCCCACCTCGAGTTAGGGTTAGCAAAGTTTAGAGCTCATTTAAGATAAGAGTTTTGCTCATCCACCTACCACTCCCATGGAGTTTAAGACCTTCATGTGAGAAGATCCCCCAAGTGGATTCAAGACCCCTTTCATGGGAAGATCCTTCTAGGATTCAAGACCTCTCTCCTTCATGGATTGGGATGAACTAGCTACCCTTTGTACCCTCTTGTGTTGACTTTGAATCTTTGTATCTCCTTATGTGTATGTGGATTTAGCGTATGTGTGATTGGATCTTGTCTTCTTGAGAGTTCTTCTTGTGTTCTTTATGAACACAAGGGAAGACTACGAGGCGAGCACTACCAAGAAGAAGCTTTGGCGCCAACACCAAGGCGAACGACTACAAGCGAGGGCGACACTTCAATCTTCGGAAGCCCCTCAGGGGAGATAGTCGAGCATGGGAAATTCCCTTCGGCCATAGCGGCGAGCTACAAGGTGCCACGTTATACAGGCCTCCTACAACAACACAGTGACAAGACGGTTGAGCATGGGTCATCCTTTCGACCACATCGAGTAGCACTAACCTCTTCGATAACATGAAGATGACGCCCACATGGGATTCCTACTTGGAGTCAAGCTACGAGATCGCACATGAGACACTCTGTTTGGTATCGGAGGAGAGTGATGATTTGCCACATCCTACGTCATTCATCTTTGGAGGCGTTACAAATGTGTAGGTTGAGCATGGGACTATCCCTTCAACCAAGGCGACGAACGGAGTTGAGTATGGAGACATTTGCACATACATCTATCTGACACCCACATATGACGAGATGCCCCAATTCCCATGTGAGGAGAGCCACCACCCCATGAGTGATATGTTGACTCCACCATATGTGACATTGAGTGCATTTCCTATGAGAGGATGAGTGTGACCACCACGAGCCCCACACACAAGAACATGCCACACATCCTATGTGAGGTTGAGAGCCATCACCACCATTTAAGTGACTCGAGAAACCATACGAGTGAGTGCATCGTAGTGGGAGTGAGTGAGCCACAACACTTAGTGAGTGAGGTAGTTGAGAGGGCACATGAGGTCACTATGATTTTTAACAACTTAACTTCTACTCCAACTGTGTTCTCTTTGGTGCTAGATCTCCTACAACATGAAGCGCCAATCCTCGATGAGCCCATACCTCCAATGGGCAAAATGATGGCCATGGTGGACGATGATGCACCCCCCCCACATGGTTCCATGAAGTCGGCGAAGATATTGACCAAGTGTCAATTTTTGCAACCTCACCTACAACACATGAGCGGAGCTCTAAAGGTAACATAAGTGATGGTACTTCGCTTGTCCCCCTAGTGGACTATCTTGAAAATGATTGATTGCATGATGTTGATCACCTTATGGATTCACCACATACTATATCTTCTACATGCTTAGATGTGCCACCCATTTATGATGATTATGATGACGAGCATGTCAAATTTCCTACTTGTGATGCTATGTCCCATAGGATATCATGAGAAAATTCTATTGGTCACATCATGTTCGACAACCTGCTAAATTTGTCATATGCTATGAGTGGGATTTCCCCTATTGCATCATTACAAACTCAACATAGTAACTATGCATAACCAATTAAAATAAATCTCATTTGCACTTATGTCATAGATGACGAGATCCTGGTTATTGGTATTTTCTTCTCTTACGATGATATTGCTAAACTCCCTTTGCAAAATTTGTGCAATTCATCCCGTATGCTATGCCATAGAAATGACTGTGCATCGCATGATTCCATACATTGTGTGCATCATCCAATGAATAAAATTGCTACACATGAATATGGTGATAAATTCCAAATTCCATGCCATGAGATCGGTTATAGATTGCATGAATGCATCCATTGTGTGCACGATATGCATACCATTCATGACAATGCTCGAGATATTGCGAGTGATGCATTACACACTTTGAGTATCCATTATGCTATACATAGCAACAAACCTTTCGTGATGGATGACATGTTTCTATGTCATGCATCTCATTTATTTGAGCATTGCATAATTTGTGCTAACCAACATGTGCACGTATGCATCATAATGGATGATGTGTACATATACCACACACACACACGTAATTTTTCCTTTGCCTTTGTTTTGTGTAGGTACTTATGCATACTCGTCAACTTCACAATCCCATGAGTTGAAGAAACAAGCTCTTGAGAGCAATGATGCTTTGGGATTCCCTCGCGCAAGGAATACGCTCGTATCTTCTTCTTGGCTCTTACACATCTATGGGCTATATATCACTTGTCACCTTATGCCCATTTTACCATGTTCACTTTGCATGTTATGCCTCTTTCATGCCTTTGCCATGCAATTGTGACCCTTATTTGCATTTACCCATGCTCCACTAGTGTATTTTCACGCTTGGTGGAGATCCTTGTTGCTATTGTCATGATTACCTCGTACCGCATGCTATTGCTGAATATTGTGTTGGGAGAGTCATGATGTGCCATTGCTATCTACTGAAGGAAATATGCCCTAGAGGCAATAATAAAGTTATTATTTATTTCCTTATATCATGATAAATGTTTATTATTCATGCTAGAATTGTATTAACCGGAAACATAATACATGTGTGAATACATAGACAAACAGAGTGTCACTAGTATGCCTCTACTTGACTAGCTCGTTAATCGAAGATGGTTATGTTTCCTAACCATAAACAAAAGAGTTGTTATTTGATTAACGGGATCACATCATTAGATGAATGATATGATTGACATGACCCATTCCATTAGCTTAGCACCCGATCGTTTAGTATGTGCTATTGCTTTCTTCATGACTTATACATGTTCCTATGACTATGAGATTATGCAACTCCCGTTTGCCGGAGGAACACTTTGTGTGCTACCAAACGTCACAACGTAACTGGGTGGTTATAAAGGTACTCTACAGGTGTCTCCAAAGGTACATGTTGGGTTGGCGTATTTTGAGATTAGGATTTGTCACTCCGATTGTCGGAGAGGTATCTCTGGGCCCTCTCGGTAATGCACATCACACAAGCCTTGCAAGCATTGCAACTAATGAGTTAGTTGTGAGATGATGTATTACGGAACGAGTAAAGAGACTTGCCGGTAACGAGATTGAACTAGGTATTGAGATACCGACGATCGAATCTCGGGCAAGTAACATACTGATGACAAAGGGAACAACGTATGTTGTTATGCGGTCTGACCGATAAAGATCTTCGTAGAATATGTAGGAGCCAATATGGGCATCCAGGTCCCGCTATTGGTTATTGACCGGAGACGTGTCTCGGTCATGTCTACATTGTTCTCGAACCGTAGGGTCTGCACGCTTAAGGTTTCAATGACAGTTATATAATGAGTTTATGAGTTTTAATGTACCGAAGGAGTTCGGAGTCCCGGATGACATCGGGGACATGACGAGGAGTCTCGAAATGGTCGAGACGTAAAGATCGATATATTGGACGACAATATTCGGACATCGGAAAGGTTCCGAGTGGTTCGGGTATTTTTCGGAGTACCGGGGAGTTACGGGAATACGGGGGAGAAGTATTGGGCCTTATTGGGCCATACGGGAAAGAGAGAGGGGCTGCCTAGGGCAGGCCGCGCGCCCCCCCAAGGCCTAGTCCGAATTGGACTAGGGGGAGGGGCTGCGCCCCCTCCTTCCTTCCCTTCTCCCTTCCCCTTCCTTGTCTCCTACTCCTACTACATGGAAGGACTCCTAGTTGGACTAGGAAAGGGGGAATCCTACTCCCGGTGGGAGTAGGACTCCCCTAGGGCGCGCCATAGAGAGGGCCGGCCCTCCCCTCCTCCACTCCTTTATATACGGGGGCAGGGGCACCCCATAGACACACAAGTTGATCTTCGTGATCGTTCCTTAGCCGTGTGCGGTGCCCCCTCCACCATATTCCACCTCAATCATATTGTAGCGGTGCTTAGGCGAAGCCCTGCGATGGTTGAACATCAAGATCGTCACCATGCCGTCGTGCTGACGGAACTCCTCCCCGAAGCTTTGCTGGATCGGAGCCCGGGGAGCGTCATCGAGCTGAACGTGTGCCAAGAACTCGGAGGTGCCGGAGTAATGGTGCTTGGATCGGTTGGACCGTGAAGACATACGACTACATCAACCACGTTGTGCTAACGCTTCCGTTGTCGATCTACAAGGGTACGTAGATCACACTCTCTCCTCTTGTTGCTATGCATCACCATGATCTTGCGTGTGCATAGGAATTTTTTTGAAATTACTACGTTCCCCAACAGTGGCATCCGAGCCTAGGTTTTATGTGTTGATGTTATATGCACGAGTAGAACACAAGTGAGTTGTGGGCGATATAAGTCATACTGCTTACCAGCATGTCATACTTTGGTTCGGCGGTATTGTTGGATGAAGCGGCCCGGACCGACATTACGCGTACGCTTACGCGAGACCGGTTCTCCCGACGTGCTTTGCACAAAGGTGGCTAGCGGATGACAGTTTCTCCAACTTTAGTTGAACCGAGTGTGGCTACGCCCGGTCCTTGCGAAGGTTAAAACAGCACCAACTTGACAAACTATCGTTGTGGTTTTGATGCGTAGGTAAGATTGGTTCTTGCTTAAGCCCGTAGCAGCCACGTAAAACTTGCAACAACGAAGTAGAGGACGTCTAACTTGTTTTTGCAGGGCATGTTGTTATGTGATATGGTCAAGACATGATGCTAAATTTTATTGTATGAGATGATCATGTTTTGTAACCAAGTTATCGGCAACTGGCAGGAGCCATATGGTTGTCGCTTTATTGTATGCAATGCAATTGCGCTGTAATGCTTTACTTTATCACTAAGCGGTAGCGATAGTCGTGGAAGCATAAGATTGGCGAGACGACAACGATGCTACGGTGGTGATCAAGGTGTCGCGCCGGTGATGATGGTGATCACGACAGTGCTTCGAAGATGGAGATCATAAGCACAAGATGATGATGGCCATATCATATCACTTATATTGATTGCATGTGATGTTTATCTTTTATGCATCTTATCTTGCTTTGATTGACGGTAGCATTTTAAGATGATCTCTCAATAATTATCAAGAAGTGTTCTCCCTGAGTATGCACCGTTGCGAAAGTTCTTCATGCTGAGACACCACATGATGATCAGGTGTGATAGGATCTACGTTCAAATACAACGGGTGCAAAATAGTTGCACATGCGGAATACTCATGTTATACTTGACGAGCCAAGCATATACAGATATGGCCTCGGAACACGGAGACCGAAAGGTCGAGCGTGAATCATATAGTAGATATGATCAACATAGTGATGTTCACCAATGAAACTACTCCATCTCACGTGATGATCGGACATGGTTTAGTTGATTTGGATCACGTAATCACTTAGAGGATTAGAGGGATGTCTATCTAAGTGGGAGTTCTGAAGTAATATGATTAATTGAACTTAAATTTATCATGAAACTTAGTCCTGGTAGTATTTTGCAAATTATGTTGTAGATCAATAGCTCGCGTTGTTGCTTCCATGTGTTTATTTTGATATGTTCCTAGAGAAAATTGTGTTGAAAGATGTTAGTAGCAATGATGCGGATTGGATCCGTGATCTGAGGTTTATCCTCATTGCTGCACAGAATAATTATGTCCTTGATGCACCGCTAGGTGACGGACCTATTGCAGGAGCAGATGCAGACGTTATGAACGTTTGGCTAGCTCAATATGATGACTACTTGATAGTTTAGTGCACCATGCTTAATGGCTTAGAATCGGGACTTCAAAGACGTTTTGAACGTCATGGAGCATATGAGATGTTCCAGGAGTTGAAGTTAATATTTCAAGCAAATACCCGAGTTGAGAGATATGAAGTACCCAACGAGTTCTATAGCTGAAAGATGGAGGAGAATCGCTCAACTAGTGAGCATGTGCTCAGATTGTCTGAGTACTACAATCGCTTGAATCAAGTGGGAGTTAATCTTCCAGATAAGATAGTGATTGACAGAATTCTCTAGTCACCATCATCAAGTTAGTACAACTTCGTGATGAACTATGATATGCAAGGGATAACGGAAACGATTCCCAAGCTCTTCGTAATGCGGAAATTGACGAAGGTAGAAATCGAGAGAAACATCAACTGTTGATGGTAGACAAGACCACTAGTTTCAAGAAAAGGGCAGAGGGAAGAAGGGGAACTTCAAGAAGAACAGCAAGCAAGTTGCTGCTCAAGTGAAGAAACCCAAGTCTGGTCCTAAGCCTGAGACTAAGTGCTTCTACTGCAAAGGGACTGGTCACTGGAAGCGGAACTACCCCAAGTGATTGGCGGATAAGAAGGATGGCAAAGTGAACATAAGTATATTTGATATACATGTTATTGATGTGTACTTTACTAGTGTTTATAGCAACCCCTCAGTATTTGATACTAGTTCAGTTGCTAAGATTAGTAACTCGAAACGGAGTTGCAGAATAAACAGAGACTGGTTAAGGGTGAAGTGACGATGTGTGTTGGAAGTGGTTCCAAGATTGATATGATCATCATCGCAGACTCCCTGTACTTTCGAGATTAGTGTTGAACCTAAATAAGTGTTATTTGGTGTTTGCGTTGAGCATGAATATGATTTGATCATGTTTATTGCAATAGGTTATTCATTTAAGTTAGAGAACAATTGTTGTTCTGTTTACATGAATAAAACCCTCTATGGTCATACACACCAACGAAAATGGTTTGTTGGATGTCGATTGTAGTGATACACATATTCATAATATTGAAGCCAAAAGATGCAAAGTTAATAATGATAGTGCAACTTATTTGTAGCACTGCCGTTTAGGTCATATTGGTGTAAAGCGCATGAAGAAACTCCATGCTGATGGGATTTTGGAATCACTTGATTATGAATCACTTGATGCTTGCGTACCATGCCTCATGGGCAAGATGACTAAGACTCCGTTCTCCGGAGCGAGCAACTGACTTATTGGAAATAATACATACTGATGTATGCGGTCCGATGAGTGTTAAGGCTCACGGCAAGTATCGTTATTTTCTGAACTTCACAGATGATTTGAGCAGATATGGGTATATCTACTTGATGGAACATAAGTCTGAAACATTTGAAAAGTTCAAAGAATTTCAGAGTGAAGTGGAAATCATCGTGACAAGAAAATAAAGTTTCTACGATCTGATCGCGGAGACAAATATTTGAGTTACGAGTTTGGCCTTCAGTTAAAAACAATGTGAAATAGTTTCACTACTCACGCCACCTGGAGCACCACAGCATAATGGTGTGTCCGAACGTCATAATCGTACTTTATTAGATATGGTGCGAACTATGATGTCTCTTACCAATCTACCACTATCATTTTGGGATTATGCATTAGAGACAACTGGATTCACGTTAAATAGGGCACCATCTAAATCCGTTGAAACGACACCGTATGAACTATGGTTTGGCAAGAAACCTAAGCTGTCGTTTCTTAAAGTTTGAGGTTGCAATGCTTATGTGAAAAAGTTTCAACCTGATAAGCTCAAACCCAAATCGGAGAAGTGCGTCTTCATAGGATACCCAAAAGAAAATGTTGGGTACACCTTCTATCACAGATCCGAAGGCAAGATATTCGTTGCTGAGTATGGATCCCTTCTAGAGAAGGAGTTTCTCTCGAAAGAAGTGAGTGGGAGGAAAGTAGAACTTGACGAGGTAACTGTACCTACTCCCTTATTGGAAAGTAGTACATCACAGAAACCTGTTTCTGCGACACCTACACCAATTAGTGAGGAAGCTAATGATAATGATCATGAAACTTCAGAACAAGATACTACTGAACCTCGTAGATCAACCAGAGTGAGATCCGCGCCAGAGTGGTACGGTAATCCTGTTCTGGAAGTCATGCTACTAGATCATGATGAGCCTATGAACTATGAAGAAGCGATGGTGAGCCCAGATTCTATGAAATGGCTTGAAGCCATGAAATCTGAGATATGATGGATTTTGATGGATTTGCCCGATGATCGGCAAGCCATAGAAAATAAATGGATCTTCAAGAGGAAGACGGACGCTGATAGTAGTGTTACTATCTACAAAGCTCGACTTGTCGCAAAAGGTTTTCGGCAAGTTCAAGGGATTGACTACGATGAGACCTTCTCACCCGTAGCGATGCTTAAGTCTGTCCGAATCATGTTAGCAATTGCCGCATTTTATGAAATCCAGCAAATGGATGTCAAAACTGCATTCCTGAATGGATTTCTGGAAGAAGAGTTGTATATGATGCAGCCGGAAGGTTTTGTCGATCCAAAAGGAGCTAACAAAGTGTGCAAGCTCCAGCGATCCATTCATGGACTGGTGCAAGCCTCTCGGAGTTGGAATAAACGCTTTGATAGTATGATCAAAGCATATAGTTTTATACAGACTTGCGGTGAAGCCTGTATTTACAAGAAAGTGAGTGGGAGCACTACAACATTTCTGATAAGTATATGTGAATGACATATTGTTGATCGGAAATAATGTAGAATTATTCTGCAAAGCATAAAGGAGTGTTTTTAAAGAAGTTTTTCAAAGAAAGACCTCGGTGAAGCTGCTTACATATTAAGCATCAAAATCTATAGAGATAGATCAAGACGCTTGACAAGTTTTTTCAATGAGTACATACCTTGACAATATTTTGAAGTAGTTCAAAAATGGAACAGTCAAAGAAAGAGTTATTGGCTGTGTTACAAGGTATGAAATTGAGTAAGACTCAAAAGCCCGACCATGGCAGAAGATAGAAAGAGGATGAAAGTCATTCCCTATGCCTCAGCCATAGGTTCTATAAAGTATGCTATGATGTGTACCAGATCTATTGTATACCCTACACTGTGTTAAGCAAGGGAGTACAATAGTGATCTAAGAGTAGATCACTGGACATTGGTCAAAATTATCCTTAGTGGAATAAGGAAATATTTCTCGATTATGGAGGTGACAAAAGGTTCGTCGTAAAAGGTTACGTCGATGCAAGTTTTGACACAGATCTGGATGACTCTAAGTCTCGATCTAGATATATATTGAAAGTGGGAGCAATTAGCTAGAGTAGCTCCGTGCAGAGCATTGTAGACATAGAATTCGCAAAATACTTACGGATCTGTATGTGACAGACCCGTTGACTAAAATTATCTCACAAGCAAAACATGATCACACCTTAGTATTCTTTGGGTGTTAATCACATAAATGATGTGAACTAGATTATTGACTCTAGTAAACCCTTTGGGTATAGGTCACATGACGATGTGAACTATGGGTGTTAATCACATGGTGATGTGAACTCTTAGTGTTGAATCACATGGCGATGTGAACTAGATTATTGACTCTAGTGCAAGTGGGAGACTGAAGGAAATATGCCCTAGAGGCAATAATAAAGTTATTATTTATTTCCTTATATCATGATAAATGTTTATTATTCATGCTAGAATTGTATTAACCGGAAACATAATACATGTGTGAATACATAGACAAACAGAGTGTCACTAGTATGCCTCTACTTGACTAGCTCGTCAATCGAAGATGGTTATGTTTCCTAACCATAAACAAAAGAGTTGTTATTTGATTAACTGGATCACATCATTAGGTGAATGATCTGATTGACATGACCCATTCCATTAGCTTAGCACCCGATCATTTAGTATGTTGCTATTGCTTTCTTCATGACTTATACATGTTCCTATGACTATGAGATTATGCAACTCCCGTTTGCCGGAGGAACACTTTGTGTGCTACCAAACGTCACAACGTAACTGGGTGATTATAAAGGTGCTCTATAGGTGTCTCCAAAGGTACATGTTGGGTTGGTGTATTTCGAGATTAGGATTTGTCACTCCGATTGTCGGAGAGGTATCTCTGGGCCCTCTCGGTAATGCACATCACATAAGCCTTGCAAGCATTGCAACTAATGAGTTAGTTGTGAGATGATGTATTACGGAACAAGTAAAGAGACTTGCCGGTAACGAGATTGAACTAGGTATTGAGATACCGACGATCGAATCTCGGCAAGTAACATACCGATGACAAAGGGAACAACGTATGTTGTTATGCGGTCTGACCGATAAAGATCTTCGTAGAATATGTAGGAGCCAATATGGGCATCCAGGTCCCGCTATTGGTTATTGATCGGAGGCGTGTCTCGGTCATGTCTACATTGTTCTCGAACCGTAGGGTCCGCACGCTTAAGGTTTCGATGACAGTTATATAATGAGTTTATGAGTTTTGATGTACCCGGATTAGATCGGGGACATGACGAGGAGTCTCGAAATGGTCGAAACGTAAAGATCGATATATTGGACGACTATATTCGGACATCAGAAAGGTTCCGAGTGGTTTGGGTATTTTTCGGAGTACCGGGGAGTTACGGGAATACGGGGGAGAAGTATTGGGCCTTATTGGGGCCTAGTCCGAATTGGACTAGGGGGAGGGGCTACGCCCCCTCCTTCCTTCCCTTCTCCCTTCCCCTTCCTTGTCTCCTACTCCTACTACATGGAAGGACTCCTAGTTGGACTAGGAAAGGGGGAATCCTACTCCCGGTGGGAGTAGGACTCCCCTAGGGCGCGCCATAGAGAGGGCCGGCCCTCCCCTCCTCCACTCCTTTATATACGGGGGCAGGGGGCACCCCATAGACACACAAGTTGATCTTCGTGATCGTTCCTTAGCCGTGTGCGGTGCCCCCCTCCACCATATTCCACCTTGGTCATATTGTAGCGGTGCTTAAGCGAAGCCCTGCGACGGTTGAACATCAAGATCGTCACCACACCGTCGTGCTGACGGAACTCCTCCCCGAAGCTTTGCTGGATCGGAGCCCGGGGAGCGTCATCGAGCTGAACGTGTGCCAAGAACTCGGAGGTGCCAGAGTAACGGTGCTTGGATCGGTTGGACCGTGAAGACGTACGACTACATCAACCACGTTGTGCTAATGCTTCCGTTGTCGATCTACAAGGGTACGTAGATCACACTCTCTCCTCTCGTTGCTATGCATCACCATGATCTTGCGTGTGTGTAGGAATTTTTTTGAAATTACTACGTTCCCCAACATCTACATAGGACCTCTAACCAATACAATGACGATACTTTGCTCATATCTTGTTTTCATGCTTTTGATATGTCATGTGCATTATGTATTCCCACTATTAATTGCCATGACATGATTGCCATGAATACTTCTAGTATGCTGCATCTTCGCACTACTAGCTTACATGACTTGATGACTATGATTGCTTGTTTTGTTGCAACACCCATGATCCATTCTTGCTCGTTTCATTAGGTTGATGGCATATATGTTCATGCCTCTCACATGATTTGTCTAGATCATTGTACCTTGTCACCATTAGTTTCCTCTATCATATTCACTTGTAGTGAGTGCAACCATGCTATACTTATTGATCTTGGAGACTTGGACATCTTACCTGTGACGCATGCTTGTTTGATTGAGCCTAACGTCTTTCGTTGTGCTAGCATCTTGTGCGTACATACCATGCCATACACCCTTGTCCCTTCTTATGATAAGAATGACGACGACACTTGTTGGGTATCTCACCACACGAATGATAGGTTTTGCATTTCTGCTAACCTCATTTGTTTTTCCGAGTGTTTGTCATGTTCTTCCGTTTTGGAGGATTCACAAGGCAGTACCGTCATGAGACAACTTGGTCATGTGAAGGCGTACATGATGTGCGACACCAGCATCTTCGGGAACATTCATAAGGTGAACTCCTTCCCTTCGAGCCATCTTCAAATAGGCATATTGTCCAAACATTCATTTTTGTCTCCTTCTTGTATACATGATACATCTATTGGATGGAGGACCGACATTGGAGATGGACCTAGACCTTCAAGTTGAGGAGCGCTTGAATTTAGTAGATGTGCCTACTATCAAAGCACCACTGGATCACCACTCATGCCACGATATCACGCAACGGTATGCCAAGGAACTTTTTCCATACTGCACCAAAACCTCCATATTTGCTAATGAGCATGCTAGTTGGACACATCCCACCCATAACAAATTTGCACCTTATTGATGTATTGACTCACATTATGATTGCCTTGTTGCATCTTGTATTTCCATGTCATCCATGATATATGAGCTTGTGCACTTTCTTAGCAAATTTGTTGTGATCTACCTTGATGGCATATTCATACATAATGATCACATTTCGCACCATCAACTGCATGATTACATAATCACATTGAGCACCAATTGCCATGTTCATGCTCTTGATAAACCGTCACACTATCACATCATTTTGCACAATGGTAGAATTTGTAGCTTTGTGCACCATGACAATACCACACCTTTGTGTGCACAACAAATGGATTTGCTCCCATGAATGCTTTACATATCATTTTGTTAAGCTTCCTGCGCCTTGTCACGAACAATCTTGTTGGATGGACTCATGCTTCCTTGATGGACACCTTGTGTGCGCTAACCATTGTATTTCCAAGTGTCCCTTGTGTTTGCTCTTTTTGCATGTATACCTTTCCGGAAACATCTTGGAGTACTTTCATTGTGCCATGACATACACGATGCCCAATGACAAGTCGGATCTTTCCCAAGGGGGAGGGGATATGATGTGGAGCATCCTGATATCCGATGCCACATGTCCAAACAAGAAAATGTTGGAAGTCTAATGACTTCCGAACGTCCGGACGCCCCTGATCCACCGGATAAGTATAACCCATCGGGCGTCCAATACCTGCCTCCGCGTAGAGACTCAGGCCGAGGCCCATGTACCCCTCTCTCCCACCTAGACTATATATAATCTTCTCCCACCTTGAGATAGGGTTAGCAAAGGTTAGAGCTCATTTGAGATAGAGCTTTGCTCATCCACTTACCACTCCCATGGAGTTCAAGACCTCCATGCGAGAAGATCCCCCAAGTGGATTCAAGACCCCTTCATGGGAAGATCCTTCTAGGATTCAAGACCTCTCTCCTTCAAGGATGGGGATGAACAAGCTACCCTTTGTACCCTATTGTGTTGATTTTGGATCTTTGTATCTCCTTATGTGTATGTGGATTTAGCATAGGTGTGATTGAATCTTGTCTATCTAAGAGTTCTTCTTGTGTTCTTCTTTGATTTGCCCTCTTTTCCCCCTCCAAGTGTGAAAATATCGACCATTAGGGTTCCACCCTACATCAACATGACTCCACAATGGTGCCCTTAGATTCGTAGGTACATCACAAGGTTCAACAGGAGGAGCCATCTGGAGGAGATGAATATGAGATCTTCAGAGGAGAAAGGATAGGAGATGAGCTTGCCTGGGTGACATGTCTCCAATGTATCTATAATTTTTATTGTTCCATGCTATTATAGTATCAACCTTGGATGTTTTATATGCATTTATATGCTATTTTATATCATTTTTGGGACTAACATATTAACCTAGTCCAGTGTTAGTTGCTGCTTTTTGCTTGTTTTTGGCTTTTCAGAAAATCAATATCAAACGAAGGCCAAACGGATAAAAATCTCTGGATTAATTTTTCTGGACTAGAAGGGACCCACGATGGTCCGGGAGAAGATCAGAAGAGTCACGAGGGAGTGACAAGCTCATAGGGAGCGCCCGGGGGGGGGGGGCTGAGCTTGTGGGCCCCTCGTGGCACCTCTTGACCTAATTCCGCCTCTATAAATTCCCAAATATTCCTAATATACCAGCAAGCCACCCGAAACACTTTTTTCGCTGCCGCAAGCTTCTGTTCTTCTGCGATCCCATCTGGACGCCTTTCCCCATACTATGCCAGAGGGG
Source organism: Triticum dicoccoides (assembly GCF_002162155.2). Taxonomy (NCBI): domain Eukaryota; kingdom Viridiplantae; phylum Streptophyta; class Magnoliopsida; order Poales; family Poaceae; genus Triticum; species Triticum dicoccoides. Next base: position 341,689,172 of record NC_041382.1, read on the forward strand.
GAATTGACCACGAAGGGCTTCTACATCATCCTTGTTGCCTTTCAATGATGCGTGAGTAGTTCACCACAGACCTACGGGTCCATAGCTAGTAGCTAGATGGCCCTTTCTCTCTCTTTGATCTTCAACACATTGTTCTCATCGATGTTCTTGGAGTTCTATTAGATGTAATGTTCTTTTGCGGTGTGTTTGTTGGGATCCGGTGAATTGTGGTTTATGATATGAATATTCATGAGACGTAATTGAGTCTTTTCCGAACTTCATTATGCATGATTGTTATAGCTTTGTATTTCTCTTTGGTCTATCCATTTGGTTTGGCCAACTAGATTGATTTATCTTCAGTGAGAGAGGTGCTTTGTGATGGGTTCAATCTTGCGGTGCTCTATCGCAGTGACAGAAAGGGACAAGACACATATTTGTATTGCTGTCATTAAGGGTAAAACGGTGGGGTCTATTCATATTAGTTGAGTTTACTTTGTCTACATCATGTCATCTTGCTTAAGGCATTACTCTGTTTTTATTAACTTAATACCCTAGATGCATGCTGGATAGCGGTCGATGGGTGGAGTAATAGTAGTAGATGCAGGCAGGAGTCAGTCTACTTGTCTTGGACATGATGCCTATATACATGATCATTGCCTTGGATATCGTCATAACTATGTGCTTTTCTATCAATTGCCCAACAATAATTTGTTCACCCACTGTATTCTATGTGTTCGAGAGAGAAGCCTCTAGTGAAAACTATGTCCCCGGGTCCACTTTTATCATATATAAAATCCCAAAATACCTTGCTGCAATTTTATTTCTTTTATTTTGTTTTGTAATTTACTTCATCTATCTACTACTATGAGATTTAATCCTTGCAAGTAACAAGTTCAAGGGGATTGACAACCATCTTGCCTGTGTTGGGTGCAAGTATTTTCCTTTTTGTGTGTAGGTGCTATTCACGAGGCTATGACTGATTCTCGTAGTGGATTGATACCTTGGTTCTCACTGAGGTAAATACGTATCTCTACTGTGTTGCATCTCCTCTCCTCTTCGGGGAAAATCCGAACACAACTCACAAGTAGTAGGAAGAATTTATGGCACCGTTGCCGGGAAGACATCATCAAAACCTATCAAGTACATATACACAAACTATCTTCTACTTGCTCTACTTTTATTTGCCTTTGCCTCTCGTTTTCATCTCCCCACTTCTCATAAAAATCAAAAACACAAGAAAAATCCTTTGCTCGTTTTATTACTTTTAATTGCCTTCATGTGAACACTCAAAAACAGAAAGTAAAAGCAAAGATATATGGATCCAAATCCACTTGCTAATATTTTCAAACTTGATACATGTTGTAAACCAATAGCTAAAAATGAAGAATTGATAAAATAAAATGCTATTGGGATACATCTATTAAATGAAAAGCATGATCGCTATCGTGTTAGTGTAAATTCTATGATTGTCAATTATGCCAATGATCATGATTGGGGTGATAATTATGATGCTTCTTATGATCTTGAAAATATATTTAAGCCTCCTGATGAATATGATATTGATCATAATGTTTGCAATAATTTTTAAGGTGGGTTTATAATAGTGTCAACTTTAGGAAATAAGAATCCCACATATTCAGAGAGTTTTCAATATTATGAATTTTTTGATAAAAGTGGGTTTGGAGATGTCATGACTTTAGTTGATGTTAATCCCACTATCTTGGATGATTATAAAACTTTTATGCATGTGGATCATGAAGAGAAAATTTTATATTATAGCTATATTGTTGAATTTTATTATGATCCTACATGCAATTATTATGAGAGAGGAAAATATGGTTGTAGAAATTTCCATGTTACTAAATTACCTATCGTCATGTTGAGATTGTCAATGATTTATTCTTCTTCCTTGCATATGCTAGATATTTCTTGTCTTGATAATTTGTTTACTTATAAAATTCCTATGCATAGGAAGTATGTTAGACTTAAATATTTTTGTAACATGTATTATGATTCTCTCTTTGTGCTTCATTTCTTGTCTTTCATGTGAGCATCATTGAAATCTCAAAGCATATCTTAATGGCTATAAAGGAAGAGCTTGTTGGGAGACAACCAATAGTTATAATTTATATTTTTCTTGAGTGTTCACACAATTATGCCACTTTAATGATTTTTTTATGTTTTAATTAGTGTTTGTGCAAGTAAAGCCTTTGGGATGATTTGGTTGATAGTTGACTTGATTATGTGAAAAAACAGAAACTTTTGCGCCCAGTACTGGAATTTTGGAAATTCACCGGGACCTGATAAAAGTATGAATTTTGTACAGATGATTGATATACAAATTTCCCACGTTGTCCTATTTTTCAGATATTTTGGAGTTATAGAAGTATGGCGTTTGCTCAGATCATTATAGATTGTTCTGTTTTAGACAGATTCTATTTTTTTTGCATATTTTGCTTGTTTTAATGATGCTATGGATTATATCGGGGGGTATAAGTCATGGAGAAGTTATAATAAAGTAGTTATTATGAAATTATAAAATATGAATGGGTTCATAACAGTACCTAATGTTTATGATTTCTTGTTATACTGACGGATCTCACGAGGTTTCTGTTGAGTTTTGTGTGCCGAAGTTTTCAAGTTTTGGGTGAGATCACGATCGATGAAGGAATAAGGAGAGGCAAGACCGTAAGCTTGGGGATGACCAAGGCACCCCAAGGTAAAATTTAAGGAATACCCAATCGTCTAAGCTTGGGGATGGCCCGGATGGCATCCCCTCTTTCATCTACAAACCATTGGTATGCTGCTTGGAGCTATATTTTTATTCATCACATGATATGAGTTTTGCTTGGAGCATCTTGTATTATAGTTGTTTTTTAATCTATTTATTTTTCCACAATCATTGTTTGTTGCACACCCCTTTGGAGAGGGACACACATTTACTCACAATTTTTTAGAATACTCTATGTGCTTCACTTATATCTTTTGAGCTAGGCAGTTGCTCTAGTGCTTCACTTATATCTTTTAGAGCACGACAGTGGTTATATTTTAAAGAAATAGTTGCACTCTCATGCTTCACTTATATATTTCTATGAGTCTAATAAATAGCAATGGCAATATGCACATGTTATGAAATTGGTCATGATATGATAGGTATTCAAGAGGGATATAACAAAAAAATCATGTAGATGACTGAATATGATAAGTTTGATTCCTTGTAATAGTTTTGCGATATTAAGATGGTAATATGTGGGATGTACTAGTGAATGATTGTGGTTTAGTAAGAATATTGGTGTTAAGGTTTGTGATTCCCGAAGCATGCATGTATAGTCTCCGATTATGCTATGAAGTTGGAGCATGATTTATTATTGAGTGTCTACCTTATGAGTGGCGGTCGGGGATGAGCGATGGTCTTTTTCCTACCAATATATCCCCCTAGTGGCATGCATAGTAGTACTTTGCTTTGAGGGCTAATAAACTTCCGCAATAAATATGTGAGTTCTTTATGACTAACGTGAGTCCATGGATTATACGCACTCTTAACTTTTCGCAATTTGCTAGACTCTTCGATACCATGCATTGTCCTTTCTCACCTCGAGAGTTGGTGCAAACTTATCCGATGCATCCAAACCCCGTGATATGATACGCTCCATCACACATAGGCCTCCTTATATCTTCCTGAAAACAGCCACCATACCTACCTATCATGGCATTTCCATAGCGATTCCGTCCGTTTCGTTATTATGACATACACCTTCATTGTCATATTGCTTTGCATGACCATATAGCTGATATAGTATTTGTGGCTCAGTCACCGTTCATCATTATCATACATGTTATGCTAGCATCATTGCAGATCCTGGTACATTGCTAGAGGCATTCATATAGAGTCATATTGTTCTAGTATCAAGTTCTAATATTTAGTTGTAAGTAACTAAAAGTGTGATTATCATAATTATTAGAGCATTGTACCAGTGAGAAAAGGATGATGGGGACGATGATTCCCACACAAGTCGGGATTACGAACCGGACAATAAATAAATAAAAATAAGATAAAAAGAGGCCAAAAAGAGCCAAACAAAAAAAGAGAAAAAGAGAGAAAAAGAGAGAAGGGGCAATGTTACTATCCTTTTTCCACACTTGAGCTTCAGAGTAGCACCATGTTTTTCATATAGAGAGTCTCATATGTTGTCACTTTCATATACTAGTGGGAATTTTTCATTATAGAACTTGGCTTGTATATTCCGATGATGGGCTTCCTCAAATACCCTAGGTCTTCATGAGCAAGCAAGTTGGATGCATACCCACTTAGTTTTCATGTTTTGATTTCATACACTTATAGCTCTTAGTGCATCTATTGCATGGCAATCCCTACTCCTCGCATTGATATCAATTGATGGGCATCTCCATAGCCCGTTGATTAGCCATGTCGATGTGAGACTATCTTCCTTTTTTGACTTCACCCTATTGATCTCTATTACCGCATTATATTCCACCCATATTGCTATATCCATGGCTCACGCTCATGTATTGCGTGGGAGTTAAAAAAGCTGAAACACGTTTGATACGTCTCCAACGTATCTATAATTTTTTAATGTTCCATGTTATTATTGTATCAATCTTGGATGTTTTATATGCAATTATATATCATTTCTGGGGACTAATCTATTAACCTAGGGCCTACTGCCAGTTGCTATTTTTGCTTGTTTTTGGCTTTTTAGGAAATCAATATCAAATAGAGTCCAAACAGAGAAAAAACTTTTGATTAATTTTTTCTGGACCAGAAGAGACCCTGGAAGGTTTGGGAGAAGACCCGATGAGCCACAGGGAGCGACAAGGTCGGGAGGGGCGCCCTAGGGGGGCGCCACAGGCTTGTGGGCTCCTCGTGGCACCTCTATAAGTTCTCAAATATTCCCATGACATCAAAGAGTCACCTGAAATAATTCTTCCACTCCCGCAAGTTTCTATTCTCGAGAGATCCCATCTGGAGGCCTTCTTCGATACTCTGTCGGACGGGGAATCGACCATGGAGGGGCTCTACATCAACCTTTCTGCCCTTTCGATGATGTGTGAGTAGTTACCACATGCCTGCGGGTTCATAGATAGTAGCTAGATGGCTTCTATCTCTCTCTCTCTCTCTGATCTTCAATACAATGTTCTCCTCGATGTTCTTGGAGATCTATTCGATGTAACCACTTTTCATGGTGTGTTTCTTGGGATCTGATGAATTGTGAGTTTATGATCAGATTATCCATGAATATTATTTGAGTCTTCTCTTAACTCTTTTATGCATGACTATTATGGCTTTGTATTTCTCTCTGATCTATTGATTTGATTTGGCCAACTAGATTGATTTTTCTTGCAATGGGAGAGGTGCTTTGTGATGGGTTCAATCTTGCGGTGATCTATATCCCAGTGATAGAAAGGGACAAGACACGTATTTGTATTGTTGCTATTAAGGATAAAACAATGGGGTTTATTCATGAGTGAGTTTACTTTGTCTACATCATGTCATCTTCCTTAAGGCATTACTCCGTTCTTTATGAACTTAATACTCTAGATGCATGTTGGGTAGCGGTCGATGTGTGGAATAATAGTAGTAGATGCAGGTAGGATTCGGTCTACTTGTCTCGGACTTGATGCCAATATACATGATCATTACCTTGGATATCGTCATAATTATTCGCTTTTCTGTTAATTGCCCAACAGTAATTTGTGTACCCACCGTATGCTATTTTCAAGAGAGAAGCATCTAGTGAAAACTATGGCCCTCAGGTCTAATTTTATCATATATTAAAATCCAAAAATACCTTGCTGTAATTTTATTTATGTTATTTTATTTATCTATCTATCACTACGAGATTTAATCCTTGCAATTAACCGTCGAGGAATTGACAACCCCTTGTTTGCGTTGGGTGCAAGTATTTGTTATTTTGTGTGTAGGTACTGCTAACGAGGTGTTGCGTGGTTCTCCTAATGGATTGATAACCTTGGTTCTTAACCGAGGGAAATACTTATCTCTACTGTACTACATCATCCTCTCCTCTTCGAGGAAATCCCAATGCAGCTCACAAGTAGCAGCGTTAAAAAGTATTAACCAATTGCTCGGCTTGTCATCGGGGTAGTTCATGATTAATACTTCATGTTAGGAAGATCGAGCATGACAAGACTATATGATTTTGTACGGATAGCGTTCTTTAGCATTTTTATTTTGAATGACATGATTGTTTGTTGGTATGCGTGAGTTTTGATGTCTTTATATCAAATTATAGACTATTGCTTTGAATCATTAGGATCTTAATATTCATACCGTAAAAAGAGATTACATGATAAACATGTTAGGTAGCATTCCACATCAAAGATCCTGTTTTTGTCATTTACCTACTCAAGGAGGAGCAGGAATTAAGCTTGGGGATGCTAATACGTCTCCAACGTATCTACAATTTTTGATTGTTCCATGCTATTATAGTATCAATCTTGGACATTTTATATGCATTTATATGCTATTTTATATCATTTTTTGGGACTAACCTATTAACCTAGTGCCCAGTGCCCGTTGCTATTTTTTTGCTTTTCAGAAAATCAATATCAAATGAAGTCCAAACGGAGAAAAATCTTTGTATTAATTTTTTCTAGACCAGAAGGGACCCATGACGGTTCGGGAGAAGACCAGAAGAGTCACGAGGGAGTGACAAGCTGATAGGACGCGCCCTAGGGGGGCGCCCCCTGAGCTTGTGGGCCCCTCGTGGCACCTCTACCTAATTCCGCCTGCATAAATTCCCAAATATTCCCAATACACCAGAGAGCCACCCAAAACACTTTTTCCACCACCGCAAGCTTTTGTTCTTCCGCGATCCCACCCGGAGGCCTTTTCCAGTACTCTGGTGGAGGGGGATGATATGTCTCTGTCGTATCTACTTTTCCAAACTCTTTTGCCCTTGTTTTGGACTCTAATTTGCATGGAACTAACCCGGACTGACGCTGCTTTCAGCAGAATTGCCATGGTGTTATTTTTGTGCAGAATAAAAAGTTCTCGGAATGACCTGAAAATTCACGGAGATAAGTTTTGGAATTAATAAAAAAATACTGGCGAAAGAATCAAGTGAAGGGGGCCCACACCCTGCCCACAAGGCTAGGGGCGCGCCCACCCCCCTGGGGCGTGCCACCTGACCTTGTGGGCCCCCTGGACCTCCATAGACCTCAACTCCAACTATATATATATTCTCTTTCGGGGAGAAAAAAATTAGAGAGAAGGATTCATCGCGTTTTACAATACGGAGCCGCCACCAAGCCATGTTCTTCATCGGGAGGGCATATCTGGAGTCCGTTCAGGGCTCCGGAGTGGGGAATCCGTCGCCATCATTGTTAAGGCATATCTCTCTCGATGTAGTTTTGGTGATTGATGACAACATATTTGCGGACTAACCTTGTGCTTTGAGCATTTCAGAGATTCATCCTTTGGCTCGAGACGTTTTCTTTCCCCTCGGAGTGTTTTTCAAGACGGTGTAGCTCTTTCGTTTCTTGTTGGTGGTCTAGTTTCGTAGGAGTCACCGTACTATAAGGAGGGGGTCCGCTTTGGTAAGGCTAGGGTGGAATCATCACGTACACTTTCGTTTCACACCCTCTGGGCCTTCCCGCGTCATTGGAGGTTTGATTCTCTGCTGTTTGGGCTGTCTTTGGCCCCAACGGTAGTACCGCGGTGCCCAGCTGTGACGCCCCCGATTCAATCGTACACTAATCATACACGCAAACGTGTACGATCAAGATCAGGGACTCACGGGAAGATATCACAACACAACTCTACAAATAAAGTAAGTCATACAAGCATCATATTACAAGCCAGGGGCCTCGAGGGCTCGAATACAAGAGCTCGATCATAGACGAGTCAGCGGAAGCAAAAATATCTTAGTACAGACATAAGTTAAACAAGTTTGCCTTAATAAGGCTAGCATAAAAGTAGGAACGATTGAAAAGGCGAGGCCTCCTGCCTGGGACCTCCTAACTACTCCTCGAAGTCGAACTCCACGTAGAATCATCCTCGGGATCCTCTGGCTCCTGGACTCCATCATCTGGTCGCAACAACCGAGTACAGAAAGGGGGAAAGGGGGAGCAAAGCAACCATGAGTACTCATCCAAAGTACTCGCAAGCAAGGAGCTACACTACATATGTATGCATTGGTATCAAATGGAAAAAGGGGTATCATATGTGGACTGAACTGCAGAATGCCGGAATGAGAGGGGGATAGCTAGTCCTATCGAAGACTACGCTTCTGGTAACCTCCATCTTGCAGCAGGAGAAGAGAGTAGATGGTAAGTTCACCAAGTAGCATCGCATAGCATAATCCTAACCGATGATAGTCCCTTCGTCGCCCTATGAGAGAGCGATCATCGGTTGTATCTGGCACTTGAAGGGTGCGTTTTATTAAGTATCCGGTTCTAGTTGTCATAAGGTCAAGGTACAACTCCGGGTTGTCCTTTTACCGAGGGACACAGCTAGTCGAATAGATCAACTTCCCTGCAGGGGTGCACCACATTTCCCAACACGCTCGATCCCCTTTGTCCGGACACACTTTTCTGGGTCATGCCCGGCCTCGGAAGATCAACACGTCGCAGCCCTACCTAGGCACAACAGAGAGGTCAGCACGCCGGTCTAAATCCTATGGCGCAGGGGTCTGGGCCCATCGCCCATTGCACACCTGCACGTTGCGTGGGCGGCCGGAAACAGAACTAACCCCCTTAATACAAGAGCAGGCTTACGTTCCAATCCGGCGCGCGCCGCTCAGTCGCTGACGTCACGAAGGCTTCGGCTGATACCACGACGTCGAGTGCCGATAACTGTCCCCACGTAGATGGTTAGTGCGTATAGGCCAGTAGCTAGACTCAGATCAAATACCCAGATCTCGTTAAGCGTGTTATTTTGAAGTAACCGTGAACACCGACTAGGGCCAGGCCCACCTCTCTCCTAGGTGGTCTCAACCTGCCCTGTCGCTCCGCCTCAAAGTAATAGTCGGGGGCCGTCGGGAACTCAGGCCCACCACTACCTGGATGGAGCCACCTGCCCCTTCAGCCCCCATCTCCAAACAGTATCACCGGTAATGTAACAGTGTAAAGTATATAGTATATGCCCGTGATCACCTCCCGAAGTGATCACGGCCCAGTAGTATAGCATGGCAGACGGACAAGAGTCTAGGGCCACTGATGGAACACTAGCATCCTATACTAAGCAGTAGGATAGCAGGTAAAGGTAACAACAGTAGTAGCAAGGACAGGCTATGCAACAGTATAGGATTAACTGAAAGCGGTAACATGCTACACTACTCTAATGCAAGCAGTATAGAGAAGAATAGGCGATATTTGGTGATCGGGGGGGGGCTTGCCTGGTTGCTCTGGCAAGAGAGAGGGGTCGTCAACACCGTAGTCGTACTGGGTAGCAGCGGCTTCGGTCTCGGTGTCTAGCGAGAGAAGAGGGGGGAGAAACAATAAATATAATGCAAACAAATGCATGATGATGCATGACATGTCAAAGCGTGATGCTAGGTGTGCCCTAACGCGGTACGAGGTGGTACCGGTGAAGGGGGAAAACATCTGGGAAAGTATTCCCGGTGTTTTGCATTTTCGGTCAGATGAACCGGAGGGGGAAAGTTGCGTGTTTGCTATGCTAGGGATGCGTGGCGGATGAACGGGCTGCGTATCTGGATTCGTCTCATTGTTTTGAGCAACTTTCATGTAAAAGTTTTTCCATCCGAACTACAGTTTATTTTATATTAATTTTAAAAGATTTAAATCATTTTTAGAATTTATTTAATTATTTTAAATTAGCATTATCCGGAACAGTGCCTGGTGACGTCAACATGACGTAGGGGTGACGTCAGCGGTCAACGACGGAGGTTGGCGGTGGGCGTCCAGCGAGGCGAGGCCGTGGAGGAGGACGAAGGTGCGGCGGAAGGGAGCCACGAGGAGGAGGCCGGAGGGCGGCGCTTGGCGCCGGCGGGCGGTGACGGGGTCGAGGCGTCGTGGCCTGATCCAGATCCAGCGGGGAGGGGAGAAGGGGATCGTGGGGGAGAGAGGAATGAGGGGATCGGGAGGAGTGGGAGCGTTTAGGGTTTGCGGGGTGGTTGGACTGGGATACGTAGGCCGGGGAGTGGGTGGGCCGGCCTGCTAGTGGCCACGTGGGCCAAACTGCGCAGGGAGGGTTCTTCCCCTTTTTGTTTTATTATTAGTTTTACTTTTTGTTATTTTTCTTTTCTATTTTATTTTAGTTACACATTAATTTCAGTTTAGTAAAATATGACTAGCCCCTAAAATAATGTTTCAGAACAATCCACTACTATAAATTTTTTTACCCCAAAGCGATTTAGTTTAGTATTTTGTTAATTATAAAAGCATTTATATATTGGTTTTTGCTACTGTTTTATTCACCTAAGGGTATTTAAACATTTTATAAAAATGGGGTTTCTTAACCATAATTACCTATGAATTATTTGGCACATCTAGAGCATTCTAGTTTTAATGTTTGGAAATTTTTATTGTTTGACTTTAATTTTAAAAATTTGAACTGGGTTTCAAACTGACGCGAGATTAGCGATAGTAATCATGATGACGTGGCATCATTACCAGATGTTACTGTAGCTTGATTATCCGGGCATCACAATTCTCCTCCACTACAATAAATCTCGTCCCGAGATTTAGGAGCGGGAGTAAGGGGAAAGGGATTTGGTTATGAAATTCTAATGGGTCTTCTCGGTGTTGGTTGCTCTTCTTGAAGAGGACACCATGATGTCTTTATTTCTCTGCTCCAGGTCATCATGATGAAGTCGGCATCCTTTCTTCGGGAACTCCATCGTACTTACGAAAGAATAAAGGGGTGGGTATATTCCGGGATAACGGACCTCTGCAAGGTTGACTATCTGGTAGCTAACATCGAGAAGGTGGCGGAAAGTAACTCTCGAACTAAAACTTCAGAAAATATCGAGAGTAAAGTAAGGAGGTACCATGAGAAGTTTCAAGCGGGTAGGCAATCGTTCGTTGCTTGAAACAGAGTGTGAAAGGGGTTCAAAGCAATGGAAACAAGTATTGTGTTTAATACCAGAATTGAGGATCACATGGAAGGTGGCTCATGAATTACATACGAGGCCAGGTGAGAGGAACAACCTTAAGAATAGGGGGTGTATAGGAGAGTCAGGTTTCGATCATGTGGAACTGTGGGTTATGGGCCCACCATGTGGTTAAAAGTAGGAAGGGTGATGACGTCTTGCACGATCATGTAAGCAAGGCATGTCAGAGGATAGCCTATCTGTTATGCCGGCAACAACATCGGTACCAAGGGCAAGGGACAAAGAGAACCACTTTCCTGCTCGTTGAAACGAGGCAGACCAATAAGCAAAGTTCTTGTCCATCGGTGGTTACCAGAATGTCAACAACAATAGTAAAAGGGTCTTAATGACAGAGTTGTACACTGAGGTGCTTATAAAAGCAGTGACGTATTACTGCTTAGACCATATAAACCTCAAGAAGGTTAAACAGAACAATGGAAAGGGAAATGTGATTATTAGATTAAACAGAACAATGGAAAGGAAAATGTGTTTAAACACATATTTCAGGGGTATATCCTTCCCAAGAACAAGCAGAGTATGATATCCAAGACCGGATAGAAGGTAGAAAACCACTTAAGGGGGAGGAAGCTCATGATATTACCCATACAACGGTGTTTGGATAATTGAGCAGGAACATTTAGCATTAGTTTCAGTGTTCTTGTTGAAAATCGGAATACCATAGACATGCTTCGAGATAGCATTGACATGGTCAACAGGTGAAGATCAGACTCTGGAGACACAAAGGATCCATCAGGAATAACTTGTAGAATAGACCTTAAAATTCCCTCATGCAAGAAGGGATAACCTTGCTGAAAAGGAATCTATAACAACAAGTCCTCCGGCCAGGCGTGATAGGCATGACATCACCTTACCGATATATAAGGAACAACGTAATAACTCTTGGAAATATATTCCAACCATCATATCTGACCGAGATTCAGATCTGACTGGTGCCAGGATGCCTCAGACTCAGGACACCTGAGAAGAAAAGGTGCAACACAATTGACGAGATGACATTGTAAGATTCTCGAGAAATGTACTATGGAAGCGAGTTCCAAAACAAGAGTTCATCATTAAAACCAACGAGAGGATGAAGAGGTGGCTGATGAACTCAGCGACAATTCATTGAGATTTTCAAAAGATGGATTTCCACACTTATGTGAACAAGGAGATACCATTTGTCGGATCAAATGATATAAGGATGTATGCTCGAGGAAAACATGCACAATTAAGCATTGGTTGAAAAGTGGACCCAAAATATGGTCTTAGGTAGCATGATCAAAGTTAGAAAGGTGATTCAACAAGCAATAGTCTAAGAATGAAATATCGACCATTAACTTGAAAGCAATAGGGTTGCTAGAAACACGAACAAGTTTGTGTTGAACGGAAGGCAATAAAGTGGTCGATGATAACACAAATCATCGAGGGCAAGGAGGGTACTTCTCATCATGAATTCAATTGATATCTTGGAAGGGGTCAAAATGATGATGATGATCACGACACTTGTCGAGATGTTTCAAGAAGATGTAATCGATCGGCGATGACATCAAGTTAACGGAATGATGAAGCGAGAAGTTATTGAATCCATAGGTACGACACAAACTTGAAATCAAGCTTGTCATTCAAGGACAATTGTTATGACAAGGAAGATCGACGTAAGGTTAGCTCACTGTCAAAATTTGTGCTCCGTGAAGAAGGACCAGGTAGCACAGTTGAAAATTAGCCCAATAATGGTATAGCCGATCGGGCTAGGAATGACATAAAGGATTATTAAAATCATAAGCAACGAAAATTAATTAAGAGTTAATGAATCAGATTTCAGACTCGATTCACTATCGGTGTCCCTGAGTGTCCAACAACTCAGAACCCAGGGAAAAATTGAAATCGGTGAGAAATAATACTTGAAGAAGAACTCACAAGAAGTAATATGGTTCTGTGATTTTATCGAGATACCATGGGGTAATACTCGAAGGTAGAACATAATAGAGGTTGCAGAGGTGTATTGATCTACAGAAGACAAGTGCTTTAACTAGCCCGATAATTAAAATCAAGGAGAAAATATGACCGGAACCACGATTGCAAAGGATCAACTCACAGATACCAAATGATATTATATCAAGGGAGTAATTATTATTACAAGAAGCTTCCATGATAGGATATACATCATGTCCATGGGCATGAACACAAAGTTCAAGGTCGACTCCCACTTCTTCAATGCATAACCTTTCGTTCACTCCTCGTGTTTCAAAAATGACATTAGGGTTGAAATTTTTTACCTGGTGAAATACCAGATAAGTATGAAACATGAAATCTTTCGGGATCACACAGATTAAGGAAGGCATAGGTTCAACCCATAGGGGCTTCTTAGAAACATATACCACAAGTTTCAAGAGTAAATACCCACAGCTCAAAAGCAGAGCATGGTTGGCCAATCAGAAAATAGGATTTACCAATGGCATTATATATCAGAGTTAGGAACTTCCAAAGTGATAGAATATGAAGGACGTTGTCAGATAAAATCTAACAAATGATCCGATGGTCCACAAGGGATCTGATGTGAGTATCGGTACTCAACCAGAGGAAGAAGGAATGCAAGTGGATTAGTTTATAGAAACAATTGACTAACTCTAAGTTCAAATGCAAAGGAATTATCAATTCCAAGACAAGAGATCAGAAGCAATGCTCTGATTAGGGATTGATAAGTTGAATAGCCTTAGGGATACAATCGATGGAAAAATTTAATTGGTCGAGATCCAGCTCATGTTTAAAATGACGTTTGTGCCAGAAGGACAAAACGAAGGATCTGATTAAGGAATGCGAGCATTCGCAACATATTGATTCAACAGACTCAAACCGATAATGATTAAGGATGCCAATAAGGTTACCGGACTTATGAGGTTAATCATAATGCAAGCAAGCAAGAATTTCAAGAGCAATAAGCTGCTGAGGATTTTCGAAAGATCAAATAGTATTTCGAAGTCTTCGGTGAAATACATGAACAACTGGGGAGACACAAATCCTCTATGTGTGTGAGGATTAATTTGTAGGTATATTCAAGTGACAAGGAACTGCAAGGCAGTAGGCACAAGGATTCTCAGAACAACAACGAGTATTTTGGGGTATCTTGTAATAACAAGATCAATGGGGTTGAATGTAAGATGCCAAGTATATGTAGTTATCCATAAGGATTTATCAGTGGTCGAGAATAGAAAAAGTGGTGGGCACAAGGTCTTGAGAGAATAACGAAGAGTATCTTCGGAATCTTCTAGTGAAGCAGACCATCATCTGGAATGAAGGGGCTCTTCAGAAGAAAGTATTTACGAGAACCTAGAGTTGGAGTTAGTAAAATCGTTTAACCCTAATAGAAGAGATGTGAGAGTCCCAGAATATAGGTCGAGGAATAAAAGATCCTAAAACCACCCAAATGGCGACGTGGCCCCGTCAGGCACATAGCCATGTTAGTAAAAAGTTTTGTAATGTCTAGACTCGACTTCGGCCAAGGAGTGTGGAAGGGGGATTCCTACAGGTAGTTGGCTCTGATACCAACTTGTGACGCCCCCGATTCAATCGTACACTAATCATACACGCAAACGTGTACGATCAAGATCAGGGACTCACAGGAAGATATCACAACACAACTCAACAAATAAAATAAGTCATACAAGCATCTTATTACAAGCCAGGGGCCTCGAGGGCTCGAATACAAGAGCTCGATCATAGACGAGTCAGTGGAAGCAACAATATCTTAGTACAGACATAAGTTAAACAAGTTTTCCTTAATAAGCCTAGCACAAAAGTAGGAATGATCGAAAAGGCGAGGCCTCCTGCCTGGGACCTCCTAACTACTCCTCGAAGTCGAACTCCACGTAGAATCATCCTCGAGATCCTCTAGATCCTGGACTCCATCATCTGGTCGCAACAACCGGGTACAAAAAGGGGGAAAAGGGGGAGCAAAGCAACCGTGAGTACTCATCCAAAGTACTCGCAAGCAAGGAGCTACACTACATATGTATGCATTGGTATCAAATGGAAAAAGGGGTATCATATGTGGACTGAACTGCAGAATGCCGGAATAAGAGGGGGATAGCTAGTCATATCGAAGACTACGCTTCTGGTAACCTCCATCTTGCAGCAGGAGAAGAGAGTAGATGGTAAGTTCACCAAGTAGCATCGCATAGCATAATCCTAACCGATGATCGTCCCTTCGTCGCCCTGTGAGAGAGCGATCACCGGTTGTATCTGGCACTTGGAAGGGTGCGTTTTATTAAGTATCTGGTTCTAGTTGTCATAAGGTCAAGGTACAACTCTGGGTCGTCCTTTTACCAAGGGACACGGCTATTCGAATAGATCAACTTCCCTGCAGGGGTGCACCACATTTCCCAACACGCTCGATCCCCTTTGTCCGGACACACTTTTCTAGGTCATGCCCGGCCTCGGAAGATCAACACGTCGCAGCCCTACCTAGGCACAACAGAGAGGTCAGCACGCCGGTCTAAATCCTATGGCGCAGGGGTCTCGGCCCATCGCCCATTGCACACATGCACGTTGCGTGGGCGGCCGGAAGCAGAACTAGCCCCCTTAATACAAGAGCAGGCTTACGTTCCAATCCGGCGCGCGCCACTCAGTCGCTGACGTCATGAAGGCTTCGGCTGATACCACGATGTCGAGTGCCCATAACTTTCCCTGCATTGATGGTTAGTGCGTATAGGCCAGTAGCCAGACTCAGATCAAATACCCAGATCTCGTTAAGCGTGTTATTTTGAAGTAACCACGAACGCTGACCAGGGCTAGGCCCACCTCTCTCCTAGGTGGTCTCAACCTGCCCTGTCGCTCCGCCTCAAAGTAACAGTTGGGGGCCGTCGGGAACTCAGGCCCACCTCTACCTGGATGGAGCCACCTGCCCCTTCAGCCCCCATCTCCAAACAGTATCACCGGTAATGTAACAGTGTAAAGTATATAGTATATGCCCGTGATCACCTCCCGAAGTGATCACGGCCCAGTAGTATAGCAGACGGACAAGAGTGTAGGGCCACTGATGGAACACTAGCATCCTATACTAAGCAGTAGGATAGCAGGTAAAGGTAACAACGGTAGTAGCAAGGACAGGCTATGCAGCAGTATAGGATTAACTGAAAGCAGTAACATGCTACACTACTCTAATGCAAGCAGTATAGAGAAGAATAGGCGATATCTGGTGATCAAGGGGGGGGCTTGCCTGGTTGCTCTGGCAAGAGAGAGGGGTCGTCAACACCGTAGTCGTACTGGGTAGCAGCGGCGTCGGTTTCGGTGTCTAGCGAGAGAAGAGGGGGGAGAAACAATAAATATAATGCAAACAAATGCATGACGATGGATGACATGTCAAAGCGTGATGCTAGGTGTGCCCTAACGCGGTACGAGGTGGTACCGGTGAAGGGGGAAAACATCCGGGAAAGTATTCCCGGTGTTTTGCGTTTTCGGTCAGATGAACCGGAGGGAGAAAGTTGCGTGTTTGCTATGCTAGGGATGCGTGGCGGACGAGCAGGCTGCGTATCTGGATTTGTCTCATCGTTCTGAGCAACTTTCATGTACAAAGTTTTTCCATCCGAGCTACAGTTTATTTTATATTAATTTTAAAAGATTTAAACCATTTTTAGAATTTATTTAATTATTTTAAATCACCATTATCCAGAACAGTGTCTGGTGACGTCAGCATGACGTAGGGGTGACGTCAGCGGTCAATGGTCCGCTGACCAGAGTCAAACCTAACCGATGGGTCCAGTGGGACCCACCTGTCATAGTCTGGGACTAACTAATCAAGTTTAATTAGTTTAGTTAATTGATTAGGTTAATCTATTCAGGATTAATTAGTTTAATTAATTAACTAAGATTAATTAAGTTAATTATTTAATCAATTAATTAATCAATCAATTATCAAATTATTATTATTATTATTAGTTTGTAATCTTTTTTTAATTCCTTCTGCGGGTGGGCCCCCTTGTCATAGGCCCCGGGGGCCAATCGGGCGCTAGGTGATTACAGGCGCAGGGGGGTCGTGGGTGCCCGAACGGGCGCGTGCCCCAGGGGACGGACCCAGGCGTCGCCGCGGCTGCGGGATGCAGCGAGGCGGTCGGGGAAGACCGCGGGGCTGGAGCAGGGCAGCGCGCGTGCGTGCGCAGCGGGCATGCGCAGGAAGCAGCAGTTGCGTGAGACGAGGCGGTGAGGACAGCGGCACGATGCACGGGCGCGTTAGGGGCACGGCCATGGGACGGAGTGGCGAGGCCAGGGGCAGGCAAGGCGCAGCGATGCGGGGGGAAACAGGGTGGTGGCGTGGCGAGCGAGCGGCGCAGGCGAGGCGCGTCGGTGCGGGGCAACGGGCGCGGCCAGGCGGAGCGG